>NC_052397.1:4972650-5321475 GCF_009389715.1 Phoenix dactylifera | reverse complement strand
GAAACTTGGGGAATAGTGTAACGTCAATGTTTATTATGTTTAGGCTTTATACTATCAGAAATACCTCAAAGAGACAGTTGTATTTTAATTTCATACGACAATAAATAGTAAAACATCCATCAAAACAGATTATATCCCTAAAGGAAGTTCATCATGGTGGTTGTATGTACCCCATTTTGCTTCTTCATGTTTTAGAATTCACTAAAAAATCAGATGTGGGAAGATTTTATCTAAAGCTATAATTTCTTTACTGATAAATGTCATATGAAATTTATATAATAAAATCAAAATTTTAAAATAAAACTGACTTAAAATATTTGAATTTTACTTCTAGATTTTGAATACACTAGCACTATTGCTCAGTACTTTTTGCACATGCTGATTCAGATATTATGAACTCAAGTTGAGACTATATATTTCTTTCTCATTTCTATACGCTTTAATTACAAGCATGAAAATAATCTGGAGCTTGGCCAGAATCCAGATGTCAAGGTTTCAGCAGATGGAAATTTCAGCGAGCGGCCAATGTACGCATCCTGATATCATTGTGTCACCTCTTTTCATTTGCTTGTTTTGTTTTCGCGTGCACAGCACTGAAAACATGGAAAGGCACCTGACCAAAGCTCAACGACCTAAGTCGAGGTTGAGAGACCTCTTTTTACGATGCCTGCAGTAGCTCTCTTATATCATACCCTTGGAGCTGCAAAGAGGACCAACCAGAAATCACTTATAAATGATTTATAATGAAAGAAACCAATATCCAGATAACTAATCAAATAATCCTGCTGTAAGACAAAAAGTCTTCTAGCCTAGTGATCATAAAGCCCAAAGACACATCCAATATACTAATAATAGCAAAATTGTTAAAAATAAATAATTCAAAAGGACAGCTACCATAACCATCAGGGTTTTAACTGTAGCAAAGATCACTAGAATAAACAAGCTAGAAGCAAAGGAACCTGGATGTACCTGAAGAAATGTGAGCAATAAAATCACCCCTGAGTTCCAAATAGAGTGTATGGTGATGGGCGTGAGGAGATTACGAGTTTGAGCATATGAAAATCCTAAAGCAGCCCCTGTTTCAATTGCACCCAACAAACAAGAAACCAAGATCACTCAATCCTGTGTAAATTACATGATAACACCAGATCGCTACACAAATCTATTGAAATCAAAGCTGTATTTGCTTTCTATAAAGGGAACATAAGCCAGCACTCATTTCTTCCATCATAATGTAGTCCGATGCCAACTAAAATACCCAGAATCTTTGCTTTCTAGCTGATACAATTGCACAAGCCCGGTAAAATGATTGACATGGGCAAGCAAGCCAGGTTTTCTATATGATGTCATGCAAAAGTAATTGCTGTCACCAAATATGCTTGAAAATTGCTTATTTCTTATAATCAAGGGTCAGGCAGAGAAGAAATATTCTTTAGGTTGCAACAGTACAATGATGCAATGCACAGACAAGCCATGTTTGGACAGTCACCTTCAGCACATTCCAATCTACAAATCCTAAGCCCAGTCCAACTGCAGTTGCACTTCAGCCTGTCAACTCATCGAACAGGCAGCATAATTTATCAGGCTCTTTAATAAGTCTAGTCCGCTTGCAGCAAGCACATATAATTCAACCACTTGCACTTCAATTCCAGTCTCCTGTCTCCAAATCCTACACCTGGTCCTCTTGCCATCCTCACACAACAGATCAACTACTTGCACTTCAACTCATTAACTCATCAGACAGGCAGTATATTTTATCAGTGAAGTCTACTTATTTGTAGTAGGTAGCATGGCTAAGCCAAATGAAGAATCATTACTGTTGATGGGTAGAAAGTGCGTGATTAAATTACTTTATTTTCTTGTTGACAATAATGAAATATCTGAAATGTGCTCAGCGTCCCATTATATTTGAAGTTCTAGAGTGGAGTAACCCTTGCCTAAAGCAAGTTTTGAATCAAATAGTAATGGCAGGAGATCCTATTCACCAAGTAAATGAAACACGGTCTTCTGCAATCATATTCAAACTTCCTGCTGGATATATCTCTTCCCAATTGACAGTGGAAATTGATAAGCACTTAAACACCACTCATTTTACTCATTTTCTGCCCATATCTGAACTGTTGATTTGAAAGAGCAAAATAAAAAATCAAGTAAAAATGCGGTGGGGTAGATACTTGTTGATGGTTCTTCAAATAGACATGCTAGACCTGAGTCAAGGAATCTATTATCACTAGACAACCCTCGTACAATATCTTGTCAACCTCACCGGAATGTTAAACAAAAGATACTTACAGTTAAACTTTTGAAGGCAACTTATAAAAGCAGATTCAACCAGGCAAGTAATATTTAGAAACGGTGAGTCAATAAGAACTCGAATGTCAATGGGGGACCATATTTTGTCAATTCCTGATATCCCTGAGTTCCAGGAGTGTCAGAGTTTACCCCCAACAAATTGCAGAAATAAGTCATTCTGACTAAGCTCACATGAACGAGTACATTGTCAACCAAAAATAAAGGATTCAACGACTACACTGAAAAGCTATCAAGAAAGTTCTGACACTATTAGTCATGACATATGTACCATGAGGGTCAACATAGTTCCTTGGGCAGATGGCCAGGTTGATAAATTGTTTGTAGCCTGAAGGCAATAGGTGGATTTCAAATTATTGATTAGTATTTTAATCTGAGCATTACCAAGCAGAAACAGCTGGGGAAATTCTCCAGGGGTGAGATGAGCAATAGCAAACAACGCAGCACTGATAAGCACAGAAACTGGTGTTGGAACCCTGCATGCAGAAGGGGAAAATGTTTTATTTGGGGGCCTGAAAAATCAGATATGTGGTAATATGCAGAAATTATATTAAAATAATGCAGTTGTTCCAATGGAAATAAAAAAAACATGATGGCATTCTCAAACATTTTTATGCTAATAACTATTAAGTGCTTGTCTTACTAAGGTAATCTCAACAGGTATGCAAAGAAACAGCAAAAGAGTCTTGAGCTTCTTTGTTCTTTAGGTATGTAGGTTGCCGTCAGTTACATAATTTTAGCTTAGTGCACTACTTCTGTAACTCCTTGAGAACAAGTTGAACTGGTCATCATTGTTAATGAAATCAAAAATCAATGGGTTTGAACCATTATTACTTGTTTTTGCTAGCTTCAACCACATCTCTTTCCTTGTCCATGACAGGTAAGAGGGAAAGGACAGTTATTACAGTTAGGTTCAAAGATTATAATCAGGTAAAAGAGAAATGTTAGCTATTATAAATCATCAGGTTAACTATTATGAGTCAAAGGTTGCCTCAAGGTCATGAGATGATACTCTTTCCAAATTTCTAAACCAGACTATTATTCAAATATCTATTTTGAAAACAAGATTTGGCTACAGAGGCCCTTCTCTCTTTCATCATTTATATGCAAAAAATTGTCTCCTTTTCATCAAGGCCACTGTTGATGATTTTTACAACTTAAAGGAGATTTTTCTAGATTATTACTTGACTTTTGGTCCATAAGTCAATCTGGATAAGTCTTCAGTCATAGCTTGGATGGCCAGATTGGACAGCTTCATTAACTTACTCAAGTATTTCTCTTCTTGGTAGAGCTAGACCATGCAAGTATAATTTCACTAGTCTCTTAGTGAAAAAGAAACCTGTCTGCCTCTTGGAAACAAAGAAACTTATCCATAGCCAAAAGACTTACTCTTAGAAAGTAATCGCTTGCTTTTGAAATAGGTGCTTATCACATGGACAATTATTTCAGAGATTGTCTCTGGACTTACTCCGATAAAATCCATCTCATTTACTGGGAGGGGGTTTGTCAATGAAAGTCTCGTATAAGACTTGGCATTCATATTTTCAAGCTTTTTGGTATATATCTTCATGCCAAGATATGTCATAGCACATCTTGTAGCCAAACACTATTGAAACTTCTTATATGATCTAAATAATCCTTTAATGGAGATTGGATTATTACAAGAAGCCAAAAAAAAAAATCTTGGGCTTGGCAGGCTATTGATGTAGCGATGTTTCTTATAACCAAGGTTTTAAACCCTATAGGACGAAGTTGTCCCAATTTTCTCATGGAACGGAACGTGCTACCGTCCAACCTTGTCCCAACACTTAGGACAAGGGATGTACCAAGATGTGCTGATCGGGATGCTGGGCCAATGGCAGGATGGTCGTGTCCCAACACTCGGAATAGTATCCCATCCTGATGTCCTGCAGGACGTCTTGCTGGTACTTGAGACCTTGCTTATAACTATTATTTCCATGTTTTTTGATCTCTAGTTGTCTTCTGACCCGCTATGTCAATCTCATGCACCACTTAAAATGAATTCAAATAGGGAAAGGCCCAGGTTATGATCTTGTTCTTTTGAATCCTGCTCCTAATGTGGAACAGATCTCTTATCTTAGCAGTCTTCCCCCTATAGATCTGTCAGGATCTTCTCTTTATACCACTTCATCGGATAAAAGCTTGGTGGTCACTCTTTTATGGGGACTGAGTTTGCCACCTAAGACTACTGTTAGATAAGTATATCAATCATTAGTGACAGCACTCTTCAAAATCCCATCTCTGGCTTGGGTTTGGAAAAAATGCCCTGCATTCCTGCATTCAGCTCTTTCTATAGAAACATGTGCTTAAGAAAAATATTTCCTGCAATTTTCTCCATCAAAAGAGCCTTGCAATTTCCTCTTCTCACACCAGATGTATTGTTATGGATGAAACTCTTTAGCTTCTTGTCATATCATGCCTTCATCTAATTATTGCATAAAGATGGTGGTTATTGTGCTCTAATTGCTTAATTTACGATTTCTGTAAAGCGAACTCATAATGAGATGGGGTTCCATGAGAAGTTCTCCTATTCCATAGGTCCATCCAATTTTCCTAATGAGATTGGCTAGCAGAACTAAACTTTGATGGATCAGTGCCTAAGTTTTGAGATTGTGCTCGTTTTATCATAAGAGATCAAACCAGTAGATTCCTGATGGCTGGACATTGTCATTGCCCATCTCTTCTATTGCAATGGCTCAAATTATTTGGTGCATGATAATGATGTTGTCTGAATAGTCATCCACATGGATTTTAGACAAGTTTATAACAGCCATTATCTGCTCGCGGTACAGACCAGGAATCAGTGGACCTCAAGCACTGCTGAGTGCAAGATATTAGCGGCATTATTGGAAGAGTTCGGTCGGTCCAAAAATCTCACTTTTATGGAGAACCAGTGTGCTGACCTCCTGGCCAGAGAATGGTTAAAGTAGATAAGCATTATTTTTGTCTTTATAATTTCCCTCCCCAATGATATCAATTAGCTTACATTGATGCTCTAATCTTTCCTGCTGCATGTCTTTAAGATTTTAGAAAGTTTTCCTTTACCAAAAGAAAGGGTTGTCCCTAAGATATCCATGCTATATTTTCATATCTCCTTTGGTAGGGACCAACACCTTCAAAACTTAAGCCATATAGTCATCCCCAACCAAACCTCTGAAGTCAATGGCCTGGACTATTAAAGAAGCTGCTATAGAAGCAAGTCTTATACAGCATTCTGACAGTTCTAAGCAGTAAAGACTCCCAATTTAGGTAAACTGCCTTAATTTAGAATTTTAGATTATAGTTTATTCAGTCCTCAAAGTATATCCTTTTGCATCAAAACAATCAAACCAACCATTCAAAATACTATTACACAGTTAATAAACACAAATACAGTTATGAAAAGTGTTCCAAAGAATACCAACAAATATCAGCACCAGATTATTACTCAGAAACAAAGTAGATGAAATGAAATCACAAAAGCATCTGCTCCTGATAAATAAGTATTCAATCAACAAAGTACAAAAACACCAGGAGACATATATTACAAAAATTAGAAAAAAGAATTAGTAATCTGGCATTTTTGGAAAGAATGATATTACCACTTAGTTAAGGAGACCATCAGAAATCCCCGAAACACAGTCTCCTCAAGAATTGGGGCCAAAACACCTGTAACACCCACTAGGCAGGCAGTGCTATTACCAACAGAATAGACTTCTTTTAGAAGAACAGATATCTGATGCTTCCATCAAGACTAACTAAAGTTTTTTATATGCAAAGCAGAGCTAAATAAGAAATACCTGATACTTGAAGAACCAATCAATGGCAACAGACGAATTAGGGCATCAGTCTGAAACAGAGTTACAGCTGAAAAAAGTTAGAATCATATCAAAGATAGTTCAAGGTTTAATTAGTTTGTATAGCCCAAATTTTACACATGAATTACATCAACCTTACAGTAACTGCAACATAAAAAAGAAAAAAAAAAAGAGCAGATGAAAGGAATTACAGGAAGAAAGCCAAAAAATAGTAAATATTTCAATTTCAGTGCAAGTGAAAGAATTGCATCAATAACTTTTTTGTGCCAACTGCAAAACAGGTACAGGACTAGCATAATGGACTACTGACAAACAAATTAATACCAAGCAGATAATAACATTTAATGCCTACAAACAGGGAAAAAAGCATCAAATTTCAACATTACTAAGATTTATTTGTCACTCACTAGCATTTAAGAGACATCTGCTATCACTGTCAAGTGTCAACCATTCCGGAATCTTCTTCCACAACTTCCTTCCATGTTACTGTAGGTATACCTGTCCTCCTTCATGGCCCTCTACAAAAAAGCAAGAAGCTCATCTCATAGTTTGAATTGCAATCCATGCTGGTCAGCTTGGAGCAGCTTGTATCATGCCATTGCCTTACAACGTGCAGGATTGGCAGGGTCCTAACCAAGGTTATAAGTGCTAGTCTCAAGACACATACCAGTGCCCACGCTGTACACCCCCTATCTAACATCAGTATGGTACATCCCTTAGTACCAACACTCAATTAATGGATGGGGAGGTGGGCAGCATATTGCATATCGGTTCCTTACTGGTACAGTACAGTACACCCAGTATAGATTGGTACAGTCTGGTACATAAATCCTTGGTCCTATGTCTCCGTGCTCTGCACTTCATGGTACCAGTGCATGGCAAGAATTGGCACAGCATGGTGTTGGGAAAGGAAGCACAAAAGAGGCAACTCTGTTTCATGTTAACAATAATGCACATGGAAGGTCAAACAAGTGCACACAAAAAGAGAATTTTAGTGAGCATTAGTCTGAAACCAGTTCACAAGCAACGTGAAACTGCAGCAGCAGAAATATCATCTTCCCCTCTGTGTGAGTACACACTGCAAAGCCGCAAGACTACAAGAGACCAAGGATTTTTACATCGAAAACCTCTAAGGGAAGAACCAGGAGACCATAATGGCCCTATAATGTTTGTTTTTCTACTCTAGACAAGCTAGATGATCCAACTCATGAGAACTCTCCTCTTGGATCAGAATCCCCTCCAGGGCAAACTAAAGACTATCAAAAATCAAGTGACAACACCTCTTGGCATACAACATAGAAATCTTCTCACCAAAAAAAGATGGATTTCAACATGCAAGGTATGAAACAGACCCATCATGATGAAGATCTCAAAATCCTTTCAAGAACACCAATTTGGGGAGGTCGAGAAACAAAGATATGGATTTGTGGATGAATTTCACAGATTCAGTAGCACACCTTATCCTTGCCTTCTTCAGAAAAAGGCTCTTCCCAAATGGTACTGCTGGGTTTTCCTCCACAATGTCTCCCAAAAGAGGAAGACTCTCCTTCTCAAAGAGAATTAAGGGTTCCATCCCCAACCCTACTCTCTCTCCTCCCCCCGCCCCCCCCTCCCCACACACACACACCACCCAGCCCCCCGCCCCTTTTCTTCTATTAGATACCAAACCTAGAAAGGGCTTTCGTTGCAGGCCTTTCAATTCCACTAAACACAACCCAAAACATGACATATACAATGCCAATGTCAAGCCAACAAATAATTGGCAGATGATGCTTCAATCCTTTGCTCATCTTATTGGGGTCATCTTGCATCTTCATTCCATAGGTCTTCAAAATATTCTTGAACATTTTATCATCAATTGGTGCAAACTTTTAGGCTTCGCCTAGTGTATTGATTTCCAGCCCAATCTTTCCTAATTCTGTCACATGCATACTTTGGCACTCTCATTTTTGTCGTGCTCATATTATGTTTTTGGACCTTTTTCCCTACTTGGCAATCTAACTCAGACAAAGACATATTAAAAAACTCGGGTAGAATGAAAGTGGAGATGTAAATCTAGCATGTCATATAGTCAACAAGACAACAGATTTCCCTCATGATGATTGTCAAGACAAACCAAAAGTGAAAGCACAAGCTGGCTCATAGTTTCACGTTTTTACGAATAAATTTATATTGATAAGCCAAAAATTAGTGAAAATGGGCATTATCATGAGCCCTTGAGTGCCTCATAAAGGATTTTTGATAATTTAATCCACATATCAACATACCGATAACCATTCCTATAATGAGAAAAATAAATTTCGCACATATCTTTGTATATGATAATATTAATGGTAACTTCAGGTTGTAACCCCCAGGTAAGCTTATTTATGCCTTGTCTCCTTCAATATACGCTAGGAGAAGCGGAAATCACCCTCACCTTTGTGAAGGCAAGACTTTATCATATATAAACCTATCTAAACTTAAATCTTAGATCTTAAGCTCCTCCTCACTGCCTGTTCAGATGGCATGTAGAGAAAAGTTCGCATAGGCTGCATTTGATAGTGGAATAAGTTAACCAGAGTAAATGAGTTAATTTAGTCCTAAGATACTTTACTCTGGAATAAACCTATGCCATAGTACATGGTGGAATAGTTTACTCCAAGTTAGGTGGAACAAGTTGCTATACCAACTTTGCAAAATGTTCTCTTTACCCTTGGAAGAAATTGGTCAGTTTTCCAGCATCTGGCAAGTTAAAGTCAAATAAGTGGAGTAAAGAGGCCTTGTTCCATTAAACCCTCCTCCAAACCTCAAACAAATGCAACCATAGTTTATCAAGATGTGTAATGTAATTTGGCATCATCATACTCAATGCTAATTGGCTTTTTCAAATGGTGTGTCTTAAGGTATAAAATTTTTATTTTGTTTCCTTTCATTGGCAATCCACAAAATTATGAAACGAGCAAAAACAACACCACCTAATTTGAACGTGTGATAAATAGTTCAGAAAATTTACACGATGCATGAGTGACATATGTGCTCAAACATTTAAATTAAAACATATCTTCATTCTTATCAACAAACCACCTGACCATAACCAAAAGGAGAATTGAATCGCTATAATATGAATTGATCAGTTATAAGCTCTATAATAAAACTGAATTGAATGCAGAGATGGAAAAATGGGAACCATATATGAATACAATAACCTAGTTCAACAAATGATAATACAGCTATACAAAAGTTAGTATTTGATATGAAACATATGATGCATCTAACCTCTCGTTGTGGATTTTCACCACTAAATGTGGTCAATGCAACTCCTGCTAATGCAATAGCAATTAATGCACTCGCGAGACCAATTCCTGCCCACATAAGCCAACCATTTTGCAGACTGAATGGATTCTTCCAATCTGAGGTATACAATATACATCATAAGTTACTGTGTTTCGCAATCATTTAGCAAAACTTTGTTCATCTATCTGAATTATAAATCATTCTTCCAGTGCTAAAAAGAAAGAAAGAAAGAAAGATGTGTTCTCATAGTGAAAGAAGAAAAAGAGAAGGAAAAAGAAAACATGGTCAGGATCTCTTGTCTCATATATATAATATATCTGTCAACACATCCTCAAATAAATACAGGTGTTCGGCAACTATTTTTGTTTTCCCAAAGAAGCATTTTGTTTTCCCTCAAACAAGTACAGGTCTTCAGCAACTATTTTGGTATTCCCACCCCTTGGGCTTGTTGGGAACATCAAGATTGAATCACAACACTAAAAGGTTTCAGGAACATGATCAAACAGGAGATATCAAAATATGCTAAAATTTGATGTATTTGCATAAGGTAATTGAGAAATCTACAAGCACCAACCGTAGCAAAAAATATCATCTGGAAGTGGTCGAAAGGAGTTGGTGATGCCATAGATGACTCCCAGTACGACTGCCGTCACGGCACTGCAAGATTAAAATATAACACATGTAGTTATTAAGTAGCCATACTCACATGCCTTTTCTGCTTAATGAACCTCATGAATAGCATAAATAGCATTAGCCATATTGCAGATGTTACGGAGATTAGCACTTACAATTGACCAGCAAACAGTATTTCTGCTTTCTCCTCTAAACTTACTTCTCCACCCTGAAAACCAAGATATGGCAAAACCGATGCCTCCACCAACCCTGTCAGAACAAAGCTGTCTAAACAACTTTTAATTTCATTTCAGTGGTAAGTTTTTTTCATGACTAACAAAAAGAGGCAATGTATATATGGCGAGATAGAAGAAACTTTTAGTGCACTAGGACAAAGCAAAAATTTTTGTTAAGTTTTTTGGAAAGTATCCTGAACCCTGAAATTTCCATGAATTTGCAAAAGCATTGAAAGCTGAGAGAATTAGACAATATTTTTGTATATATAACAAATAGTCTTCTTTATAAACATACAGATATATGCTTCATGACATCCTAATCTAAAAATTTCAGAATATTGTCATGATATTATTATGGAAAAATCATTAACATATGTAACCTTTTTTCTTTGGTAAGCAAACATATGTAACCCTTGAGTGTTTCAACTTTGATGTAATTCTAAATTTCAAATAGAATCAACAAGCTAAATTAATCGTTTCATTATATTGTTATGAATTTATGATATTATGACAAATAATTACTAATATATACAATCTCTTAAATGCTTATTGACTTTCTTTGATGGCATGCTTAGTTCTAATAGTATCAGCTATATAATTTTGATTCAAACAACTCCTTGTGTAAAGCCCAAGAAAATGCCAAAATCCAAAAAAAAATTCTAGAGATTTTCCTTTCGGATTAAAAAATCAAGAATAAGATCTATTACTATGTAGCAACACCATTCATAGTTATGACTATGTAGCTTACTAAAGGAAGGGGCAAAAAAACCCTAAAGAGTCAATAGCAGACTAGAAAATAAAATTGAAACATCTAAACATTTATGCATAAATCTTTATGTAAAACAGACAAAGTTGCACTTTGATACAGGATGCACAAATAATACATGAATGATCATATCAAATGAAATACCATGCAATAAGCAGGATGCAATGTTGAAATTACTAATGAAACAATTCTCATTTTCTAGGTGGTAGGCTACTGTATATTGGCAAATTACCTTACTCCACATGCAATCATAGTGAGTGTAGCAGTTTGCCAGCCCCAAGGCACATCCCATCGCTGAAGGATGGGCCAGTCAACTTTCAAGGCCTGCACAGAGCACATGAATATATCAAAGCATTACTTGTATCTAAAAATTCATTTTCCCTTTCCCAAAAAAAAAATTATAAACCTGACAAACTCTACAATTCAACATGCTTTAAAACTTTAAAATTCTGCAATGTCATTGATGGTTACTATAAAAACTAACGCTTTATATTGAACATGGTAAATTTAAAGGTATCAACTGACACACCCGAAGCTTCATTGCAATTTACTTTGTTTGGAAAATGCTGAAGCCCTCTATATCGTGGTCCTCCAGGAACAAAAATTTATGTAAGCATGATGGACCATCAAACTTCGTGAGTAATGTATCAGGGGCAATATCCCCATAGCCAACAAGAAAATCAGTATGTAAGAACCAAAATCGATAAAACAAAAATTTACAATGTAAATAATTAGCACAAATTTGCCAAGATCAGACCTCAAAAAGAAATGGAAAATTAGAAACCAAAATCCAATTTTAGCCAGCACAGGCAGAAATCTATAAGGTAACATTAAGCTTGAGAGAACAAAAAAATCACTAGCCATCCGAATCACGTTTCTAATGTTCCATAGTTTCGTAGCTAAAAGTCAAAAATGTTGCACTAGAAAACCTTCTTTGTCTGAAACTTGCATTCCCTCCAATGTATCACTACAAGTGTTTGTATAAAACCCATGTTGATCGTAATTTTCTTTTATAAAAGCAAATTTTCTTTCAAAATCATTAGTAATGACTAACTTTAACAACTCCACTCCTAGGCAACCAACCAATCTAGAGCAACATAGTTTTCAGAGCGCGGAACTTAAAAGGCGAGACCTTTTCGGGAGAAGTGGGTTCCAACTTCTCCTTCGCGTTATAGAAGCAGGTGAAGGTGAGTTGCCTCCTCTTCTCGCTCCCGACCAATGGCGGTCCCCTGGGTTCCGAGAAGAGAGAGATGCGGACGGGGAGGACGCTCCTTCTCGAAAGCAAGCCATGGCTTCTTGAGGCGGCGAGCTTGGGAAGCCTCAGGAGATCCGCCGGCGGCGGCCGGAGGAGGAAGAGGGAGGAGACCATTGAGCTATTTTATTTCAAAGACCGCGAGGGGCGGAAGCTCGAAGAGGAGATAAGGTAGGACAAAGGGTGCCGAGAGGAGCTGAGAGACTTGAGAATTCTTAAGATTCGATTAGATCCTTTATCCATCGGACATCCATCCAGTTCGATCGCAATCTAGACGCTGAAATGTAAACCACATGGATGCCTGAAACGTGGCATTTGACCCTCTCACA
Source organism: Phoenix dactylifera (assembly GCF_009389715.1). Classification (NCBI taxonomy): domain Eukaryota; kingdom Viridiplantae; phylum Streptophyta; class Magnoliopsida; order Arecales; family Arecaceae; genus Phoenix; species Phoenix dactylifera. The sequence continues at coordinate 5,308,876 of NC_052397.1, read as the reverse complement.
TGAAGTCGGCATACCGCATTTGACCCTCTTATATGAAGCCGGCATATTGTTGGCGGCTTTATTAAGATCCGCAACAATTTTATTTGCAATATGAATCCATCCCAACAAATCAAAAACTAATATATTCTAAAACAAAAGTGGTCAAAATCTGAAATTAAAGTATATCTGACAATTTAATGCAAACAATAAAAGATTTTTTTTCTCATCCACATCAAACGGATCATATTGTTCACTACTTGTCGCATGCAGTAGGATTGTCAAGTATAGAGGAAACAAAATCTAGCCAATGTCAGCTCCGGTTCCAGCCCATTAAATCAAGCTGGGATGTGTTTTAGAGACCAAACATAGCTAAAACTATTTGAACTAGTCTAACTATATCTTGTCAATTCTGCCATATCCATCCTCAACTTAAATAGAAATAACTTAGCATTTGATGTCTACACTTGGTACAAGAATCCATAAAATTTTGATCATGCATCAGCTGCAAATGAGTTGGACCAGGCTCCATCAAACCCAGTAACAACCCCGGTGAGCACGAAAGCACCACTAGGTGCGAAATGGTAGATCAATTTGGATTGGAATTGAGTTAAATATCAACATTGATGAGAGCAAAATAGGAGAAATTGGGGCTGAAAATTGACTGCATATGAGCAGCTATCTTACATCCACAGATATATCCAGTTCTATTTAATAAATTAAAACATAAAATTTTAAATACAAAAAACGACTGAAGTACTATTGGTTATCCATATTGTGGACAAATAAGCATGCAAAATTGGCAAGGTTTAATAATGATCGCTAAAGCTTATAATTATACTTAAATAATAGTTGTTATTAACCGTTGGTATGTAATAATGGTCATTGTTATTAAAAGTGTCTTCAGTAAATAATGTTTTTTTTTTGTGATTTCTCATTATAATTGCTGTTATAACAGCCACTGTTCTATTCAATAAACCCATCTCAGAATGAACTACACAAATAACAGCTATTATTTCCGTATTTTAAACAAATATTAGCAATTTCCATAATTCATAATCTGATATTTTCAATGCCTGTGGTATGTAAAATGAACAAGATATGATAAATATGATGAAATAAACCAACAAAACTCAAATTTATTCTGTAAACAACTAATATAAGTATACAACCAAAGTTTCTTACAGCCATCATCTACCAAAAGAAAAGAAAAGAAAAGAAAAACAAAGAAAGAAATTAAAACCCGTATATACCACGAAGAGTAGATAAAGTATCTTTATGATGTACCAATATATGTACTTTGATATACAAATAGCCAATCAATATCCACATCCAACCCAGGTCCAAAAATATTTAAATATCCGGGACCCATACACATAGACATGTCCGTGCCCAGTAAATATCATACATGAAAAAGAATACGGTCAGGACCGGATTATATGTGGCCAGTTCAGCCCTGCAGTTGAAGAAGAGCATCATATGCCTATTTGCAATTACAGCAACTGATTCAATATCAAGTACATTCAGCTTATATCACCAGGTAAATATACCAACATAGTTAACTCAGAAAAGGCTTCTATGCTACTTCCTTGTGCTAGTATCAGGTTGCTTCCCCAATCAATTTTGACATAAACAACACCAGCAACTATTGGCTCTTGGCATGAGAAAAATCTTACTGCTAGTATGCTGGTTGTTTATGGTAGGGGGTGCCAGCATCTATGTTCAAACATGCGACCTCTCCACAGATTCGCAGGAGAGGAGTGCCAACCGGCAGATTTTGATCCCATTGACATTCACTGGAAATTTTGTAATGTCAGAGGCCCTACAAAGTATGGAATCAAATCATGGAGCTGTATGTTAACATGTAAGAGGAGAAAACAACTGTCACATAATGAAAAAGTTTGAATGGACATTCATAAATTGATGAATGATTGTAAACTTGTAAGAGCTTGACTCGGTTAACATGCCTTGTAGTTGGTGATAGCTTAATGCCTAGCTACCAGTATATCATTTTCCAGCTTTGATGGCTCTCTGTTGGGGGTAATGAAATCATGAATTTCTGAGGACTTCCATGTCAACTGAGTATCCAAGAGAGGAAAAACAAATCTCGTGTAAGGTCCTTCTGTCAGAATTCACTCCCCAGTAATGTTTCATCTAGTATCTTGCTATGCATTGATCAATTCTTGAAGCACAATGATTGTTCAACTAAACAGAAAGGCAATCTTTGGAGAACTTTCAAAACTTCAAGTTTTAGATGCATTAAATTGTAAAAAAAAGAAATCAAATGAAATTTCAATTCTACCAAAAGTAACTTATCAAAAATACTTACAGATTCTTCTCTATGCGTTGGTATTGTCAAACCCTCATTGCCATAAAATGCAGTCCATTTGTGAATTGAAGAGTAGTAGCTGCCTTAGCTACCATCAACAAATATGGCAGTATAAGAAAAACAAAATCTGTACATTAAGATCTTTATAGCCAGGGAAATAGACGATTCACCTTGATGGTAAATGTGTTTATGGTTGCCATCTTCATCCTTCTAATTGGATCCATATGCCCAATTAATAGCAGGAGGGAAGTTCATAACCTCTAACTTACCATAATTCAACTTCAAAAATTGTAGTAGAAACACATTTGAGAGGGACTTTGCCACCTTCACTTCATTTTCCAGTGATAATCTTCAAAGGAAGAAATCAAACAGTTCCGTTTTAGAATAAGTTACTTTTCTTTAAGCAAGTAATAACTCCCAATATCACAAGTGACTATAATTTAATCAGCAGAGATAACAAGCAGACCTGCACAAAAATGTAATATAAATTATATTAAGTACCTCTAGACCAACCAATACAATTATTAAAGCATAAGATTTATCAAACTCCTGAGGTGCTTTTGCGAATCAGGAAAAGGTAAAGCATAAGTGGGTAATGCATGAACCCTAGTTCAAAACATGCTTATTGAAGTGGAGCTTGGCTGAGCTAATTAGGTCAAGCCAGCTAAGAAATAATAAGTTTTCACATATTCTTTTTTTTTCCATGAATACATGATGCTTCAATATGTGCTCCAGTATCTCAACACTACTTTAGTAAATTAGGTTCTGAAAATATAATAAAAGCAATATGTAATGAATTGCATGATATCTTCAAATTGGTCTGTTCTTAATGAAAGATAACAATTAGAATGGTGATGACAGATAAGAACTACCTTTGGAAGGGGGAAGGGAAAAAATGATTGAAAAGTGAATGGTACAATCAACAAGCATGTGAAAAGTACAATTTATAGCAGAAGAAATATCTAGACAAACCTCTGATGGCTGCATCTGCAAGAATACAACCAAAAAATGATAATGGTCCAAGAATAACCCATACAATTAGAGCATTGTCAAATTCAAAGGGATTCCTGGTTACTAATGTTGCTGAATAAAGCTTACAGCAGATGAGTGCCCCAGTGTAACAGGCATAAGAAGAGTGTGCAGAAGGTTCCACATTCAGGGAAGCAGACTTCCTGTTTAGTTATTTTAGGAAACTAAAATCAGCAGCAGAGACCAAATATCATGTCCTCAGAAACATTTCAGGCGACGCCATTTTCTTAATAGCTTCTTATCCCTGATTCCATCATAAAGGAGTTCATAGGCATAATAAGTAATATAACCCTTCTTCCGCAACTCCTCTACAAGGATCTTTGGTGCTGCTATTTCCCTCTTATCAGCACTAAATATGGTATCCACAATCTCAGGGACAACACCATTACTTACCATAATGTGAATAATACCAACAGATTCATCAACTCTTTCCTTTACTGAGAGACAGTTTATCACCTGTCCAAATGTTGCCATTGCTGGAATAAATCCCTTACCAATCATGCCTATAAGAAATTCATACGCACGATCAACATTTCCGGTCTTGCAAAAGCCACTGACTAAAACACGATAAGTATATGCATCTGGAGAACAGCCCTTGCTGACCATCTCATTGAAAATCTTCTCTGCCATAAGAATATTTAACTTCTCGGAAAATGCAGAGATCATTATATTATATGTATCAGTTGTAGCAGAGAACTTGTCTTGCTCCAGTCTTCTGAATATTTCATAGGCTCCATTAAGATCACCATTCCTGAAGAATCCATGTATCAATGTGTTAAAACTGACAACATCTGGAGTCAAGCCTTCATTCATCATCTTCATAAGCAAGTCAGAAGCCTCTTTTACTCTCCGGGCTTTGCAGAGGTTCTCTACCAGTATATTATATGTGATAACATTAGGACAGCACCCCTTTGTAACCATCTCTTTGAATATCTCCATGACATCACTAGTCTTTCCAGCTTTGCATAGCCCATTTAACAGAGAATTAAAAGTGATAGCATCAGGTGTGACACCATGAGTCCACATCCTATCAACAATTTCCAAAGCATTGTGCAGCTGCAATCTCTTGCAGTAGCCATCAATCAATGTATTGAAGGTAAAAATGTCAGGAAGATAACCTTTTGCTATGGCATCATTCATGACAATATTGGCATCAGAAACATTTCCCATCTTGCATAACCCATTTATTATGATGTTGTATGTCCAAATATCTGGGCTGCAGCCATTTTCCATCATTTCATTCATCACGTCCAAAGCCTGCAAGATTAGACCTTGTCGAGAGAGCCCCTTGACTAATGAATTGTAGATAATGATATCAGGCTTCAGCCCATTGTTCTGAGCCTCATGAAAAATATTCAACGCTCTGTCAAAGTCACCTTCTTCACATAATCCATTAATCAGGGAGCAATATGTTACTCGATCAGGCACAAACCCCTTGAAAACTGCATCCTTTAAAAGTCTACAAGCATCTTGTACCTTCCCCATTTTGCAATGCCCATCTATGATGGTATTATATGTAAAATCATCAGGAATGCAGCCTTCATTTGCCATTTTATGCAAATAGTTCTCAGCTTCAACAACTTTAGAGTTCTTGCATAAACCACTGATAAGTGTATTATAGGTTATCACATCAGGAGCCAGACCCTTCTCCATACGTTCTAACAAAGAAACAGCCTCCATCAATTTGTTTTCCTTGCAAAGCCCTTGGATTAGTATATTGTATGTGAACAAATTTAGTGATATTCCTTTCTTCATAACTTTGGCAAGAAGCTTGCTGCTTTCTGGAACATCTCCTTTCTTACAAAGCACATGTACAAGCTTATTAAATGTAACTATATCAGGTAAGATCTTGCTCCCAAGCATTTCATCAAACAGACTGCAAGCCTCAATATGAAAGTTCTCTTCGTAAAGACCACAAATCACCATACAGTATGCAACTGCATTGAGATCATACCCTCTCTCTGGCATGTTTCTGAGAAGCCTCAGTCCTGCATGTGGTCTTCTTGTTCTACAAAATGATTTAATCCTGATTGTAAAGGTGTAAACATCAGGTACAAATCCCTTGTCCAGCATTCTTAGATATACTTTGTGGGCTTGATCATAGTATTTGAACTCGACCAAAATATTCATAATCGCGTTATAAGATATAACAGTTGGCTTACAATCATAAAAATCCATTCTCTCAAATGTATCCACAGCCTCTTGTATTTTCCCTCTTCTTCCATAACTCCTCATTGCACCAATATATACTCCTTCAAGTAAAGAATTGTCGACGTTCATTCTCATTTCTTGAATAACATTCTCCATGGCTTTAAACTCCCCATGAAGTCCAAGTTTCTCTACCATACATTTGTAAGTGAAGATAGTATGCTTAAACCCATCTTCCTTCGAGGCTGAGTTGAACATCTCAAGAGCCCTAAGTGGGTCATTCTGGTATTTTATGACGCTGGCTACATGCTTTGGAAGCAAAGTGCGACTCATTCCAACCACAAGCTACTAAGTCCTCTTGAAACCCATTTAAACCGAATAAGAAGCTGAGCAATCAAAACACTGCGATCCTTCATTACATTGAAAGCAGACTCCAAAGATGCCAAACTGGAGAGGGGCGGAAAAATAAACAAGGAACAGTAACGTTGCTGAATAATAATCAATAACACTACAGATAAAACTCATGAAAGTAATCAGATAACCATTTGAAATCTTAAATCAACATATTCATCTGAAGTTAGGCATTCCAATGAATAGAAAAATCAATGGAGTAAATGGCTTTCATGTTCCAGTAAAGAAACTGCTCATAAAGAGGCATTCCAATGAATAGAAAAATCAATGGAGTAAATGGCTTTCATGTTCCAGTAAAGAAACTGCTCATAAAGAACCCAACACATCTTATGATTGATCTTCATGAAAAGTGAAGATCAAAGTCAACTGACCAACTAACACAAGAAAACACATAATAGAGAGAGGAGAAGAAAAAAATGATTGCACCTTCAATGGGACAAAATCCACAGCAAAACCCATTGATCAAATAAGCAGAGATCACATGCTCAAATTTCACAGGACTTGAAACTGTAATAACCATCCTATTACACAACAACAAGCACATTCTAAAGTTTATCTAATTAAAAGAACAAAAACTCGATTTTTTAATTGGGAAACAAAAGAAAGATGCTACCTTGGAACTAATCAATCAATTAAAAAAAATAATCAGTTTTTGATACGAAAATAGAAGAAAGGCGCCATCTTGCGTCTAATTAATGGATTTTGACGGGCAACGAAAGAAAGATGCCGTCATTTCTACCTTCTCAGCCTACGGAGATGGTTTCCATCGATTCCCCTACTTCCACCCCCCGCAAATGCAAAATAGAACCAAGAACAGAACAAGACAACACCAATCCCTTGATCCCTAGAAGAATGAAACCAAAGAAGAAGCAGGAGGAGGAGGAGGAGGCACTCTTAGTTTTGATTCTTTTGGTCGAGTAGAAGAGTACCTCTGCTAACGGAGCTCTCAATGGTTCTCCATAGGGCCTTCTCGGTCCTCTGGTATTCTGACGCCATCTTCTGCGGTTGAGCCAACAAATTTAACCGGCTGTGCAGCGCCGCTTGGTCATGCACCGTCCGATCACTGAAGCTCGATGGATAACCTCGAACAAGATGAGCCGGTACCGAAATTCAAACCGAATCGAATTAGCAAGGCATACCGGCATGCCCTATTTTTTTTTAGAATTTTCAGAAAAAATTAATTGATAATTACTTTTTGGACTTTTTCTATAAATTCAAGTCTATTTTGATATTATTTTTTTTTGATATTTATTTGGCATGATCTTTTCTTATTTTGTAATTTTTGAGTTATTTTTTCAAGCCCCCAAAAAATAAGAGAAAAGAAGATAGAGGAGAGAAAGCAAATCTTATTTAGCATTAGATCCTTCTTCTGATATCCTGAATCAATATTATTTATAGATTTTTTTGAAAGAGGAAGTAGAAGAGCGGCTTTCAAATAGTAGCAATAATGTCATATCCAATCCGGTTCAAAATCGGACTGAGCCGGTCAGTTCTAATCGATTTCGGCCGGTCCAATAATAATTTCGGACGGAACCAAATATAATAGCTAAACCGACCTAGTTTTGTATTAAGTTGGCTTGGTATTGTCTAAATCGGGTAGTTTGACCTGGTTCAGTAGAACCTGACCTCGGCCGTCCAATCAAAAATCTGCTATGTTTCTTTCTATATAATTCATTAATCACTATTGTTCCAATTTGAAACTTTTTTCCAATGGAAAAAGAATTGTTAGCCAACTGGTTCGAACGAGTTGGATCGCAATGACGTATTTTTATTCTCATTTAAATAAAAAAATTAAATTTGTACCTATTTTTAGAATATTTAAAGTTTTTATCTTAAATAAAAAAAATATTTTGTATCCACCCTTAAGTAAGAGAGATTTGAATAGGTTGATAGTCCAATATGGATTTATATAAAATAATTGAGTTGGACATACATTTATCTATATGGGTTAGGTATAGGTTAAGAGGTATTGTGACCTTAATCCATCTCAATCTGACATAACCCTAACCCAATCCAACCAATTGCCAACTTTAATTTATTGGGAGGAAACCTTAAAACTTGGACTAGGGTGCATAGACCGAATTTTTCTCTCTCTCTCTTCAGTGGCCATACCTATTTTTTCCTTGCATCGTAAACAAAATAACTCCAATACAACCTAATCAATAATACAATCTGAAATTGTTCGTATATTCATATCAGTAATAGAAAATCAAGATGGTTGCAGCTACCTATTGCTCCAAGATATCTAGGCAATGGTGGAAGATAGAGGGGCTTTTCATACCAAATATGTGTTCCGTGAAGCTAATAAGGCTGCGGACTAGATAGTACTTTTGTAGCTAGTCACTCCAGTAGTACCTTATGGGTTGGTAATGAAAAGTTATCCTTGACACTCTAAGATATTTTATTTTTTAATATTATTGGATGTATTTGTATTCGTGGGACATGATCTACTTGTTTCAGCCACCAAAAAAAAAAAAAAAAAAAAAAGCCAAAGCAACAATTCCATCACGCGGAACGCCCCTGGATCTCCCACTCTCCTTTTGATGAATTCTTGATGGATAACCTCTACCGTCGGATCAAAATCGATGCGACCCTTAAGCGTAAGCGTGAACTACTACCCCCTCCCAAGCCACCCCAACTTATTTGCCGCCGGAGTCGGTCGAGCGAGCGAGCCGGTGAGAGGATGGGATCGGGGGAGTGGTTAGAGAGGGCGCTTCTGGAGCTACGCGGAAAGATACAAGGCATGGAGTTGGACTCCGATCTCATCAGCGGCCTCGTCTCCTTCTGCGAGCTCGCGCCACCCCAAGATGCTGCCGATTACCTCACAGTATGTATTCTATCGATCGTTCGATACCTACCATTCCATCGTCTTAACCAAATCCAAGATTCATGTTCTTTCTCCTGATTGCCGGGTATAAGTGGTTTCTTGTTCATTTTTGTTTTTCTTTTGGTTTTTTTGTTAGCGTTTCGGCGGCGTGTTATTCCAATACGGAATTTGGACAATCTGGGATGTTCCGGAATACCAAAGTTCCGACTTTGTTAATTTTTGTAAATTTAACCCTGGAAGTAGTTTTATGACATCTAAATTTTGTGATGTTATATGTGACAAATAGATAATTCGAGACCGTAGTATGAGATAAAATGGTGTTTTGCTATTTTGCTGGTGGATATAGACTGCAGTGTTTTAATTCATCGACCAGGAAATTTATAATCTCCTGTCATCTATCTTCAGTAAATTAAAAAACTCGATGTCTCATGCCATAGCTTGTCCCGCCTTTGCTAGACTGGCTAGTGTTTTGAAATCTTGGTCGTTGTGTATCAGTTGATTGTTCGTTCTCTCTCCTTATGAGAAGGATGTCTTTATGTGTCAGCTGAATGTTTTGAAATTGTTACCTCTTGATGATGATCTTCTAGAAAGTGTTTGGACAGGGAAGGATGTCAGCTATGAGCACTTGAGAATCTTTGATTGCAGGGTGTTTGTGCAGATTACCAGAAATGAGAGGTCAAAGCTTGATGCTACATGCAAGCAGTTTATTTTCTCGGGTTATGCACATGAGGAGTTTGGCTGCAGATTGTATGATCAGGTGGATAGGAACGCCGTCAGAAGTAGAGATGTGGTCTTTCTAGAGGACCAGACAGGTGGTACCAAGGTTTGTTTTCTTGATGAGGGAGATGATCGTGGTTTGTCTGCTTTATTTCAGTGGATGCGATCTCTTGCATGTTGAAATCTACTCTATCTGGTGAGGTGATTTGTATTCCAAGAGGTGTTATCTCTCTATACTTGTTAGCTTCTAGGTATGCCCTACGGGGTGTTAATCCAAGAGAGATGTTTTCTTGAAGTTGTGGTCCTTGGCTTGATCAAGTGGAACTTTACAATCTCATTTTTTGGAGATAGTGGAAGGTTGATCTGGACTCAGTCTCGTGGTTTTTCCTAATTGGGGTTTTCCACGTAGAAACCTTGGTCTCTTGTTTCTTGTGGTATGTGATTCCATATTTTTCGTTCCTATTGTTTGCATATTAGAGAGGAAAGAGAAAAATTTCCACTGTTGTTGTTCCAGGTGTATGTGCACTGGTTTTGGGTTTATGTGCGCTGATATATGTCCCTGTATGCACCAATTTCTTTCTCTGTCTACACTGGTTCAGCCTGAAACGGAGTTGTTCTGAATTTTTTTGCTATCCTTCCCATGCTAACACTGAGAAATCTCTATTCTTTCTTGGTGGTTTCATGGTGTTTTTTTGGCCTTTTATCTCAATTGACATAAACCTCTATATTGGTTTATCCTCGAATTGGTCGACCACTGAGATGGCTGGATGTTGAACTGTGAAAATATCTTCCAAGGGATACAAGTTTCCGAGAGAAGTGGTGGATTCCGAGTAGAAATCTTTAAACGGCAAGCTATAATATTCCTATAAAAAATTGTTTAACTGTTTTCTTTAGAGTTTTGGGTATGCATGTCTCCCAACATTACTAATCAGTATACGTTCACATAAGCTAGAGTTTGCTCAGGTTGGTGGTAGATTAACTATTCTCCGTGGGGGAGCATTAAAGAGTCCATTTGAGTAGCATAATTCTGAACGTACCCCTACCCTCTTGCTTTGGCGGTTGCAAACCTAAGCCTATGTGTTTCACTCATAGGCTGCTGTAGAATTTCCACTGGTAGCGAATCAAGCGTATCACTTAGGCTACTTCAACACGAGACTTTTCCTGTTCATCAGTTTCGATGGATCGTAAGATCTAGCAAGATACCTTCATGTATTTTTCCACATCTACTACTCTTTGTTTAAAAGTAACACTATAGGCCCTCCACATTGCATATGTATCTACCTTATGCAGACATTCTCTATAGTCTTGCATATCAAGCATCTTGAAAAGGGTATGGAAATATTATAAACGGGATTATTTTTTCATCTCCCACATAAAGGTTTGTTTCCCTCTTTGTTGAGCTGGGGCAATGGCGATGGATCACTTAATTTGCTTTCTTCGATGTTCGGTTCCCCCTTTTCCTTTCTTCTTACTTAACTGAGCTGCTGACCTTGTTTCTTGTCTCCCTTTATGTGTTCATCTGCATCTTTTTTATTATGTTTCTTTTATGGATAAGTTATCTATAAGAGTTAGCTTTTTATGGAAGCTTTCTATAGTAGGTGTGAGTTATCTATATTTTAACAGAGAGTTGGAGTGATCAGATTAGATAGTTTGTAGTGACTAGGAACAAAAAGAATTGTATTGAGGGAGGGAGGGAAGGAGGGAGGGGAGGGGGGATAGAGAGAGAGAGAGAGAGAGAGAGAGATCTGGAGTTGCTGTCAGTGAATGGCATTTTGAGTATCGTACTTACGAAACAATATTTACTCGGTTTGCCCATCACCTGTTCTATGTGTTACAGGAGTTTTAGACTTCAGAGAAAGGCTTGGTTGTTCAGATGAGAGCTTCCTAACTGCCAATGACAAGATGGAAGTTCCTTTCAGAAAGTACTTAAGGAAACTATGCTGTTGTTCAAAAGACATACACAAACACAAAAAGAGACCTTGGCTTGTCTTGTAGGAAGTCGTAGATTGGCAATATGATAGAAATTAGATAGTCCTTGATGGTTTAGTACTTTATTTCTGTGCAAATACGAATAAGATCTTTCTTTTAAAGCTTAAATCTTTAGGTTTTTCTCTTTTTTGGCCCTTATTCTGTGTCTCATTTTTCAGACCCTGGTAGATCTGTTTCTTTGTTTTACCTACTCTTAGAACACCATATTTGTAGTTAAATATGGCCTTTGAATCTGGCACTATACGTTTATTTACTTTCTCAGTCAATGCTGATCAAATGGAATGTTTATGCTGCAGAATATTATAGGCCTAGAAGCTGGTCAGGGTTTGATTCAGGAATACTTGCAGAGAAGAGGTTATGTAGATTCCTCTGTTAGCAATCCTGATGTACAATCGTCAAAATTTCAAGCCTACATGAAGCCACCTGCAGATGAAGGAATGATTGTCGCACCAAAGAAACAAGCAAGAATGCCAAAAGAGACAACTGCACCAATAACCCAGGATACGAAGGGTCAAAAAGAGGCTACTACTGAGTCAAGAAGCATTCCCAGGGGAAGCCAAGGTATCCCCAAAAAGAAAAAAGGTGGAAAGATCATCTCTCTTGCCGAGGCAGCTAAAGGATCTGTTGTTTTCCAGCAGGGAAAGCCATGTTCATGCCAAGCTCGCCGTCACAAGCTTGTGAGCAACTGTTTGTCTTGTGGTAAAATAGTATGTGAACAAGAAGGCGAGGGTCCATGCAGTTTCTGTGGTGCACTTGTGTTGAGAGAAGACAGTACATATGCTGGTCTAAGTGACCTAGCAGTTCCTCTTTCTGAGGCAGAAGCTGCAGCTGATTTATATGCAAAGAGGCTTGTAGAATATGATCGAAACTCTGCTGCACGGACTAAAGTTATTGATGACCAGAGTGACTATTATGAGATTGAAGGAAATAGCTGGCTTTCTGCAGAGGTACTCATTTTTTGGACCACGTGTCCCTTTGTCCCTTGTTTGGAATATGGGCTGATGCTTAAACTTCATATTTGATCTTTGAGCTTCATACTGGCATAATGGCTGACATTATCTGGCATAACTCTACCATTTACTAGCACTTCAGCTAGCATGTGCACAGTGCATGAACTTTGTTGGTTATGGAACTGTGATAGAAGGCTCATTTTGCAAAAATGTTTATTTGAATCCTATAAACTAAAGGTGTTTAAGCTATAAGTGATTGCGCCTCTTCCGAAAAGAAAGCTTAATGGTTTACCAGAAGAAGATGAGCATGAATAAAAGATTAAAACTGACAGAAGAATCTGTTGTGATATTGTCACCATGCACATTTGGGAAATAGGAAGCCTTAATAATTAGTGTTTTGGTGGATCAAATGTGAGGAAATGCTGAAAACCCATATGGTGGTTGACTGAGGGATATGGGGAGGCATTGCTTGGTCTAGTTATTAGTCCTCTCAAGTTTAGTGGAGGACTCAAAAAGGTAACCCAAATTAATTACAGCTGATTAGTTATGGTTATCATTTATGGTTGTTGTAGGAGCATCCTATAAACTGGCTAAAGTATGATAGATTTATATCCAAGTTTGAAGTCAAATGTAATTTGATTGTTGCCTTGTGTCAAGTCATTAGAAACTGGACACCAATGCATTAGACACTGGATACCTATGCTTCCTAAGTGTTAACATGTGTGGAAGTAACTGGAAGGTCAAAGAATTTAATCATCTTATCAGAATATTCGAACCATCTGAAGGTAACTATATACTTGAGCATCTAGTTCCATTGAAAGTGAATATTGCTGTTTTGGGCGGAGGTAATGAAAAGAGAGAGAAATTAACAACAGCAACAACAACAACAACAACAAAGTCAATTTCTCAAAATCCAACAGGATTTATCTCATAAATATTGCTATTATTTTAACCTCATGTTGAAGTCCTTTCTAAAGAGATCCAATATTATTGGTTTCTTTTATAACAAATTTATAACTAAACAGTGTTCTCTTCCTAAGAGATGCTTTTAATTTTTTTCCCCTAGTCAGTTGTCTGTCAAATTATGTATTGATACTGATAGTGATAGAATTAAGTGAGCACTAACAATTTATTTGAGGGTTTAAAACTTTATACACCTGATTAGTTTGAGCATTCATCTCTTTCAATTTAAGTTTGCTGGAGATTTTCATACAACTTCAGTTGATAACTTATAAATTATAATTAACATACATATGCATCAAGCACATGAAGTGCATATACGGGAGAGCATGCAAAACTCCAAAAAATAATAAAAGAAAAACATCTTTGTTGAAGTGTTTCTGGAAGCATTGTACCAGACACCTTTTTGATAAATGCACTTTTTTGTTGGTGAAGGAAGAATGTTTATGATTGAGATGAGCTTCATGGCACTCATGGCATTCTTGGAAATGCATGCATCATATAAAAAAGGGTAGAATTGCTCGAAAAATATCTTTCTAAAAAAATATCTGTTTTATATAAAAAAGTTGTGATGTTCTAGAATGCTGTCAGCGCTGCTGCATATGCATATATGGCTTGGTAACTGAACGGCCAGTGCAATCCCTATATATGAGATGAGTAGTAGGCTACCGCGCACCCTCATAGGATCCAGCATCTTAGGCACATATAGATTGTGATGGTGACAGATACATTAGACTTGGTTATAAGTCTTGCTTCTTTGTATGCTTTAATCTGATTGTTCATCATTGAGTAATAGTTAGATTTGTTCGTTGCATTCGTAAAGTTGAGCATAGTTCATGGAGGGATGTTATTTTTTCGGTTAACTTGTCATACGAGACTTATAGCTCTTGAATAAATGTGAGTATGTTGTTAATTTTTATTTTCCTGAAAATTTACTTATGTTTATCTACTTTTATGAATGTTAATTCCTTTCTAAATATATGTAAAATACTATCCACATATGCAACTATTGAGACACCCGTGTACCGTGTATACACTATGCATTATCTTGGCTGCCTGCATAAAATGGCTGCTTTTTGCAACCATGGAATGGAAACTCTTTTCCACTATTGGTTGCCTAGGCTCAGGTTGTTCCTCAATTGACTGGCTTAGGCCCAACTGCCCATGCAACCCCTAGGTGTTTAATTAATTTTTCATGACAATCATTTTAGGCCTTCGCCTAAGTGATAGGTGATATCGTTCCTGCTGGGAGGAAAAGATTTACATCATGCGAGTATTCACTGCTGATGCACGACAAAGTTATTCTGTTAACAATATAGAGTTACAGAATGATACTTTCTTGATGCTGTCTTACCTTTCTGCTAGGATTTACTTGTTATTGCTATAGACTTGCATCATATAGGATATAAATTCTAAACGCTGGATTAGATCAGCTTAGATAAGGGTGTGTTTGGGGCTCACCATAAGTGGTCAGAAGTGAAGGATGTAAGTTGACTGGATTTACTTCAGACTGACTCAGCCTAAGTCATTTCAGCGATTTTTTGGGAACTTAAAGGCATGAACTGGATGCTGTTGGGACTACTACTGCCAAACCAAACACGTGGAAGTTGCATGTTCTGATTTCCTTTTACCTCTGGCCAGTTGCAGCAAACCATATATGTCTTTCCTTGGTCAGAATATCTCAAATGGTCCTGAAGTGGCCGATTTGGTCAAAGTGATTTCCTTTTGTTAAAATTGTAACAATATTAAACATTATGCTGTCTATTCTTTTGTATTCTTCTTTTGCCAGCTTTTCCAAAGAACAAGTATGTGTCCCTTTGTGCATGTCATATATGTTTTTTTGCATGATGCTTGCTATCTTAAAGCAGTTGGATTAGATGCATTTCATTTATTTATGTCTGTGTGCAATGCTTGCTTGTAAGGAAGTGCCATAGTCAGTAAACTATTAGCACACAAAATTCTAAAAACAGTACAAGCCATATCTTCTCTGTCGATTCCTGAAAATTCGGCAGTAGCACATATTGTTTTATTCTTTTTGACATCAGTGACTATTTACTTGCAAGATGCCTGAATTCTGTAGAAATGGTTTGATCTTCATGAAATTGTTTGCCTTTCAGGAGAAGGAACTTTTAAAGAAGAAACAAAAGGAAATTGAAGAAGCTGCTGAAGCTAGGAAAGGAAAAGTGATTGTTACCTTTGATTTGGTTGGCCGCAAGGTTAGATTTTAAGGCCCATATTCAGTCAATATTTCTAATCTTCCAAATTTCAAAACTGGGATCAATCATGAGTACCGTTTTGTTAGGTCCTTGACATGCTTTTGAATTTGTTGGTCTTCATGCTCTTAATGTGAATGCGGGACTTGTTTTCTTCATTGGTTCTGGCTGTCCTGATGAATTCCCCTTAATAATTAGGAATATGTCTTCTGGTAAACAATAGGCCAAATCAAAATGCAAAAACTGTGGATCAGGAAACAGGAAATGTATCACTTCTAGCTAGAAACTTCTAACATTTTTTCCATGGTTGTGTGGACCCTGTAGATTCATTACTCAAGAGATTTTTATCAAGTGAAGAAAAGCTAGTGTAAGTATGAAAATGCAAATGCATCATGTTTGTAATACGCTATAGGCCTGCAGCAGAATGTGTGAAAAAGATGTGATTATTCACCGAAAAATCCTTATGCCATTTTAAGGCTTAGAATGGCTATTCATAGGAGTCATACATTGAAGAATATGAGGAAAGAAAACAAGGCACTAAAGACTATGGATTTTTATGGTTTTGTTTTACTGCATCAAAATGTGCATTCCTTGTATAAGTATTAAAGGTTTTTCTTGATTACCTTTCGAAAAGTTTTTATTTGCTTATTCACCCCTTCAAAAGTGAATTTTGTGTGTGAAGGGTGGGGTTGTAAACTTTTTATACATAGGGTGTAAAGAGAGAACAAAACATCCACTGAAAAAATTTCAATATTGGAGATTGAAAGATTCAAATTTAAACCATTGATTTGATATACAAAGCTTAAATGCTAATGTTTTAAAAAAAAATCACATGTTATAGAGGTTTCTTGCCTGCGCATCAAGTCACTCCAAAATCAACAAAACATATCTACCACTCAAACTATATTTAGTGGGTCTTGATGCATAGGCAAGAAGCTCCATCCCAGTGATTTTTTGTAGATATGTATTATGTAGATAGATGAAGTCCAATGGTTTAGATTTGCATCTTTTAGCATCCAACATTGAATTTTTCAGTGGATGTAAAGTCCTCTCTTTAGAAACTTGTGTATTATAACTGTGCTTGTGTGTGTATGTATGTAATATATCCCTTCAAAAATTCTGAAATTTTCATACTTTACTATTAGGCAACATATGGTACTTTTTCATTAATGAGCCTTTGCGTATTAACTTTTTAGATGGTGCATAATTGCTTTGTTTATCTGTGAAAAAATGTAAAATATATGAATATCATTGGCATGAAATTTCAAGTATTTTGCTCAAAACTTATGAAAGATGTAATAAAGGGCAAGATAGTAAATAGCCAAGTTGATTACTTTTGGACTTAACCATATTAAGCCTGGAGTGTTAAAAGCAAAGGCAACATGACATGAAGGGTCTACATGTAAAAATTAGATTTTTAGAGGGGTATATATGAACTGTCAACATTCATTTTGAAGTATAAATATGCAAAAAAAAGAAAATTTCGAGGAGTGTACATGCAAAAATATCTGATTGGAGTTTGAATGCATGTGTACACTTGTTCACAAACATATGCTTCCTTCAGATCTTGCTCATTTCTGATTGGACCTAACCATATTAAGCCTGGAGTGTTAAAAGCTAATGCAACATGACATGAAGGGTCTACATGTAAAAATTAGATTTTTAGAGGGGTATATATGAACTGTCAAATTCATTTTGAAGTATAAATATGCCCAAAAAAAAAAGAAAATTTCGAGGAGTGTACATGCAAAAATCTCTGATTGGAGTATGAATGCATGTGTACACTTGTTCACAATCATATGCTTCCTTCAGATCTTGCTCATTTCTGATTGGACCTAACCATATTAAGCCTGGAGTGTTAAAAGCTAATGCAACATGACCTGAAGGGTCTACATGGAAAAATAAATATGAAAAAAAAGAAAATTTTGAGGAGCGTACATGCAAAAATCTCTGATTGGAGTTTGAAGGCATGTGTACACTTGTTCACAAACATATGCTTCCTTCCGATCTTGCGCATTTCTTTCATTCAATTGCTACATATGCTGGAAGTAATATTAAAGTATTTACACAAATATATAGATTATTGAGTACTTTCTAGTCTGTAATTCTGTATTTATGATAGAGGACCATTGATTGCAGGTAGTAGTGAACAAGGATGAAGCCTCAGAGCTGGAGTCAGAGTACAGGATATTAAGACCACCTGAAGAAAGAGACATAAACCGCATAAAGCCTAATCCTACTGTTGTACAGCCCATGTTTGTTGACACAGGACCTGCTAAAAAACCAGTTAAAGGAAAAGAAAGTAAGAGATTAGCCAATGGCTTATGCCTCGAAATAAGTGGGAGGGTGCAGCATGATGATGGTGAGCGACGCCATCTTATGAAGTAGACGATCCAGAGTTGTCTTTTGATTATAACTGAAGTACCACTAGTCCAGGCAAGGGATTTAAGTAGTGTATGTAAACTAAATACATTGTTAAACTAGGGCAACAATCTAGGTCCTTATTTGCATTTTTTGCTTTGTAGAGGCCCTAGATGGTGGAAAAAGAGCAGAGTTTTGACTTTGACAATGGTTGCAAAATACTTGAAACCCCAATACAAATGCTTTATATTTTCTTTAGAAGTACAGACTCTTGTTGACAAATAAAAGTAGAAGAAATTTCTCAGATTCAGCTCGACTGGAAGAACAACAACAATGAAGGCAGATGCACAAACATTTTTTTGGTTGCTACGGAAGGCAGACCAATGAGGGGGGGTTATTGATATGATTATCTTGAACTCTGAGGAGTAGATTATCTTGTACTGAGATTACTCTCGAAGATTTCAGTTACACATGATAGTCGGTAACTCGTAAGAATCAAACATGTTTGCTCGTATCTCAGTTATCAACACATTGATCAGGCACGAACAAGATGATTGCTTAGTTACAGTTTTGCTTTCTGTAAACGCATCACGTGTATGATGAGTTCTGCCTAGATTTCACTGGTGAATAACTCTTATGAAGTCAGATCAAAAGGCGTTAGATTCTTCTAAATTCTTTTTTTATTACAATTAGATTCTTCTTAACTAATATTAACTACCAGAAAGTGGACTAAATAAATGATGCAATCATACATCCAGGGCTTTATTACTGTTCAGTTTCCAATCCAACAGATGTCCCCTCATGGCTTTGCCACTCTTTTGCACATGAATCTGCTCCTCCTGATTGTATCAGCTGCTTAGGTAAGAAGTTTGAGAAATTGGACACCTGGAATTGAATAAAAATCCTGCTCATCTTCAGAATGAATTGTATTTCCACGACTGGCATTTCCCGTGGTTAGCATTTGATGCTGCAGAGTATGTTTAGATATTTGAGCATGCTTCTTTCCCATACCACAGAAACAGCTCTTAAGTAATTGATTATATGGAAGAAACTAAGCTCGCAAAGACAACATAATTTGACGCATTGTTCATTATTCAAGAAAAAATCTAGCCATCCAATAAAGAATTCAAAGGCAGCTGCTGTTTCTTGATACCCGCCCCCCAAGAGCTGCATGCCTTGGCATCACAACAATAAGACAATACACATGCTTTTTTGCCTCTTTTTTTTTTCTCTTTATTAACATCTGAAATCTGAAAACAAACTCATCATATTTGAAATATATTTACACAATTTTTTTTAAAGCATACGGAATCTAAGAAGAGAAATTTCAGAATCATAAATAACAGAGGAAAAAGGTATTCGTTTCTTTTCAGTACACTGGGGATGACAATTCACTGCCGCTGAAACCGGTCTCAAAGCTTTATCCCAGCTTTGTATAGCAAGGAAAGTTGGCAACCCCCCCTATTGGTGTGGCTCCTGTTGGGGAGTGGTGGGCGAGTCAGGTGAAATGGTGAACTGCAGACCCCTCGCTTGCCCTGACTGCAGTATGAATGCCACCTCAGTTGCTGCTAAGGCAGCTGCTTCCTGACCAATTGGAGGAGGCAACTTAAAGTCAGATGCAACTCCCAAATAGTAAGAAAAGAGGACAGACTCGTATTTGTGAATAATTAACTATTAGAACATTACTCACTCAAATCAAAACAAAACAAATTTCCTCACAATAAATGTATAAATCAGTTTACAGAATATCATAAGATTCGGAAGTATGAATATAAAAGAACGCATCATCAGGTAACCTGTATCAAAACAAGAGATTTTACCAACTCAGCCAAGCTGGCACCCTCTTCCCCGAACAACATTTTTCAAGTACGGATATTAAATTCAAGTAGCAGATAAATAATCTCCATCTTGAAAGACAACAGGATGAGGATGCCAGTTGACTGTCGTCACAAAGAAAATCAATCTGACAAACTATGAATCCAAATTTGTCATCGGCGGTATTTAACTAATGTGAAGTTTCTCACACAATCACGACCAATTGAAAGAGAATTCAAATAAGCCTTCGGCAAATGATATAAAACTCAAGCTGCTGCATGATGTCTTCTAATGGACATATGAGGTAAAAGACCATGTGATAACTTCGTGACCCAGTGCAGATGCAAGAAGACGACCCCAACCAGATCTATAGCCAATTTGGTACCTGATACTTTTTTTGTTCTTTTTTGTGTTTGTGTTTTTTTTTTTTGTTTTGGTAGGCGCGGGGTGGATCTGATAATACTCAAAACTGTTCAAGGTCCATAGTCTAAGCCTTTTCATTTTGAGTCAATCCTAGGCCTCAAAGCAACCCACATTATCTGCAACAAGGTACGAGCAAGGTCCAGGTGGAGTTGTAATAAGCTATAAGAACTTCATTTTTGTTTGCCTAGGGAGCTCAGAGTTTTAATTCCTTGCATAATTTATAGGAAAAGAGTTGTGATCTCGTCTTCTGTTTCTCTAGGGTATTGGGCCAATACATATCCACTGCCAGCAGTTCATAATGCCACCAATAAAAAGGTGGCCGGCCACGAAAAGCAAACTGGAAAAGGCCATGAATTTTGTTGTATTTCCTTTCAAGTTCTCATGTTCATGGCTTGAAAAGAATTTGACTCACAACCAACAAGAGAGGAACAATTCATGGCCATGATTAAAGCTACAGCTATCAAATACTAGGGAACTGTATGAAGGATCAAGAGGAACTCTGAGGAATTCTCATGATGGTCATCTTAAGTCAAGTTAAGGAATGGACCCAAGAGAAAAGGTGGGGGGACACACACACACATGCAATAGAGAGAGAGAGAGGATCTACACAAAAATACCTTAACTAAAGATACAATACCAGAGACCCAGTTCTTCCTCCATGCTTTATACATTTTAACTCTTCAAGAACCTTCAATAGCAACACATAACTTGTCCTTGGCATGTATATGCAAGTACCAATATATTTAATTAAACTAAGGCAGTTGCAAGAGAACAAGATAAAATGACCGATCATATAGCAAATATACGTTAAGACAACAAAAAAGACGGAAAAGTTAAAGTATATATTGCAAACAAAATCAAACTTTGGTTACTGACATCCAAACAGGCCATTATGGATAAATTTCAACATATAGACGCAAGAGGGAGAAAGCGGAAATGGAGAGCTATAAATAAGATGACAATTATGTTTTCTCTGGGATTACACTAACCTGTCTTTGCCTTCTACGCTGCAAGATACTTATGGCCCAAGCCATGATGTAACATGGTAATAGAAATGCAGCAGCCCGCAGTAGAAAAAGCTGATAAACATTTGAATAAAACATTATTATACCTGGAGAGAAGGAAACTGCAAAACCAAGGTCATATGCGAGTGCACTTCAAATTTTAACTTACCGAAAAAATTGTGGAAGCATCATCATCTTCATCACCATTGGTAATGGTCAGTGCATGCCTCAACAGCAGAAGAGCCATCAACTGCAAAAAGACAACAAAGAGAATGATTAGTCCGAAAGACATAAATGATCTTCAATATGTTTCACAAGAAGGATATTTCTTAAAAGAAGATATCCAGACGAAACAATAAGACAAGTATGGGGCAAGCCACCTAACAAAGTCAATGTGTATATCCATACATCTCAAATATCCACTGGTAAAATCAGATGTCTAGCTTTAAGAAGCATAGTTCTCAAAACACCTAACACAACACACACACAGACACAAAACATCTAAGCGCACACACAACAAACAGACAAAAAGTTCAAAACAAAACAAAAAGCTGTATGGTCAATAAAAAAATAATCTTCATTATAACCATGAGAAAAAGTTCCCTCTGCTTTTAATTCATAAAATATAGACAAGTGAAAGTATAAAATTAATTGAATCGAAGGACTAGTTTCCATCCAAGCTTTTAAATTTTAAAGAGCTTCTTTAAAGAAACAAGTTCATATTTCCATATAATTTGTGTTTACATTTAGAAATAACAAATTACCGAGTATGGATAAATCAAAACCTAAAAACTGCATCTTGAAACAAAAGAAAACCATCTTGTGGTATTTTGATAAGGACATACAATTAGAGCAGCGGAGCGACAAAATGCAGCACCACTAGCATTTGTATCAGCATAGTCATCATACTCAGCTTCAAGGAAGTGGCGCTGCGCCGTTGCCATCGCAAGGATCCGATGGTCATGCAGATCCAACGGGGCACCAGTGATGTTCCAATCTCCACTACAATTCCAACAAAAAATATCATCAGAATAAAATATTTCACACATGACAATTGAAATTCAGATACATATGGTACTGATCTATGATCAACATGATACTGCAAGGGAAGACATGCTTGATTTAAAAATGTTAAATAGTTCACTGTCAACATTTGAGTGGGCCAATGATACACATAGAAGCGACTTGCCTGATGTCAATAGTGGTCTCATCAGGGTGGACTTGAGGAGGTGCAGTGTACCCAGGCTTGTATTGCTTTATCAAAAGAACAATCCATAATCAGCAATTATTTAATAATTCATATCATGATGTTTATCATGGTATGTATATTAGCTTATACAAGTCAAGTCAAAACAGTAAATACCATGCCATTCGAAATATGCAGTATTACAATATGAATGAATATTGTCATACAGAAAATGTTACTGCTTAATGCGTTCAAATTCTACATTGTGTAATAAAGAGAGAAGTGGTGGAGACACCAAATTAATAATTTAGGCATCAAATGACTGGTTGAGCATTCCTTAAAAGTAATCAGGCATGAGGACATGTACTATATAAGAGAGAGAGAGAGAGAGAGAGAGAGAGATTCCTGTTCTTTTAACATTTATAGATATAATGATAGCACACAAATTAGAGTTGGATGTTCAGAAACTACAGTAAGATACTCACCTCATGGCAGATCTCACAGGTTATATCTCCTTTCTCATTGCACCAGCGCTGCACACATGCCCTATGAGCATACTGCATATGACAAAATTGTAAAGTAAGATCCAACATCCATGTCATACATACCATAAAGAAAAGAACATTTGAAAATTGTTGTTTATGCCAAATCCATGTATGACATCGGAGGGAAATCATAAATACAGTTCAAATTCCACACCACTAAAATAATAAACAGCGAGAGTTAAAAAAGATAAGAGATAGTAAGCAGTAGATTTTAAGTCCAGAAGAATCCTAGCAAAAGCAAAATTTCCAAGACATAAAAGACACCTAAAACAGAAAAGCAAATTTTGTACAGAAAAATACACTACACACAGAAGAAAGTCTAAGTCTGGTATTTAGTCCGACAAAGAGATGGCCAAAAGTATGGAACAAATGGACATGACATGATTTTTTATAAAATCTACATTACAAAAAACTTAAACCAAAGATTATTTTAATTCTGAAATCATAAGCACACATAATTGTTACACTCAATTTCAAGCAGCGAGAATTTTCAGCTCAGTGGGTAACAAGTCTTGCTAGATGTTAATATGGCACTAAGGAAGCTGGCCAGTCTCCAGTCAGAGGCGAAGTTCTACATCATCAATGCCGACATGTTTTACAAGGCACTACTCGGGAAGCCAAAAGTAAAAGTGCCCCTATGACTCTGGTTCTAGTGAAAGCGATGAAAGACTTTGAACTTGCAACGACCATGATCGAAACCCAGCCACTGCCGAATCACAATGATGCCAACCTCTGAAACCCTCCAGTTGCAACCGTTGGGGCTATATCTGTTTCCCCAGTCTATCCTTTTTCTGAGTAGCCAGACCTCTTTTGGGATTTAAATTTCATATCAATATTCACTATAGCTGTCCAAGCCTTCTTTTGTCCCCCTCCTTCCTGTCTGCTAAGGCCATCCATAATATATGGCACAGCAGTCGCCACTTTATCCTCCTCCCAAAGTTTCCAAATGCTAAGATTTAGGTAAGGTTTTAAAGTTCCAATTTTGGCCAAGACCAATCTGAAACTGGCCAAAATTTTCCATTTCGGTCAATCCCAGCCAATTTTGGCTGGTTTTGATCGGTTTTGGCCAAAACCAACTGAAAGTGTTTTCTTTTTTTAATTAAAAAAGAGAGTAATGTGTTTACTGTTCTATTTTTTTAAACAATTAAAATCTTTATAGCTATAAATATGTGTTTATTATTTAAGGTAATGTGTCTGCTACTCTATTTTTTTACAAGCACTATTCATTAATATTATTCACCAATATGCTTATTCAATTAGACATTTCTATCAAGGCATCAGCTATCAACATGTTTATGTGATCTCAGATTTGAAAGGTTGCAGCATAACTTAGGATTGTCTGAAAGTAGTTTGTTTAGTGAAAAAGCATTGTAAGATGTCAACGACAAAGATGCATGCACATATTAAATTTGAAGAATATTGCAACTCGTAAAGATAGCAATGCAACTATGCAACCATTTGGACTGAAAAGATATCTTTTAGTTAAGGCATTAAGCTCCAGTATAGTTAAATTTCTACTTAAAACTATCCAAACTACATAATTTATGATCTTAACTAACTCATAACACACCACGACGATGTGAAATAGGTTATCTTGGTTTCTTTCTTTTTTTCCTTAATTTTCATATTTTTTGGATTTTTGATAGACACTCACAGCAAAACTACAGAAACAACAGAACTGCTGAGGCCAAAACACTAGACCAAAACCAAAACCAGAAGCGAGCTTTAAAACCTTAGGTTTAGGTCATCTCTGTGAGTGACCCACATTGGGAGGAATCAGGATCTCAATTTATCTCAGCCAATATGGTACATGTGGAAACCATGGGAAGATATGAGAGATTTGCGAAATCTTAGACATATTGAAAGACCAAAATATAGCATTTAGCCAACATAGTAAAATCAAGATTAGCTAAAACTTCAAGATATTAATTTAGGGGTTTGGTTTGGATCTGCTGCGAAGCAAAATCAGTTTCTGCTAGACCACCTGTAAGACAGGAAGACTTTGAGAATCGCACGGCCAGCTGGTAAATTTCATCTCTTCTGAGAACATGCAAACATGAATCCAAAAGTCAGCCATGTATTTTCAGGCAGGCCTGTAGCAGAAACTACGTTTCCATCTAAACGACACTCTTGAGAGATGGGCCCCTAGCAGAAACCATGTTTCCATCTTGCAGCAGACGTAAACAGCGCCTTTTATTTAGATGTTAATGATTAAAAATCTATAAAAGGCAATAACATAGAGAGAAAAATCTTGCATGACATATAGATATCTTATTGGCTGACATCTCAGGTTATATCAGTTTGCATTGAATAAAATAAAAAGCCAAGATTCTAAACATATATCACCAGTGGGTTACCAATAGCAAATAAACCAATATCTCAGCCAAGACGAAAACCTGCCTCCTATTGGTGCCACTTTTTTCTTAGTTCCTTGTTGTGCCACTTCTAACATTTTTTTCTATCAAATTTCATTCACAAGTCCTTCACAATGCACAACATTCTGATCATGCATTAAAACAGGACAAAGAACATAAAGCATGCAAACGTCAAGCAAAAGTCATAGATAGGGACAAACTACAATATGTCACAACTGATGTTATCGTGCCACTGTACATGATCATGTTTGATAACCAGGGAAAAACTAGTGTGAGTATTTATACAAAACATAGTAAACAAGAGGAACCGATCAAGGACAACCTAACAACATTGAATTCATTCAAAAGCAACACAATATCCAAATGTTGCAGTGGATATTGAATAAAAATATTCATCATACAATTAACTAAAACAACTAATAGGTCATAAGAAGAAGAGACCATATACCTAAACAACAATAGTAATTAACTGGACATTCTTGACAAATAAAAAACCATGGCAAATCTAAAGATATAACATATCATGACAAGACCCAGAAATGTAAAACATCATCCTTTAATCAAAGGTCTTAATCCAGCTTCTCCATAAAGGAAACAATGAGGGTATAGAAGAGAAAAACTCATACATTATAAGTGGGAACTCTGCAGCAAATCTTAAACAAAAAGAAGCACATTTTAAGGGTGATCCTTGGCCCCATAAATTTAATGCTGCCATAGTAATTCACCTACCATCACCAGACTTTACAGAATAATGCAACACAGACTTAAAATATTTGTATCACAATAATCTGCATATGACCTTCAACGCCAAGCATAACATCCATATCATTTATCTAAGAAAAAAGTGATTTTTCAGTGAAAACACTTAATCATTTGCCATCGACTACCTTTATCCACAAGAACTTGGTAATCTAAACTAACAAGATGAAATGGTTTCGAGGATAAAGACCTTCAGACTGCCACTACATGCACAAGGGGTCTCTAGATTTTTAATGTGATCCTCCTCCTGGCAAATACGACACTCCACCATCTGAATTAGAGGCTCCTCCTCATCGTCATCTATACGTTCCTCCTCCTTACCCTTGTTAGAACCAACCGGCAAAGGCGAAGGATCGGAGGGACCATGTGCAGCTTCTTCTGAGGAACTCGAACCCTCCTTTTCTTCTTTTGTTTCAGTGGGTTGTGACGTTACGAGACGGTCAACATTCAACACAAGATGGCCCCCCATTACCAAAATAAACCTTGTGTTATACAAGCTCAGCAAAATTCACAATAAAATTCCCTCTTTTCTATTGCTTCGCCACAGAGATTCCTTTTTGAAGCTCGAAATCACCAACCTAGGTATCAATAACCTAATATTCACCTTCCTGCATGCGGAAAAGGCCCCAACTTAGGTAAAGTATTCGACTTCCAGAGAAAGCTAAAATCTTTTTTCCAGGGAAAAAAAGAAGCGAGAAAATCATCGGGCGTTAAACAAAAACGGGAAAAAAAATCTAATGGAAAACCCTTAACCGCAAGCTTTTCCAAGGGAAAAAAATCCTAAGTTCTAATCATTTTTTTAAAAAAATAATCTTCAAATAAATAGAAACAAAGGACGGGGAAACGTTTTCATGCAAACGTGCTCAAACCCTAGAAAACTCTAATGGCAGAAATTAGACCCTAAAACGGTCGATCTGTAACAAAACTTGCACCAAATCGAAAAGCTTCTTCTCTAGAATCCATCAAAACATGCGATCGTCAGAGACAATCCAATCTTTAGACGTTTAAAAGGGGAGAAAACGAGAATCGACGTACCTTGGAATATAAGTCCCAAACTCGCGTCTTCGTCTTCTCTCTCTGTTCGTGAGAAAGGGAGAAAGGAGAACTCCGTTTTATCTAAGCTCGGGTAACGTTCGTCCGAGGCTCGGAGCCTCCGAGCCTCTAGGTTCGGTAACGTCCGGTTAGCATCCTTCTAGAGAGACGGTTGGGCAACTGGACTAACGACCGCAGTGAGTCGTCTCTATTGCCCCCCGTCAACTATGGAGCGGTCTCTTCTTCTATTACGAAATTACCCTCGCATTATTCTATAAATATCGAGAAGATCATCAAGCTTAGGATAATAGGACAGAGTGTAATGGTATGCCTTGTTATTTTTCTAAGTAGAAAGGGTACTTTGTACCAGAGAAAGATAAGCATACACGTGGGGACACGCGGAAACGTAACCCGGTAAAGCTAGCTGGAGATACATTCACTTCCAGGTACGTTCATCTCCTCATCCTTAAAAAGAAGTTGAAAGACATCGGGGCCATCAGACCGTTGAATGATTTCTAGGGTCCCTCTCTTTGGTGATGATACCGCAAGCATACGACAATTTCTATAGGGGAGACCGTGGGGAGGCGCTTGGTGGGTCCACCGAATCCACAGGTTGGATTCGGGTCGGAGCGTATCGTGACCGCGCACGGATCTTAACTGTATTTATGGGAGTGGATAAATCCGGATCCTGATCAAAAGGTTTAGGATGCACATCGGGCTGGTTGGACCGGGATACAGATGGTGTCGGTCTCAGGCCAAATTACCAAATTCTTACGCTCAATTCAGCCCAGCTCATACTTAAACCACAATTTGTGGACCCAAGCTCACCCAAGAAGCCATAGGCAACCTCAAGTTGAAATAGGACTCGCCGATATTAGCCCGGTTAGGCTTCTCGGGTTGCCTATCGAGGCACTTCGAATTAATTTTAAATTTATAAATGAATTAGGATTCTGTTTTTAGTAAACAAATCAAAATTCAAAACAAAAAATGCTTCTCATTTCCTCTCTTCAATTACATTTATATTTCCAGATAAGTTTCACTAAATTTATATACGAAGCTTGATTTGAAGAATACTTCTTAAACCAATTAATTGCCTTTTCTTATATGAGAGGCAATATCTATTCATATGTTTTCATAATATACATGCAATATATATGTCTAATATACATGTAACATAGAGTTCAGATTGAGCCGAGCTGGGCTATCGACATCGTAAAATCTGGCCGAACCTCGGGCCGAGTTACAATTGGCCGACAGAGTTTAGACCCAAATTGCCCAGCCCATAGAAATATTGGCCGAGTCTACTTACGATATGGGCTAGGTTGAGCAGGCTATGATCTGGCCCAGCCATTATGCATGCACATCAAGAATAGAGCAGAGCCGGGGCTGGCCGTAATATAATTGGATATCAACTCGGATATCATGTGGCATGTTTGACAGCAGAAAAAGATATAAATACAAATCCTAGACCATTTACAAAAGGATGATGGTAAACTTTACCTGTCTGGTTTCCAGACACCCCTACCTATTCTGCTATTCAAGTAGAAGGTTTTTCAGGAAATAGAATTAGAAAATCAGTTTTTTTTTCAAAATTCAGCAAATCTGTATTTAGAAAGAAAAGAAACATCCATATTGAGCTTCAAAGAATAAGCTATGAAGAGAGGGCTAGTTCCATCGTCGTGGAGGAGGACTCGACCACGATCATCAGCTAGATTCGGGGGGGTCCAAGGGGTAACTGTTGCGTCCACCCTTTGCTCTGAGATATCTAGACAATTGTGAGGGATGGAGGGGTCTTCTAGGTCAAATATGTCTTCCGTGAAGCTAATAGGGCTGCGAACTGGGTAACTGCTTATGTAGCCAGTTACTCGGATAGTATCCTATAGGCTGGAGATGGAAAGTTGCCCTCGGCACTTCGAAGTATTTTGTTTTTTGATTTTATTGGGTGCATCTGTACTCGTCTGGTATGATCCACCAACCTTAGCAAAAAAAAAAAAGAAAAAAAGAAAAGAGAAAATAAGGGCATAGCAAGAGAAGACATAGTGGTAGGAGATAAGGAGGAAAAAAAATCTAAATCAAAGATTTCTCTTGATGATCCTATTAAAATCATTAAATAAAATACTGATTTTATTTAACTTTTATAAAAAGAGAAGTATTAGTGAAAGAGAAGCCTTCACCAATATTCATGAATTAATTTATAGCTTGCCAAATTGATCTCTACTTGAGAAATCTATAGAAATCCATTTAAAACAATTCTAGTATTTTTTTTTTTTTTTGATTTTGGCGTTCCATTCTACCTATGAGTTACATATAGTAATTTGTAAGTCTGATTCCATGATAAAGAGTGATTAGCATTTTTTTTCTTAAAAAAAAAGAATCAATGCTCAACACATGGAAGAACCCGCCATTTCTATTAGAATCTTTTTAACCTCCATTTTTCTTTTCTTTTTTTATTTTTGTTAAATTGGATTGTTCATATCTAACGAGCATGAGTACATTCAGAAAAATCAAAAAATAAAATACCATGAAATCCTAGAGTACAGGTAGAGTTAGACCATAAACCGTGATTGAAATGCTCTATGACAAATGATAGCACCATTCATTTCCATTTTCTTATTGCATTATTTATGCATTAGTTTCCTATGATAGAAACCAAGGCTGGTCGGTTCATCAATCTCATATGGCAGCCCATGATTAGCAGAATAATGTTAAAACCCTACCAAACCATCCACTCCTAGCGTATCCCCCCAGACCTTAACTCCTACATAAAACCTACCAATGAGCAGGGTGGAGACTTAATGAGTGGAATTTGGTAGTACTTTTATCAAAATACTTGCGAATTCTCTTCTTTTTTTCCTAAAGCAGGTAGATCATACCTGACGAGTATGGATGCACCCAAAAAAGTCAGAAAACAAAATACCTTGGAGTGCCCAGAACAACTCCCAATCTCCAGCCCATAAGGTACTACCGGAATGACTGGCCACATAAGCAGCCACCCAATCCGCAGCTCCATTGGCTTCTCGGAACACATACTTGGCCTGAAAAATCCCTCCGTCCTTTAACATTGGCCAGATATCTCGGAGCAATGGGTGGTCACAGCTTGGACCCCTTTGAATCCAAGTAATAACCGTGGTAGAGTCACCCTCCATGATAATAGAGCTGGCTCGTAACTCGTGCTGGGCATGATAAAGAGCCTTGCTTGACAAGGAGCCAAATCTCGTGGTGAGCATACGAGTGTGTGCTTAGGCTTGATTAGTAGGCGTATACCTACATAGAGAAGCATAATATAGTAACTAGATCAGCGTTAAAACTACCTCAATGGATATGTTCTCTATTGTCCGCTTTTGGTTAACTGATCCATGTCCATGCCCCCAAATTTGCCCTTTACTTCAACATCCTTGCCTAGAACACATGTACAGGACGTATTCGATAAAAATCTCCAAGAGAGATGCATTAACCTTAAACATTGGACTTTACGAGTATAATTGTAACAAGTTATCATGTTTAGAGTATTGCCTTTTGGAAGACCATGCTAATAGGTTGGCCATTAACAATGCAGTCATAACACAAACAAGTTTCTTCGTTAGGCAGTCAAGGATGATAGCACCGCATCAACAAGTTAGTTTCGAAGCCATAGAGAATTATTAAAATTCCAAAATAGATACATATAAAATATTATTATTATTAATTAAATTATTTTATTTTAATATTTTTATCTTGACAATGATAGTGTACATAGATTAGGAAGAAGTATAAGGGTAAAGAGTAATATTAATACCACTCTATTTAAGGGGTGACAATACCTTTTCTACTCATTTTCTTTTTGTACTCGTAATTTCCAACCCCTCTTTTCCAAAAAAAAAAAAAAAAGAATTACTGCAAATATAACTACTACATTATTATCACATAAGACGCCAGGTTGGTGCCTAACGGAGGCATCAGTCCGGTATGGAGAGGAGAGGTTCGGGTGGGCCCCCATTTGTACCCGTTGGACCGTGCGCTTGGTTGTGTGGGCTGGGAGGGACCTTCGAAGAAGATCAAGACCAACGCGCCCGAGGGAGAGGTTTTCTTTGACCAATTCTCGGACTACGGAGCCCACACGTTTTCTGTGGAGTTTTTTTTTTTTTTTTTTTTAAATTTATTTATTTAAAAACTCTTATCGAAGACTTGCTTTATAAACTTTTAGGGTATAAGTGGTTGAAGAAGTTGTACTCTGAGAACGAAAATGAGTGGCTTTTTTTTTTGGCTATTTGGTTGAAGAAAATTTCCTCCCTACTTCAACCCAAAAAAATATATATTTTAATTCTCTAAAATTTAATTTTTATATTCTTAATATTTAAATTTTATTTTAATTATAATTCTATCTCGACTACCACCGGCCAAATATATCAGCTATTTTAATTCTCACATTAATCATTCGAATTTCGATTCTAATTACAAATCAAATATGTTCTTAAAAATTAAAAAAAATTAATTATTTTCTAAAATAAAATATTGCTAACTTTTGTGTACAATGCAAACCCTAAAAATAGCTTCTTATATTTAATAATAAATTTTTAAAATAATAAATTTTGAATATCGTTCCAATGCAAGAAGCAATATATGTGTATAGTGATTATTGCTAATAATTATTCGTTACAAGCTTCAAATATCTCCTTTCTCTTGGAGAAGTCTCCACATATATTTTCATGTCCGCTAACATGCCTTATAATATGGTTTGAAAGTCCAAATGAGATGGCTGAGATGCGAGGATTGTCAGTCTTGGCCTCTACTGTTAAATTCATGGGCCTAAGTACCTAACTTGGGAAAGTCTTGTCACGTTTAATAAAAACGTTAGAAAATACAAAGTTTGCATATCTTTTTCGATACTATAGTGGTTATTCATTGCTGCTCAAGACCAAACTCGAGACCTCTTCAATGGAGAGCTTCGATGCCAACCAATTGAGATGACAGCGATCACCCTTATCTTGGTGAAATCTCCAATTACATTTTTCATTTCTTTTGACACATTCTATCATCAAAAAAAATTATTTTGACACGTTCAATGATATAGTTTGAAATAGAATTAGAAACGCGTTTCCAATAGGGATGGTCAAGATGCCGGAAATCACAATGTAAGTCTATTTTCTGAATCTATGGGCCTAATTGACCGACTATGTTTAGTTGGAGTCTAGATTTAAAATTATAGGAAAGCTCGTGGAGATAACCAATAACCCAGGTATAAGGCAATTTTGCTGATATAATAATATTGTTATTCCCTTTCGTCATCTCATCCTGTCACCATAAGAGCATGAAACTAAAGTTGCCTAAAATATCCACCTTCATATGCTACTTATGATTATGTCAATGCTCAATTCATTGAAGAAAAAATGAGAAAATAAATAAAAGAATCACCCCAAAGTTTAGGGCCTGTTTGGATAATCTGGTGCAGTCCAACAGGCTTCGCAACAATTAGGACAGACAAGACTCATTTCACAGTATTCACAAATATTTTTTCCAAGTAGGCAAATTCGAATCTCATAGAAAGAAAGAAATGATCTTACTCGATCTTTCTTTCCACCCTACAGGATCGAACTGAAAGAGATCCAATTGATATGAATTGTGCTAGGCTTCATATTCGATAACATTAGACATAATTTATGCATATTATTAAGAAGATATGTTCTGGATGGGCCAGATCCGGTACCTATAGAATTTTTAGCTCAATCCTGCAGCAACATCCAAACAAGCCCTTAATACGAAATAACGAGATGGGAACCGGAGGTGCAAAAATGTCGGACGATAGCAATCCACAAGGTTTAAGTTTTAGAATAAGCAGCAAAATGATATATCTTAATGCCTTAAAAAGCAGAGAGATATTGTTACTTCCACCGGAAAAAAAAGGAGTTCTCTTTTTAATGCCTTAACAAGCAAAGAGATATATCTTAATGCCTTAAAGCTGACATTTTACAATAGTTTCAGGGATGGAGGTCTCTTTAACCAAGATCTTTCCATCCAAGAGACACAACTGCATACAAAGATGGTTGGCCACGCCATGTTATTTCTTGGGCTAAGCCCTTAGAAAGTGGCCTCCAGGATTGAAGCCCTTAGATCCATCATACGTCTACCAGTTCAACATCTTCATCGATATTAGATGAACCTTGCCTCTGTAAACGGCGCATCTTGAGTGAAGATGATCTCTGACTGCCATCTTGCAACTTGGAGTCAGCTAAACGTATGAAAGTGTAGGCTGACCCCCCAGATAGTGTACCCAACACTGGGCCTAGGAAGTACACCCAAAGCGAATTGTACCTCTTGCTCGCGATCGCAGGTCCTAATGTCCTTGCCGGGTTCATCGATCCTCCTGATACCGGCCTGCACAACTCGATTTCATCTTAAGACACGTGAACCTAGCTACTCCCTTATCATGCTACATTTCTTACATTAAGAATTTAATTTTTAAGCATTTTCATGGTTTAAAGGTTAATAATTAAGTTTGTAGCAGCTAGATTAGGCTAGGTTCAAGTTTTAGGACTACACTTGCACATTAGAATCTATTGGGTTAAGTTCGATGTCTATGGTTGGATTGCAAATTAATGGTCATGCATACATGATTTTGAGGTTATAGCACAAAACCTGATTCCATGATATTCTGTTGTTAGGCTTGGACTGTCTTTATAAGTGGCATTATCAATGGGGTTATAGTGCCTTCTGCAATACACCCAATTTGTGAACTTATAGATGCCAATGTGCTGTACCCATGGCCTTCTTAAGCTGGGAATCCCAAGAAGCCCGGGTCCAGTAAGGCCATGGGTTGGGCCTCATAGACTCCCTAAAATTTAGGTCAATATGTTGGAGATAAGGTGTCTTCCTTCCAAATGATAATGAGTTGATCTCAAGATGGGTATATGTATGTCGGCATTGGCAAAATGCCAAAGTCTTTTTAGTATAATTCCTTTTGGAAGTAAATCAAGGGCTGCAATATACCCATTTTGAGGTTAATTAAGTAGCCTGGAAGAGGCTGCTTAACTCGAACCAATAATTATATGCATCACTCTTTAGTAATATGTGCCCAATAATTGCCCTATTCATCTAAACTGTAAAAAAAATGAAGTGGGTTGAATCAAGTAATCCAGCTGATTGTCAGGATTTGGTTATATTGGGTGCATTTATATATATGGTTCTGGACTAAGTTTGGGCTTGAGTTATGAGTTATAATCCTGAAATGTTCCTAAACTAATTCACTTTACTGTTAGATCAAAGTGCGATATTTCTATTTTTTACCCAGCTAGGATAGAAGTAATGCAAACTGATGATCCAACTGCTAAGCCTGCCAACTCCCCTACCTGCATTTATATGAATCAAGAGAAAAAAAAAGAAACATAAGGAAGATCTGTATAAAATTACGTAACTAGAAGTAGAAATCTTTGAAAGACTTACAGCTTTTGTGTCCGTCGCCACCGCTAACGTGACAAACATCATGCAGAATGTGACAACGATCTCCATGACCAATGCTTGCCATGGTGTACCCGACGGCGTCGTGGTTCCAAGATTGGTGATCGGATGGAGCAATTGGCGGAGGATGAATGAGGCGATTACAGCCCCTGAGATCTGAGCTGACCAGTAGAAGGGGACCTACAAGTGTAATTGGCGAGATGCACGTAAGTCCCAAATTTTTATCCTACTCCCAGATATAAACATGTACACAGTGAGAACTAATGAATATAAAAGAGTAATGTCATGCCAATGCATAGTTTTCACTTTTCAGGAGGATGATATAGCAGTGCATGATTGGAAGCAGTTTCCAAAATTCAAATCAATTCTACTTTCAATCAAGAGGTGCATAGAAACTGGTAGTATATATAGTACTCTTACGTTTTATTGTAACCATGCTATA
Organism: Phoenix dactylifera; assembly: GCF_009389715.1. Taxonomy (NCBI): domain Eukaryota; kingdom Viridiplantae; phylum Streptophyta; class Magnoliopsida; order Arecales; family Arecaceae; genus Phoenix; species Phoenix dactylifera. The sequence continues at coordinate 5,273,954 of NC_052397.1, read as the reverse complement.
TCGCTACAAAGCAAAGATTGAAGGAATCTAGATATTCGTTGGGGTCCAAAGGCCCCTTTCTGGCCTAAAGGCATCACGAGTCACTAACTGGCAAAGGTTAGCCATGACGTGACTTGTCTGACCATGTCGGAGGCATGCATGCACGCTTGGTGGAATGGATTAAAGCTTTCAGATCCGCGTGCGGACAGGTGAGATTTGGGCCCTGTTGAAGCACCATTAGGATCATATCCAACCTGGTCCCGAGCCTGATTGAGAAGAGTGGTGGATTGGGCTCACTACAGGTTGGTTCTGCATGCCTTCTCTGACTCGTCCTGTTTGGAACTACTTCGGCTAGCTGTTTGCTTTACAAGTTAGCTGTGCTCAGCTTATTTTGGTATGGGTAGCTCTGACTCTCCAGAATTTTTTCTTAAAATAAAGTCTTTGAACTGTTTTTCATTTACCTACTTTGATTGTCAACTGTTTCTAGTTCTACCATCTCACAGAGAAGTAGATGAGTACTGTTTAGTTGATTTTTTTTTCAGATAATAAGGACTTGGAGATTGTTCAACATCTTAGACTTCTAGGAATTAAAACTAATTAAGAAAACATCCTTATCTATCAACTTAGCCTCCTCAAGGTAGCCTAGAGCTAATTATTTATAGCCTTATCACTCCCTATTTTTTCATAAATACAGCCAAGCATAGTTTTTGTCTTCTTTAATTTCTGGGTCAAATCAATCTACCTGAAGCACCAAAAGGGCTTCCTACGTTCATAGGAGATCAAGGCCTCAGAAGATGCCTTCCGCTCCCAACATGCGATGCATAACTGTGACAGCCCATTGAGGGCACCTACCCTATCCTTATCGCTGCACCATCCAATTGCCAGAATAATTGCCAGAGGTTCTGAAACATGAGCATCTTCTTCCATGATAAGGTTCTTTGAACCATACATGGCTGATAGGACCCTTGTATTGTCCTTGCTGTCGTCGGTTGCCGATCGAATTGGCCTATTATACCAGGTCATATGCTGTACTGTTGGATGATTGAATATTTGATAGAGATTTTTTATACTCTCTAGTTTGGAAATGGCTTCATGGAGAAAGAATAGTGACGAAAGAAAGAATAGTGATAAAAGAACATTTCTTCTCTCTCCCTTTCAAATAATTAAAGAATCAGAACGTGGCATTATTGAGTAAGCTAAACCCTCATGTTGTCTATAATGTGTTTTACAAATAGTAAGGGAAGCCTTATCTCAACAACTCTAATTGGGGTTAGGTTTATGGATTCTACTTTCCCGTTGGAGCTTAAAGTAAGCAAGGCTTAAGCAACAAAATAAATAACTAAATAAATGAGAGTGCATTTGGATATATATATATATATATATATTATAGAATTATTATAAGCTTATCATTTTTGATGTTCCTTTCGAAACAAGTAATGGTTTTATAAAGACAGATAGTCTGAGTGCGTTATGACTTTAAGAATTGGAAGAGATAAACCTCCCAAGTTATAGCATGGCACCAGGAAGAAGGTGGTGCACCTGCGTTTATATGGAGTAGCACGGCAAGCAAAGGCCATGCGAATCTCTTTGTCCAAGAACGCATGGAAGAAGCCCACATAGTTGTGATGACAACTCTTAACCATTGCAGCTAGCACTCTTACGCAAGAGAACGAAAGAAAAAGAAGGAAGGCATGGAAGGCTTCAAATTGTTCAGCTGATTTTTTCAAGCTCATGCCAGCGCAGCGGATCAGAAAAGCTCGACGAAAAGATGGTATTTTAAAATACAGAGGTGAACAGAAAACATTATTATTTAATTAAAACATGCGGCATGCTCGGGGTGCAATAACTCGCCACCCAAACATTTGACTTTCTTTTCTCCCTGTTAAGCTCTCTATTTTATTGCCTCCCATCTGATCAGTTTCGAATCATATCTAGTTGCAAAAGGCACAAAAATGGAGTTCGATCGGGAGAAAACATAAACACTTATCTGCTGAAAAACAGAAAAATAAACGCATGGAATGAAAATAAATTCATTAAATCGCGTTAACCAACAGGAATCAGGAGTTGGTGGCCATGATGGGCCTTATTACTAGAGGAAGAATACAGTAGCATACTTTCCATGGCATGGAAACTAGGAATCGGCTACACTAGCTTTCACCCAAAGAAACATATGTCCATATAGATCACAACGAAAGCTATGGAGGGGTACAGGAAAGCTAACCTGAATCCAAGGGAAATGCCTCAACACAGCGAAAGCCAAGGTGACGGCTGGGTTCATGTGCGCACCCGAGATATGCCCAACGGCATATATCATCACCGTCACGATCAGTCCTCCGGCCACTGATTGCCCCAGCTGTGAAATCCGGCTGTTGTCGCTACCGTACAACGCAGCCGCGCCGCAGGTCACAAATACTAGTAGAAATGTAGATATCATCTCGGCAACGACCTGCAATTCCATCAAAAACACAAAGAGGCCACGAAACAAAATAAAGAAGAATCATCAACCTATGTTTCTTCAGAAACGTCAAGTTTTGCTCACTAAATACTTCTGCCAAACTAACAAAAGAAAAAGATAAACATTACTAGAAGAGTCTTCTCAGGAAAAGAAAAGACGAGAAGAGGAAGAAAAAAAAAATTGCCGAGGCATCATCATGTATTGAGAAAGACTGGATCACTACCTTTTTAAGGAGAAAGGGTGGGAAGAGATCTTCAAGTGATTTGTACTGAGGAGGTCTCGAGGTAATGGGGTTTTGAGGTGTGGCCATGTCATGGATCTCATTGGAGCGGGTAGGCCTTGGAAAGGAAGCCATCTTTCTCTCTCTCTCTCTATTAGCTCTAACTCTAAAGCACCCTCCGAGCTCAATTGGCTTTGTGCTTTCTGGCGTTCCTATAGCCCTCTATTTGTAGAAGGGAAAGGCACCGAAGTATACCATGCCATGTACATAAAGAAGCCCAGAAAACTGGTCAGCTTGGTCACTGTGTCACCAATGACTAGGGACCACCACAATATGTCCATTTCCTTCAATTATTATTATTATTATTATTATTTTGATACAACGCGACTCACACAGAGTGGTACGAGTGTCGCTCATAAGATCAAAAAGGATGAGAGAGTACAATGAAGACAGAACCAAGAAATGATTATCCTAAATAAAACCTCCGAAGTGGTGAGTCGCAAGAAATGCCATCCAATTTACACTGTTTGTCAATATTTTTTTATTCAAAGCCAGTAGATCCTAGCTATTTATCTCCGAAGTGATCCTAATTGGATGATTTTTATGTGATCTTTCGGATCTTCCACGTCTTACCTTACCTTTTTCGAAATCCAAGGATGGGATCCTTCGGATTGATGAGGCCTTTAGTTTAAGGCCTTAAAGAATGAGCATGGGATTGGGATGGTTAGGCCTGGCCAAGGGTGGCCAATCAATGGCACTTTCCTTGGCAGCAACGCGGGTTTGGATTTGGGTTTGGGCTTGGGCAGGCTGACGCCCGCGGATTTACGGTGATTTGGCCGGTCATCAAGATCTTCCAGCCGTGTCGTCCGATAATCTTTCATTTTTGTGGTGAAACATTTTAGCTTTGTTGGCAGAAGAAGGTGCACTCCTCCTTAGCAACGTTCTGTGACAAGAAAGGTTGCAAAATTTATGTATATTATTATAACATAGTGGAGTGAGCTATCACCGAATGGCCAAGTGTAACACTGGGGGGAATCTCATGAGATACCTCTTTTCCATTGGTTTCCATGGCACCTTTTTTGAAAGTAAGATGGGTAACCAAAAGGCTAAGTTAGATATGTTCACCATTGCTAAGCTAGTAATTACAATCATTACAAACACTCGAGTGGAGCAAGGTTCAGGTTGCTTGAAATATTTAGCTTGCTTCTCATTCACATGGCATGAGTTCTTCATTATTTAAACATGTTCTGTTCAACTAGGTTAATCAAGTTTTGGTGTATATATACAAAGCCTAGAGTCCACGATAATAAGCTTTGCAAGATTTGGCAGAAAGGAGCCACCATATGTTTGCACTTTGTGACACAACTTTTGAGTTTAGGCAGCCAGTTGACAGGTTCAATCCTTTTTGATATGGGAGCCTCCATCATAACATTTTTTGGTAGAAAATTCGAGACTATAGTTATGAAAAGTGAAGATTCCTTCACAAAATGCACTGTTGAGGAGAATTAAGATAATATTGATTAGAGATGAAGTTATTTATGCTGTTAAATTGTAAATATAAACTTTTATGGCATACAAACACGTATGATGCAGGACGGTCAAGATTTTTATCATTTTCTCATGCCAGTCACATTTTTGAGCTTTTGTCATGTCAATAGAGTAAGGCAGACTCATCCAAAGTTATACTTCTAGGTTGCAATGATTTTTTGAGGACTATTAGTATTAATCAATTTCAAAGACATATAGACTGGGAAAAGTTGTTGCAACATATCTTATATATAGAGGAAAGTTTGCTAAAATATCTATCAATTTTAATTTTTGCAAAGATAATTTCAATATTTAATTTCATGATATATGAAATTTTCCGTTATCTTGAGAAAGATATATAGAGCTTTCTCATGAAATGCAATCATACAAAAATTATGTGATAGAAATTACTAGAAACCATATAAGTAATTGATTCTGCTAACATTGCGGAAAGTTCAAAAAAGATACGAATGACTAATTAATACCAGTCAGACTATCGTAAAAGAAAATTAAGAAATTGTCTACTACCGACATTACATACTTGTAACCAATTGAAAACTTTTAATAACTTTTTGATGTTATTTACCATTATAACTTTTGTCTTTTGAAGGAAGTGACGCAAAATTCTCTTTGTTTACAATCTAATAGTACATCTGCGGTGATGCATTATACACATTTTCATAAGATATTGATTATAATTTAGTAACAATATTCGAATTCTTTTACCAAGTTCAGTTACACGCAAAAGTCTACAAACTAGCACAACATTGATTATTTATTATAGATATAATAGAGAGTTTAGATATTAAATAAGTTTACTTAATTCGTGAACATTGCATCACAGTAGTAGATAATATACTAAATTTCCATGGATCATGTTTTAGGATAGTAAAATGAAAGTACATTATGCAAAAGACAACACATCTATTATTATATAAATATTGCATGAATTTTAATTCAAAAACTATTAATGAGAAAATTATATATATTGCATTTTTCTCTAAATAGTAAATGTTCTAATTTTATTTAAAAATGCTAATATGTTTTTGGTTATTCATTAGATATTACATATTAAACCTACCTCATTTTTATCTCCAAATCAACTCAGATAATATAATATTTATGTACAAAATGACCTTGAGTACGAAGAGGATAAGGCCAAGGGCGGTGCAAGTGGAGTTGATATTAGGAAGCAATAAAGGGGAGGGGGTTAGGGTTCTACAGTGGGGTAGGCTCCAAAAAAACTAGCAAGACTAGTTAACTTACTCTGGGATGTAATTAGTATGGGGGTCAGAAGCCTAAAAGAAATGAGTATTTTGCAAATAAATAAAATATTATCTGAGTCGATTTGCAAATAGAAATATATGAAGGTCTAATATGCAAAATTGGCAAAACGTTGCATGTATAAGCAAAAGAACTCTTCATTCAAACAATTTAGGTAAAACATTATATCTAAGTACGTAAATCTTTCACATCAACATCAGAATTTATATTATACAATAAATTTTCTAAATCACAATATTTTAAAATATTATCACTTTATAATTAAAAAAAACACATAAACTAGCACCTCAAAGGGAGCATAAAAATTTAAAGTGGGAGAAGGATTGAAAGTTGAAAGTGACATTAGAGAAAAAGAAATTAAAGGAGGTAGACGTGTTTAACATTTGATAGATTTATTTTTTTTTGGGGTGATGCAGCGGGGCATTCTTCTTTCACCGATTAGAAATCACTAAAGCATGTTTTCTCTGGACTCATTTGGTATGCAGAATTTTTTTTTTACTAATTTTCTTTTGGAAAGAATATTTTTAAAAATACAATGTTGGAAAAAATAGTTTTAGCATGTTTGGTTGATCATAAAAAAGTGGTACATTTCAAAGTGGCTTATATTTGGTTGAGTATGTATTTTTCTGAAAAAGTTGTATGAAATATCTATTATACCCTTAATAAAGAAAAAAACCTTATCTATAGATTTTGATGGCTTAAAGATACTTTTGGTACTTTTGAAAAAAAAATTCTAATTTTCAACCAGTGAAAAATTAGTTTTTCATATCCTCTCTGAATTTCTCTTTCTCGTGAAATATGCGATTCTTATTTTCATGGGAATATTATTTTTTCATATTTCTCATTTGAAAACTCCAACCAAATAAGAGGTATTTTTTTTTGTTTTTCTCTTGTCCATACTTTTCTCTCTTCTTTTTCTACGAACCAAATGAGTCCTTAATAGAAATTATTTAGAAGTTACTAAGAAATGACATGACATGCACAACTCATTATTTATAATATCAAAAATATCTGAGATTCATAATCTGTACACTTGTCAGTCCCTGTACCTTTCTAGTGATTTTTTTTTTCATAATGCTTCTAAATTTGATAACATATATAAAAACTGATTCATTGTGGATGACCGGTAACATAAATAAGACATACTAAGATTTTTTTTCCCATTTAATCTAGTGTCAATTACTGATACCTAAGCTTCTACCTCGCTTCACTCAGTCTATGTTAAATTGTCAATGGGAAGTGACTTGTTCTCCATGAAATGTGAGACTTCAGATTGTTGCATTTACATAGTCTTTATTTTCTTTGGCCAAGGCAATCAACAAACACTTCTCTTCCAATTTTTTCCCCATCCTTGATAGGGAAGCATAGGAGTCAACTTTCACAAAGGGGATTCTCTCCAAAACCTTCACAAAGGGGACAGTGCACGTTCCAAGTACGGCCCTAGTGCATAGAAACCACATATTTGGGAGCATCTCCCCACTCTTTTGGCTTCACGCGCGGAAAATGGTGACCCCGGGGCCAACCCTAGCGCGATGGATAGGCGACAAATGCCACATCCATGGTACGCTTTGAAAATTTTTCGCTCCAAATCAGGTTCATCAGCTCAACGATGGATCAGTACAACCACGAAGCGACACATCTATATTGCGCTCTTTTCCTTTTGTTTCTTTTTTTTTTCCTGTATGTGTACGTCGCTTCGTGGTTGGACTGGTCCACCACTGAACTGGGGGAGATCTGGTCCAATCAATAACTTCTTCTCACAAGTCCTTCTCTAGGAAATGTCAGCTCCTATGAAGTGCGAGCATGCTCATAAACATGCCAATCCTTTGGATAGTGACAAGCATTTCAGTTAGTGTTTGGAACTATGTTCTCTTCTAACTTCACCTGAAATTAATCTTTATCTATGCCTACTAATTAATGTGTTTCACGTGGCGTAAGATGGATCAAAGTTCAATAGACGTAAATCAACATCATCCTCGATCCTGCTCTGTTTATATATCTTGTTTGTTGTAGGTTGGCTGTATGTAGTGCTACAAATGACACGAACTGCTCATGAATAATTGAGGCTCGATTTGATCACAAGTGAATTCGAACTAGATTTACTAGGAGGTCAAGCTCAACTCTCACATGAGGGCTCGATTCCACTAGATAACAAGCTTGTTCGATGGTAAAATTAATGAGCAAAACTCGAACAGTCCAAAGCTGTGCTCGGCTTCGATTGCTTCCGGCCTTAGCAATGCCTCCAATGATTGCGGATCGAGAACGGAGGAATGGAAGCAAACAGTGCATGATTTGGGACCACGAAGTTCTTGGGGTGGGTGTTGGAGAAACAAAGAGTGAAAGGGAAATCAGATGGCTACAAGTGAATAGGATTGTTATCAAGTGCATCACTAACGTCCATACACCTGTTTTCCGAGTGGGTAAGGCAAACTATTGTGTGATGGTATATTTTGGGTGGGAATAGTAACATAACCTGCAATGGCTACCACAAGGTCAACTGATGGAGCAGATATAGTTGGGGAAGGTCTTACCTGAAGACCAAGGGAGGGAGGGAGAGATGTTGCTATCGTTTGCAGTTCTTCCCACTACTTAGGCCGAAAGAATGATCCAAGGCATTATGTGATGCCAATTAGATGAAATCTGACTTCAATACTTGGCCATGCCTGAGCTAAAAGGTAAGGCCGGCACGATATTAAAGACCTATCATTGATGATGCTTCAAATATAGCAGATGTGGTGCTTGGCCAGGAGAGGGTTTCTTTATTGAATGCTGTGTGTCTTGCCCATGCTCGCACTCAATTCATTAGGCTGATGGATTTCATTCTTATAGTCTTTGTGGCATGTGTGGGCAATACCTAGAAAGGCGCCGGTCGGGTGAACTATGTCGCTCTTTTAAGGATGCAAATTGATTGAATCTAAGCAAGTCTGAGTTCCGGATCCAATTCGATGGTAGATTGGATTTCTTTTTTTCTGAAAAATATGGTTTGTTTAGATTCAGATCGATAATCCAATAATACTGGATAGATTTCTTGAACATCATAATTCTCCAATTGAAAAAATCCATATAATTTGTGATTTTATATTTTGGATATGGTTAAAGAGTACTGTACTAACAACAACTGCTCGATTACACTACATTCAAATTAATTACTGCGATTGGTATAATGCAGATCGTCGAAATAGTAGATCTACGAAGGCCGCTTAGTATAGCCTGAGGAGCAAGTCCTTAGAAAGTACATCTCGTGCGGGTTCTCGATCCATAGACCGAATCAATCTTGGCCTGCAGATTGTATCAGGTTGTAGCAATAGTAATGGTCCTCTTTTCCCGACAATCGATCAAAAAAAAAAAAAATCATCATTTTCATTTTCGAATTAATTGGCTTTCTATCTAATTAGATCACCGATAGTTTACTTGGTAGCCTAATTCATCATCGCTGCCTTCCCGGAAGGTTCTTCCGTAAAGTTTTGTTTGGCTGCAGGAAGACTGATAGACTCAAAATAACTTTAGTTCAAATCGAAGAAAATACAGAACGAATTTATTATGCATTAATGGTAAAATGATATTTTTCGTTTTCTTTTCGTGTTCCTTTAACTCCTATATCTTAAAGTGGATTGTTAAACATTGCTTGATGGAATAACCAGGAATAGAGGAAGAATAATTTTTCTTTATTTCACGATAACCCGCAAGGAATAGCCGACACCATCAGGGGATAAAGAGATGCCAATCTTGAGTTCCCGGCAGTATGGACCCTGGACCCCTCCCTACTTATGCAGTCGACGACAAGAGATGTGAGGCATGGAGAGGTTGGCCAATTCGACCATGCAACCCGAGCAAAAGGTTAGCCGGTCCCATGGAATAGACCCATTCCAACCTCCACCACGAATGGTGCCAACTTGGGGAGTGAGAGGCAAAGGAGGCTCATGAGGATCTTCCTTTACTTTCGGTCAATCTTCACATGCCATGGATGTGAGGAAAAGCATGGGCGAAGGATTGCTATGAACTTTTCCTATCCTGTTTCGCTTAGCCAACCTCCAAAGACTGTATAGTCTTCTTCTACGAAGAACAAACCTTACAAAACCTGACATCTCATTTTATTTCATTCTTTTTCTTTTTTCTTTTTTTCTCTTTCCCTTTTCTCAGTTTGCAGGGAGCTTTCTCATCTATACAAATACAAGTGAATGAATGCATGCATCACAGTTTAGTTTCATTAAAGAGAGATTATAAATAAAAAAAGAGGACGTTGGCTGGAAATATGGTTAGAAGATGGCTCTGCGATCCAATCAGGATTTTTTTTTTTTTTTTAACTCTTCTATTACGATCAGTTGAAACAAGAGGAGAAGGGTCAATAAGGTGTTCGTGTGTGTTAAACTCTCAGCCAATCATACTTGTCAAGTAGAGCAGCCCAGCATAGGTATTGTTGGCAACTCAAGGGGATGCCTAGAGCTGTCTAGCTATTTTTCTAAGGTACAGCTGTTTCTCCTTTGTTTTCTTGTTAAGATGAGTCCCCTTTCCTTTGCCAATGAAAAATAAACAAATAAATACAAAAGAAAGGTGAGGTTAGAGATAGATAGATAGATAGATAGATAGATAGAGAGAGGGAGAGAGAGAGAGAGTAGCTAGGCAGAGGTGTTGTTTCTTAAGTTTTGGGAATTCACAAGAATAATTAACTTTCCTTTTGTTTAACTTATTTTTGCCGGTTTTCCTTTCTATTTGAAGAAATAATTAATTTGTTGCATACAAACAATAATACTGATGTGATGTAAAGTGAAAGGTGGTATGGATGCATGATTGTGATTATAGTCTCAGAACTACTTCATGACCAGACTGAATCAGAGGAGGAAAGAGTACTTTCCAAAGAAAGAGTTAGTTGTCTAGCATTATCTATTGGTTAAGAACAAGCTAAGAGTTTCTGATGGAGAACAGTTTTATGCATTTAGTTCCAGACTCTTCGACCGTCGTTTTTACTAAAATCATTATGATCAAGTCCAATTTTGCACAATACTGGGAACTGGTTTAAATCATCATTACTATATGGACAATGAATACAGGCTTTGAATAAAATCCAATGAAACCCCCGTACCCTACCGTACATTTTCATGCAAAGGAGAACACATGATGTTCACCTAAAAGTGTAGAAATCACCACTTATTCTAAAAGCTTAAGCTGATAGGATGAGGTAGATTTATTTATATATTTTATATTTTCTTACAAAAATATCTTAATTTGATGTGTTTGGACAAGAGGAATTACTTTCTACCATGCGTTTATACTTTATATTCTTTGATCATATGCTACATTCTTGTGTCTTTGTATTAATTTTATTTTATGTAACAACACCTCAAGATTAAAAGAAAAGAAAATGAGTATCGGGACAGCCTTACTAGCTTACGTTTCTGATGAGCTAGGCAATGATAATTTCTCAAACCAATAATGCATTGCCTGTGTTTCTACTAAACTAAGCTGGTCGTGCAAAACCTCTTTCATGATTATAAACCAAGATGATAAAACTAAGCTAACGTCGATGGTGGCGGTTGGGAATACTTTAGATAAATTTTTATGGTCAACTAGAGAAATTTGTTTCATGTTGCACATTCCAAAACCGATTACTGAAATGAGAAGGATCGATGGTCGGTTTCCCTAGCCATAATAATAATTCTAATCATATGTCAGCTCCATTTTTTTTTAAAAAAAATAAATAAATCCACTTGCCTACCATCTATGGTACTTTCTTGAACCTAAAAGTAAAACCCTTTCAAGGTCAACTCCTGATTATTCTTATAATTATATCACACAATGATCGTATAAAGAAAATAATCCGTGACTGAGCATAAGTGATCTATTCACCTATAATCCAAGACTGACGTGCACTGTCCCTAAAGCATTTTAATTTTATTGGGGAATTAACGGGCTCAATCTGAAAAGGCGTTTCATTGACGAGCTAGGGATCCCAAAAGAAAAAGATTCTCGCCAAATGCTGCATGGTTACATTTGTATTCATCCCGTACTCTATCTGTCTTTGGATATGATCTATTGGTTCATAGATATAGGCTGGGAGAAATGGAACAATATCATCCTAGCTTACAGAGTAATCTCAATTACTCTGAAACGGGCATAAGCGAATGATGCGTCAGTATGACCTGTGCAAGTTCAAAAGATACTGCACAGAAGTGCTTTTTGACATAAGAATGACTTGCATGCTACTGTCTCTCTCAATATATATACATATATATAGAGAGAGAGATGTTTGAATCTATAAAAAGATAACTTTAGATGTCAGCATTTCCATTCTATATGTGGAGATTCATTTCTTGGATGATCAAATTGCATGTTATTAAAGCCTTTTAATCCTGTGAGTAACCAGATTGCTCTTAAGTTGCAGGCACTTCCATTCCATAAACAAAAATTCATTCCTAGTTCAATCAAACTGCATGTTTTTAAAGCAGTTTTCCCTATCAGTAGACCATTCACAGTAATTTGTTAATGGATCCATCAACCACCTCAACAAGGTTCTATATAATCACTTTTACGAGAGCAGATTAGTTTTGACTGAGATTTTATTGGTCGTAGCGGTTAGATGCATGATGTATCCCGGCGTAACGTGCCAGTTGGTCTCTTCCTTCTAAAATGTAATGAGATAATGTGCAAGCCACTACTGTACGAAGCATACGGTACATGTTTTGTTCATGCATGGCGCATGCATGAGTCTTTTACCTAATTTCATAATAAATTCAATCAACTGCTATATAAGACAGTCAGGAGGTCAAGCCTAACGCAAGGGACAGAGTACACCTCACAAGCCAATAGAAGAAGGTAAATTATTAGAGCTTCTTTATACCTCTTAATCTAATCACCGGCCAATAGAGAACCCGATACCCACCGACCATTTTAATCTGTTGAACTCATGATTCGGTCATCATCTAAAGTTTATTCTCCGGCGTGGATGATCAATAGAGGAGAAGACAGAACGTAGCTAAGATGGCGTTTGTGTTTGTTGATATGATGGGCTTGTAATAGTTCCTACTAATTAACTTAGCCCAAAAGCTGGGGAGATTCATTATGTTCCATCATAAAAATGAAAGAAAAAAAAAACTTTATGTAAACATTATAATATACCATACAACGCCCTTAGTTTCTAATTAAATCCTCCATCCTTTTTATCCATTATGTCATCGAGCCTCTCATGCATGTATAAGAATTGAGAGCCAATGTGTTGTGGAAAAGAATATTCTACAAGAGATTGTGACAATAGAAAAGTAGTGGCAGTTGCACCGTAGCTTTCTAACAAAAATCCCTTGGTATTATGACCACGGAATGCTTGAGCTTGTGTAGGAATTTGAGAAAGATAGGAGGGATTAGGTGGTACGAGAGTTCGTCCAATGTTCTAACCAAAGTTAATAAATTTTAAATGGCTTCGATGCCTTTGGAATATAAACCGTTCGAATTTAATAAGCAGATATGCCTTAGCTACGTTTTGCTCTTCTTGGATGAGGACTGCTTGGATCTTGTACCTTTCGGAGCAAAACCTTTGGGAACCGAATCCTCATTGGTGCCTTCTGAAAGCTTGCTTAATCCACTTGCAATTAAAGAAGAGGGAAGGGTACGCAAAACTACAACTGCTACCCTTCAATGAGAGTGAAGGCTGCGAGCTTTAAGTTTCCCATAATGCTGATTCGGTCCACTTGCTGCTAATGCTGAATAAGGATGGTAAGGTCGTTCCAATGTCTGTCGGCATGAAATGATCTCATACTCTTACCTGTAAATCTTATCATCATCGGCAAATACGCAGCCTCCTTACTGTTTATGTCATTGTTTATGGGCACTCAAGTTTGTTTTTCTTGTTGGAATGTTAGATTAATTGGTTCTTCGATATCATTTCACTTTTAAAACGCAGAATAAATATTGAGGTTACTTCAGTGTCTGCAAAAGCAGCTGACCACTTTGTTGGATGTTATAAAGATAACCAGATGACTTGAAGGTGCTTCCATTTTGTAAGTCCAAGCCTTGTATTAAACAATAGGAAAACTAGGATGCAGATGTCAGTCAAATTAGATCATTAAGGCCTGCTAGTTTGCTGATAGCCTCGGAACATCCTTCATACGTCTCAAAAGAGGAAAAGGGAGAAAGGTTTTGGTAAAAAATATCTTTGTTTGTTTTCTTTCAAAACGATATGTGTAAGGGTCCGGCCCATTGACCGGCCCATAAGACTTGCATAGGCCCAAAGTCTTTTTCCTGCACGAATATTAAAGCAGGGGAACAAATTACCGCATGTGCTATACATGTGCAAGGAGAGAAGAGGACTCCCATTGGGAGTCTTCTTTCTCCCGAGATGATCGGACGGAATTTCTGTTTCTTCCTTTTTCTTCTTTCTGTCCGGTCGGCCACTGCTGCCGAGGGCCGTGGTCGTTGCTATTGCCGGGGTTGTCATTGCCGTTGTTGTCGGAGGTCGCTGCCATGCGGGGTGGCAAGCCATGGCTCCTCTCTCTCTCTCCCTCTCCCTCTTGTTTCTCTCTTGCCTTCTTTCTTTCTCTCTCTTTATCCATTTTCCTAGATATTTTAGGACTAGTAGAGGGTCCGAATATCTAGGTAAACTCAGGTTATTCAGTAGACCCTAGGAGGGGTCTCGGGCTAGTATTGTACGATCAAAGGTCTTGGGTCAGCATTAAGCGACGAGGGGGTCCGAGCAGGCAATGTTAAAATTGAATATCGTTCCTTCCATAATTGTATACCATTGATCGTGGTTGTTGCAGTCACTCTGATGATTAGGCCTGCTCTTGTAGTGGGATAATCGTCTGGGTAAGAGGTTTTGAGCATACTATTTTGACATATATATTTCATTAATATATAGATATATCAAATATCAGTGATTATGGTTGCTTGGATTATGGTTTTGGTTGTTGAGATAAGATACTTATTATTTTAAAATTTAGGCATAAAATATAATATAAAATTATAGTTTTTCTAGTATGGATGAAATTGGATAGTTTGATTGATGAACAACAGAATTTGGACCAGACATATTATGGATTGCCTATCGCGGGCCGAATCGTGATACATTGGTTTGTCACTACGGGCCGAAGCGCAGTTATCTTGGTTTGCCACTGTAGGCCAAAGCGTGGATATTCTGGTTTGCTACGACGTACTGAAGTGCGGATATTCAAGATTGCCACTGTGGGCCGAAGCACAATTATCTTGGCTTGTCACCGCGGTCCGAAGCACGAATATTTTGGATTGTCGCTGCAGGTTGAAGCGCGAATATTTGGATTGTCGCTGCAGACCGAAGCACAAATATTTTAGATTATCGCTGCAGGCCAAAGAGCGGATATTTTGATTTGCCACCATAGATCGAAGCGTATAATTATGGTTTGCCAGTCACGAGCCGAAGCGTGACCATGAATAGTCCAAATCAGAAAAGTAATAGTTGATCAGAAATTTGAAAAAAAATAGGAGATTAAAAATATAAAGTCACTGCATGATAATATTTTATATATTTTCTAGAATGGGTTATATGTTTGATGAGATATTTATGAATGCATATTTTATCGAGCTATGTTGAATAATAATTATGAGGCTTTAATGTCTGTATTTTGATGATGTTTGTAGTTAATCCTTATTTTAAATTTACTATATCTATATTGGTATGAGTGTGTAGAATTTTTATTGGACTATAAAACTCTCACCATCTCTTTTCTTCTTCTTTCATAGTCGCATGATACATAGTTTCGAATGGATTGAGCATGGAGTTCGAGCATCAGAATAATGAGTTAGTTAGATTATTTTTTAATACTGATGAACATTTGAAGATCATGTAACTAAATCAGTTATTTGAATATGATAGAATTATTTATTTGGGTTATTTGGTTATTTACTATTGAGTTATTGGATATTTATTTACTTTAGGCCTTGCACGATCTCTAAGTCATCGCTCTACAGATAATGCGGCTGTGTTACATGGCTAACTTAGGTGATGAATTTGGGGTGTGATAATAAGTAAGAAGTTTGTTTGACAACACTTAAGTACGAAGGCTCCCTCC
This sequence comes from Phoenix dactylifera, assembly GCF_009389715.1. Lineage (NCBI taxonomy): Eukaryota > Viridiplantae > Streptophyta > Magnoliopsida > Arecales > Arecaceae > Phoenix > Phoenix dactylifera. Next base: position 5,258,458 of record NC_052397.1, on the reverse strand, counting down.
GTTAATGAAAGTTTTTTGAAAAAGACAAAAGTAGCGGCTAAAAAGTGGCCTAACCAAATAATGCACGATCTAAATAGAATATATTAATAATTAAATTATTTTATAAAATAAATATAGATATCACTTTAAAATCTTGGGCATTCTTAGATTTATGGGGTCCATCTAGAGCTTCTTGACGTAAGGGCTCGTTTGGTTCGCGGAAAAAGAAGGGGGAAAAATGTGGTCAATAGAAAGTAATGAGATGCCTCTTGTTTGGTTGGAGTTTTTAAAGGAGAGAGATGAAAAGTTATGTTTCCATGGAAATATGATTCCCACATTTCATGGAAACATGGGAAAGTCTTTCCAATGAGAAACATGAAAAAGTTACTTTCTTATGAGACAGGAATCACTCTATCTTTATTTTTTTTCCAAAAAGGCTCTTCAGCATTAAAGAGGCATTAAAGATCTAATTTTTATTAAGTGTTAATAGAAATTACACATACCTTTTCCAGAAAAGTAGATAGTCAACCAAACATAAGCACTTTGAAAATCTGTCACTTTCCTATGTTTAACCAAACATGCCAAAAGTACATTCTCAGGCATTCTCTTTCTAGGAATCTTCTTCTCAGGAATCATATTCTTAGGAAGAAAGAATCATATTCTTAGGAAGAAAAATGCTTCCTGCGAACCAAACGAGCCCTAAGATCCTTCGAGACTATGGGTTATGACTCCAAATTCATCAATCGATATCCAGAATTTGGGTACACAACAGTGAGCCCAAATCTAAGCCCTAGGGGTACCAACAATCCCCTAATCCAAGTGGGGTTGAGACTCCTTTTTCGGGCTCGTTTGGTTCACGGGAAGCATTTTCCCTCCTAGGAATATGATTTCTGGAAAATAGATTCCTTGGAAGAAGATGCCTAGGAAAGTACTTTTGGCATGTTTGGTTGACCATGGAAAAGTGACAAATTTGCAAAGTGCTTATGTTTGATTGATCATGCACTTTCCTGAGAAAGTTATCTATAATTCCTATTATGCCCTTAATAAAAATTAGGTTTTTAATGCCTCTTTAATGCTTCTTTAATGCTGAAGTGCATTTTTGGGAAAAAATAAAAATGGAGTGATTTCCGCCTCATGGGAAAGTAACTTTCTTATGTTTTTCATGGAAAAGACTTTTCTATGAAATGTGGAAATCATATTCCAATGAAAATATAACTTTTTCATCTCTCTTTTTGAAAACTCCAACTAAATAAGAGGCATCTTATTACTTTTCCGTCGACCATATTTTTCCTCCCACGAACCATTCGTGTTTTATGATGCGGCCGCAGTTAAGTGGGCCCCCACCGTAGGGTTTCACAAATGCCCGAGAAGGAGAGAAATAGGGAAAAGATACGTAGGTGGGCCCATGTTCGACCGAGCAAGAAGGGAAGAGAGCGAGAAAGGGCTCATAGTTGAGGCGGTCTTGACCCCCGACGATGTGGTGGTGGAGTTAGTGAAGCAGGGACAACCTTGTGCCGTCCATAGCTCTGCAAGAGAAAATAAAGAAGAAGAAGTGGAAGAAGAGGAAGGACTTACCGATAAGGGCTACAACAGACGAGAAGGTGATAAAGAGGGTCATGGTGGGCTTCGTCGTCGAGCGAAGCGACATCCTCAACCCCAAATCTGGAAATAGGGGATTCACAAATGAAACAGGCAAGAGGAGGAGGAGGAGGAGGAGGAGAAGTGATGCGCGGTGGAGTGGGGTCGATATATGGGTTTAAATAGGAAAACAGGGTGGTGAGGGGAAGAAGGTGGCCTCTACCGGAGGTGATTAGGGAGGAAGGCAGTGGCCTTCCAAGCAGCCGGTCGGGGGAAGGAAAGGTTGATCGATTTAGAGAGGGTGAAGCACTGACTTCCCCATCCTTTGGCCAGTCGGCAGCCGGTCCACGACTCCCCAGGAGGAGAATTGCCAATGGGCGTTGCAATCCCCAGTGGGCCCCTTGAGATCAAGTCAATGGCAGGGTGGTTCCCTTCTGACTGAAATAGTAGGGTGCCCTATTTCGTTTCAACACCTTTTTTTTTTTTTTTTTTTTTTTTTTTTCAATTCGGCAAAACTATTTCTTAATGATTTTTGAATAAAGTCAAAAAAAAATCATATGCGGACTTTTCTCTGAGTGAAGTCGACGACTGACTTTCTTTGGTGAAGTTGACAAACTATGTGGAAACTTTAGTACAGTATTAGACCAATTAGACCTTTTTCTCATGTGACGTATTAGACTATAGTGGTCAAATGGCCTATTTAGATCTTAATTGATCAAGCATTATAGGCTAATATCTCTTTTTTTTTTTCATATGGTTAATTGGTTTTCTTTAATGAACTTCAACCAATACTCCTTAATTATTATGTTGCGTGACAATTGGCCTTTGCTAGGCATTTTTTAAGATCATAAGACACTTTTTGTTCATTCTTATATGGTTAAGCTTTAAAGTAGATCACCCATATTATTTAAATAAGTAAATCTCCTATGTTCAAGATTAGAAGACAAATATCCATATGGTTGGTTTTTAGGTAACTCAACTAAATATTTTCCGGAGTAATTTGAAGTCTTGTAGGCAAGACTCCAGCCTCTTTGTTGATGATTAGTGACTTGTCCACCGTCTAGGAAGGTTTTGAACTTTAAGATTCTAAGAACAATGCACACCGTCCATTCTAAATGATGTAGGATTGATGTAGGAGGATGCTTCTTGGCATTTATAGAAGTGTTGTTGTAGTGCTGTGAGAGATATCCCAAATGAAGCCTCTTTTCCTTCTTATGATAAAATTGCTAGTTGTTTCTAACAATAATTACCCTCTTTTCTGGTTCTTTGTTCCAGTAACTCCCTTATTGATGCTTGTTAGTAGTTGCTTGCATGAATAACTCTCTCTTGCCTTGATAACTTTATTTAGAAAGTTATTTCCAGCAAAAAATCTCTGTGCGTGACTTCTTATATGAGCGACAAGTAGCCAAATATAGATTTTCTAAGTATTATGTATAATTAATTAATCAAAATTTGAACAATGTAAACTCCGGACCAGATGGACCGAAGTCGGCGGTCCATCTGGTGAGTTTGGGATTAAGGCGGTGGAGAACCGCAGCTGTTAAGGCAGTTAAAACTGCCTAATAGCCGCGATCCCCACCCCTTTGAGGCGGACGAAGGCTTATAAAAGCCCTGGAGTCCGCTGAGGGGGACTCCATTGATCATCTTCTCACTTTCCTCGTTCTTCTTCCTCTGTGCAAGGAGTCGGATCGGGAGCTGTGGTGCCGGAGGGGGAAGGATTTCCAGCTCGCCACCTCGTGGTGCCGCCGGAGCAAACAGAGGAGCTCGCCGAAATCCTTCACGGCTCATCGGAGCTAGGTAATCCCTTAATCCCCTTGCTTTTCATTAACGGTTTACCTACTGTTGGCCTAGATTTAAATTAGTTAGGGTTGATTTACAGAGGAAGAAGGGTAGGGAGAAGATGAAGAGAAGGAAGGAGAAGGATCTAACCAATGATCGGCTGTGATCCGACATTGGCCGGGGATCCTCCTCCTTCACCCGACGGTAGTTTCCTCCCCATTAAAACCCTAGATCTAAAATTCAAAGATGAACCTACCTCTCGATTCATGGGAGGGATCCTTGGCTCGTGTAGGTCCGGTTTCCATGGGTGGAGCCGGCTGGAACTGGACCGGAGATGGTCGGAGCAGACGAGCCGAAGGGGGATCTTCCTGTTTCGGCCGTCGTGACACCGTCGGGCCAATCGCAGGTGTCGGCGTATGCCACCTGCTTTGGCCGGTTCTGTCGCTCCACGGCAGGTGGTCGGGCTCCATCTCTTCCGCCGGAAGTAGAGGAGGAGAACCTCGGTTGGGCCGTGGCTGCTGCAGGTGGAACCACGGCCGCCGCCGGTGCCATCGGCTGGCTGCAATGCCACCGATCTCGAGCCGGCCTCCTCCCGAATGCCTTCCGAGCACCGTCCGAGCTTGCCTCCGGGTTTCATGGGGGAAGAGTAGAAGAGGAAGAGGAGCTCGGGGAGGGAAGAAGAAAGAAAGGAAGAGAAGGTTCGGGAAGAGAGGAGAAGAAAGAAAAAGGAAAAAGAAGAAAGAAAAGAAAAAGAAAATGAAAGAGGGAAAGGGGTTTTCATGGGCCCAGTAATCGGGTTTGAAGTTTGGAGGAGTGGGTCATCTGGGTCATGATCCCACCGAGATGGGAAATTGGGCTATTGAATTTAGGGCCTAAATGTTCTAATTACTAAATTAGGAAACCGTTAATATGAAGGAAAATGCCTTAATGGGCCTTGGGATGGCCTCAAAATAATTGTAATTATGAGGGTTTGAGATTAGACTGGACCTAAGGAGCCCAAACCTTAATAGAAGGGTCAAATTGAATATGGGCAAGATCTTTTATTTTTTAATTAATTAGATCTGATAAGGTTTAAAATTGTGAATTAACTAATTATGTTTCTGGCCCTGAATACGAATGGGCCAGTGAGTGAATCAGGCCAAGGGCCTGATCCAGCACCCAATTAAACTTTGGGCCTGAATGCAAAAGGGCCCTGACTTGAACCCAGGAGCAATAGGGTCAAACCCGAACCAGAAAGTGACCCAGACCTGAACCAAACTTGGGTCTGACCTGAACCAGAAAAATTGTTAGACCAAAATCAGACATTGGGTCAAACCCAAATGGAGAAAATTGAACAGACCTAAATTGGAAATTGAACCAGGATAGAGACCTAAGAATGAAATTGAGTCCTATGGATGGATTGTAAGCTGGGTAATTAGGAAAGATAGTGATTAAATGAAGTCGAATGCGTAATTAACAAGTAATTTAATGATGTTGCTAGGTAATTGAAGAATTGGCACTCAAACCCAAGGTTGGTGGGCGAATTATGTAAGTAACCTGTCTTAATCTTATTATGGATCATGTATCACGTTTTATAAGATGAAAAAGTATTATTTATGCAATTGGAATTATGTATAAGAATTGTGGAAAAAGTACATGATATAATCTTATGTTTTATCAAATACTTGTGATTACTTGATTATGAAATTGTATATGATTATTTATGTTTTCACAAAATTAAGATCAAGCATGTGTTAGCAAATGATTACATGATTTTGGATACATAGCATCCATCATTATTATTATTATTATTATATTATGTACACATGATTATGATGATGTAGAAAGATGCATGGAAAGAAAAATAAAGTTTTCAGCATGATCATGAATTTTATTCAGCATGATGCCATTATTCACTTTCCAATGTATCGATGAGAAAAGATTTATGAAAAACATGATATGTTTGTAAGAACTCTCAGATCGCTATGCACGACCCCCGCCAGTGGGTAACAGTAACTAGGCATACGACCCCAGCCAGTGGGTAAAAGTAACTTGGCTTTACGACCCCCGCCAGTGGGTAATAGTAACTGGAAGAAGACCCTGCCAACGGGGAACAATAGTTGGCAAAGATTATGGCCCTCGCCAGCGGGTTACAGTAGCTCGGCATACGGCCCTCGCCAGTGGGTTATAGTAGCTTGGCTTAGACCCTGCCAACGGGGAATAATAGTTGGCAAATATTATGGCCCTCGCCAGCGGGTTATAGTAGCTCGGCATACGGCCCTCGCCAGCGGGTTATAATAGCTTGGCTTAGACCCTGCCAACGGGAAATAATAGTTGGTAAAGATTATGGCCCTGTCACGGGTAATAATAGTGACCATAGCTGCATTATCATCTGAGAGCACGAATTTCAAAGTATGAATAATGACGAGTACGGATTTCAAAGCATGAATAATGACGAGTACGGATTTCAAAGCATGAATAATGATAAGTGCGGATTTCAAAGCATGAATAATGACGAGTACGGATTTCAAAGCATGAATAATGATAATGATGAGTGCGGATTTCAAAGCATGAATAATGACGAGTACGGCTTTCAAAGCATGAGTGCGGATTTCAAAGCATGAATAATGACGAGTACGGATTTCAAAGCATGAATAATGATGAGTGCGGATTTCAAAGCATGAATAATGACGAGTACGGATTTCAAAGCATGGGATAATGACAAAAGTTTTATGATGCATAGCCATGTTTATAAATGGACATGCATAGTTTTATGACTGGTTTGTTATATGAAATGTTTACTTTGTTACAACTGTTAGTGTTGCTGGTGGTCCAAACCGAGAACGATTGGCACAGCGGTGTGAACGGGGTTCCCTTGGAGTTGGGTTGATTGCGCTCCACCTTCCACCGGGAAACCTGCAGGCAAGCCTCGCACCACCACTGGGGTAGTGGGGGCCCTCCGACGATCAAGTCAGAGGAGATTGAAGGAGAAGGAGAGATAGTAGTAACGGATAAGAGAATACTCTGGAAAACCTTTGCCCCCCCTCCCCCTTCCCCCCAGCCTCATATATATCAGGCTGGGGGGTTTTTCCGGGGATTCGTCATCGTGTGGCACGATGGGGCTGCCACTGATATGGCCGTTACAGGGCGTCGTGGGGCAGCGCTGGGTACGGCCCTGGCAGGGCATAGTGGAGCTCCGCTTTGTACGGCTGTTACAGGGGATCGTGGGGCAGCGCCGGATACGGCCGTTGCAGGGAGTAGTGGAGCAGGGAGCCGCGGCGTGCCTCAGAGGAACAGTCTGTTGTTGTCGAGAGATTGCCGACTCGGGGTCGGATGACTGGATCAGGGGGCAGCCGACTCGGGGTCGGGCTGCGGAGCCGAAGATATCCGACTCGGGGTCGGATTGCTGGATCAAGGGGCAGCCGACTCGGGGTCGGGCTGCGGAGCCGAAGATATCCGACTCGGGGTCGGATTGCTGGATCAAGGGACTGCCGTAGTCTTCCTGGGCGCGCGTGCCGGTCACGTGGGGCATGGTGGCTAAATTCCCCCGTAACAGTAGCCCCCCACTCCCGAGCCTGGAACCAGGAGGGGAACGGGTGAAGGGAGTGATGCTTCGAGATTGCCGCCATCCCTCGGAAAGGCGCGCGCGCTCCGAGCTTCCCGCCTTCTTTATGGCGTATGGCAGTTGTCGCTGATCTGGCGGTCTGCGGATTTCGGCGGACATCCTTCCTCTTTTTAACTCTCGGTAGCGCCTCGCCGACTCCTGACTCTTGAAGTTCCTCCGGCGCTAGGCCAGGCATCCGAGGGTTAGGCCTCAGGAAATTCATCCGGCGCTAGGCCAGGCATCCGAGGGTTAGGCCTCAGGAAATTCTTCCGGCGCTAGGCCAGGCATCCGAGGGTTAGGCCTCAGGAAATTCTTCCGACGCTAGGCCAGGCATCCGAGGGTTAGGCCTCAGGAAATTCTTCCGGCGCTAGGCCGGGCATCCGAGGGTTAGGCCTCAGGAAATTCTTCCGGCGCTAGGCCAGGCATCCGAGGGTTAGGCCTCAGGAAATTCTTCCGGTGCTAGGCCAGGCATCCGAGGGTTAGGCCTCAGGAAATTCTTCCGGCGCTAGGCCAGGCATCGGAGGGTTAGGCCTCAGGAAATTCATCCGGCGCTAGGCCAGGCATCCGAGGGTTAGGCCTCAGGAAATTCATCCGGCGCTAGGCCAGGCATCCGAGGGTTAGGCCTCAGGAAATTCTTCCGGCGCTAGGCCAGGCATCCGAGGGTTAGGCCTCAGGAAATTCTTCCGGCGCTAGGCCAGGCATCCGAGGGTTAGGCCTCAGGAAATTCTTCCGGCGCTAGGCCAGGCATCCGAGGGTTAGGCCTCAGGAAATTCTTCCGGCGCTAGGCCAGGCATCCGAGGGTTAGGCCACGCGCCTGTCGCTTGCCGCTCGACGGGATTTCTCCGTGGCCAGCTACGATCGTGTTTCTCCTCTTCTCCAAGCGTCGCCTGGGGAACACCAGAAGGGTATTAAATGCTAATTGAGGTGTTACCTGGGAAATCGGATCGCCAGTTGCTGCTTGCAAGGAGTGTCAGTTAAGCGGCCGCGATATGCGCGTTCTTCGAGGCGGATGCGGCCTGGGCGCGAGCGGAGATACGTGGGCCGTGGGATATACACCGCCCGGAGTGTCCTGCATGAAGAGTGCAATTAAGGAGAACGATGCTTAGGAGATCGTGGGAGGATACACCTCGAGAGCTGGAACGGCTCCGGATTCGGTGCGCCCGCCTTTATTGGAGCCACCCGCATCGGAACGACCGGGGGGCCACAGTTTGGCCATAAATATAAGCGCAGGCGCGGTGGAGCCTGCCGAGCCGGAGCTACTCAGGTTGCCATGGATCGTGGACCTCCTCTCCGGCGTGTGGCTGGGAAACCCCCGCCGGAGGAACGGGAGGCGCGCCCCTCGCGACTTCCGCCAACTAGCCGTTTCATCTGGGATCAACAAGGAGGTTCTCCCCGGCGGAACTCCGCTCTAGGCGCTTCATCCGGGATCACATCCCCCCTCCTTTCAGCCCTGCCTCCCGATTGAGCTCTGCGCCAGACGCTTCATCCGGGATCGCGCCTCTTTGCGCTCTTCTCCCTTGTATTCCTTCCCTCCCCTTCTCCTGGGGAGGACCGGAATATCCCTTGGAGGTGGCGTTCCTCTGGAGGCAGCGGGAACTCCTCCTTCGTCCACTTCTTCTTCGTCCGCGCCGGCTCTTCGTCTTTTGCGTGAGGCGTCGATGGCGCCTCCGGGGAGAAGCACCCACGCCCGGTGGGATTGCAGCTGCTTCGGATGGAGGGTTCGGGATCCCAGATCTTCAGCTCCACGGAGTCTCCACCTCTTCCTTGTTTTCTTTACTCCCCAATTCCCCTCTGGGAATTCTTTGTAATCACACGAACACACCGTTGTAACCAGGAATTATTGAAATGAAAAGAATTGTACATTTTTCGGACTGTCTTCCTGGCTTTGTCGTTCTACTGGTGATACACCCGCAGGTTAGCGGAATTCCAGCTCCTCGGAATTTCTCGACCATCTAGGGTCTCCAACTGGTAGGAGCCAGGTCGGTTTACCCAGCGAACCCTATACGGGCCTTCCCAATTTGGCGCCAGCTTCCCACCTTCCGTGGGTTGAGATGCTTTGGCTCGCCTTAGCACCAGATCTCCGATTCTGAAAAGTTTCGGTCGGACCTTGGAGTTATAATATCGGGCCACCCTCCGCTGATACATTGCCATCCGAACCTGTGCCATTTCTCTTGCTTCTTCCAAGAGGTCCAGGTTCCCTCGGAGTTGCTCCGAATTGGCCTCGGGTCGGTGCGCGGCCACCCGGGGCGAGGGGAGTCCGAGCTCCACGGGAACAACCGCTTCCGTGCCATAGGTTAGGCTGAAAGGCGTCTCCCCGGTAGGGGTTCGATGCGTGGTCCGATACGCCCAAAGGACATTCTCGAGTTCTTCGACCCAAGCTTGCCCCGTCCGACCGATTCGCGCCTTAATTCCTTGGAGGATTGTCCGATTTGTGACCTCGGCCTCACCGTTGGTTTGGGGATGCGACACAGATGTGAACCGATGTTCGATCCCGAACTCCTCGCAGAAGTCACGGAAATGCTTGTTGTCGAACTGTCGACCATTATCCGAGATGAGGACCCGAGGTACCCCAAATCGGACAATGATGTTTTTCTTCACGAACTTCCGGACTTGCGCCTCCGTGATAGTGGCCAGTGGCTCTGCCTCCACCCACTTGGTGAAGTAGTCGATTGCAACAATCAAAAATTTCCGCTGGGCTGAAGCGACGGAGAATGGTCCGAGGATATCCATTCCCCACTGTGCGAAGGGCCAGGGGGCGGTGATTGGTGCCAAGGGGACAGAAGGGACTCTCTGGACGTTGGCGTGGCGCTGGCAGGCGTCGCATTTCCGTACGTGATCCTTCGAGTCCTCCAACAAGGTAGGCCAATAATAGCCTTGCCTCATGATCTTGTGCGCTAAGGACCTAGCCCCCAAGTGCGATCCGCAGACGCCCTCATGGACTTCGCCGAGGACGTAGGCCGCCTCCGAGGGGCGGAGGCACCTTAAGAGGGGGGCGGAGAACGAGGGCGTGGGGCGCCGTGGTTCTTCGCCGGCGACGGGCTTCTGCGCCGACGCTGGGGCGTCGGGCTCCTCCTCTGGCGTGCCTCTTTCCGCCTTTTCTTCCCAAGCTTTTGTGGGATCTCGGCGGCCTCCTTGCTCCGGTGGGCGGCCGCCTCCTCGGCGTCCGCATACTGGTTCGCCCGGGACAACAGCTCTGGGAAGCTCCGCGGCAGGCGTTTGTCCAGGGAGAAGGTGAGTCTGCCCTTCCGGAAGCCACGCTTCAGGGCTGAAAGAGCTACCTCCTGACTCAGGTTCCGGACCTCCAGCGTAACCCTGTTGAAGCGGGTAAGATAATCCCGCAGGCTTTCTCCCTCGTTTTGCCGGACATCATAGAGGGAGTCGGAGACCAGTCGCCGCCGGCTACTGACGGCGAAATGAGTGATGAAGAGGCGAGTGAACTGGTCGAAGGACCGGATTAAGTCAGCCTCCAGCCCGGCGAACCATGCCCTCGCCGGGCCACGGAGGGTTGCCGGGAAAGCCTTGCAGAGAAGGGGATCTGATGCTCCGTGGAGGAGCATAAGGGTCCTGAAACTCTCGACGTGATCCCGCGGGTCCGCCGCCCCGTCATAGGGCTCGATCGCCGGCATTTTGAACTCCGGCGGATTCGGGGTCCGCAGGATCCTCGAGGCGAGCGCCGGCTGGGAGGAGATCTCTAAGTCGGCGAAGGGATCTTTGGAATAGCCCTTCAGGACCTGGAGTTGTCGGTGGAGATCGTCCACCCGCCGGTCCAGGGAACGCGACCGGTGGGTGGGAGACAAGGAGCGGCGAGAGGGGGACCGACTGGAGCGCGGGTTCCTCGAGGACTGGGGGGTCTGGGAACGCGCCCGGGCCCGCCTCTCGTACCCCGCGCAGCTCCGGTGGGAAGGTCCCGGCAGAATGGAGCGTGCTCGAGAATCCTCCTCGCGCCGGCGCTCCTCCCCATGGGAGAGGAAGGAACGCGGGTTGAGGAGGACAGGCGAACGCTCAGGCAGCGGCGGCTCCTGAGCCTGCTGCGGCGCATGGGACATCGCACCCTGCAGATTCTGCACCGCCTCCGCGAGGGTGCGAACCTGCTGGGTTAGCTGGTCGAACTGGGCGGCTTCGACCATCTGAATGGGCGGTGGGGCGGTGGAGTGTTGCTGAGAGCGTGTTGGAGATGCAGCGGCCTCCCGGCCAGTGGCGCGAGAGGCCCTGCGACCGGAAGCATTGGAAACTCCACGACCACCTCGCCGTGCCATTACGATCGCTCTGAGATCCGGCCCTCCTTCTAGCGCCAACTGTTGCTGGTGGTCCAAACCGAAAACGATTGGCACAGCGGTGTGAACGGGGTTCCCTTGGAGTTGGGTTGATTGCGCTCCACCTTCCACCGGGAAACCTGCAGGCAAGCCTCGCACCACCACTGGGGTAGCGGGGGCCCTCCGACGATCAAGTCAGAGGAGATTGAAGGAGAAGGAGAGATAGTAGTAACGGATAAGAGAATACTCTGGAAAACCTTTGCCCCCCCTCCCCCTTCCCCCCCCAGCCTCATATATATCAGGCTGGGGGGTTTTTCCGGGGATTCGTCATCGTGTGGCACGATGGGGCTGCCACTGACATGGCCGTTACAGGGCGTCGTGGGGCAGCGCTGGGTACGGCCCTGGCAGGGCATAGTGGAGCTCCGCTTTGTACGGCTGTTACAGGGGATCGTGGGGCAGCGCCGGATACGGCCGTTGCAGGGAGTAGTGGAGCAGGGGGCCGCGGCGTGCCTCAGAGGAACAGTCTGTTGTTGTCGAGAGATTGCCGACTCGGGGTCGGATGACTGGATCAGGGGGCAGCCGACTCGGGGTCGGGCTGCGGAGCCGAAGATATCCGACTCGGGGTCGGATTGCTGGATCAAGGGGCAGCCGACTCGGGGTCGGGCTGCGGAGCCGAAGATATCCGACTCGGGGTCGGATTGCTGGATCAAGGGACTGCCGTAGTCTTCCTGGGCGCGCGTGCCGGTCACGTGGGGCATGGTGGCTAAATTCTCCCGTAACAGTTAGTTTCTTAAATTAATGCACTAGTATGAGAAAATATTATGCTTGATCAGATAAGATTATGCATGATTACTTACTGAGCTTTATAGCTCATACCCATTTATTTATGTTCTTACAGATGAATAGGAGATGCTAGGAACGAGGAGCGTGACATGCTTCAGGGTTATGGGGAAAAGAAAATGACACATTAAATGTTGCTATTTTTAGATGCTTTGTAATTAATCTTTTATTGATGAAACATTTGAAGTTTTAAAGTGGCTGCGTGTTATTGCGGGCAAAGGTTTGCAATAGCACGGCCGTGTCATGATCCGATTTCGGGGCGTGACAGTCTGGCCGATGATGAATCAATTTTCGGTATAAACAATACAAATTGCTCGTAACGAACAACAATAATGTTCATATTATCAAGGCAAAGTTAATAGATTGCTGTTGATGCAACTTTAGCCTAACACAGAACCTCAACAAAATATGCATTCAAAAACTACACGATCCAATGAGCAAGTGAATGATCTAGGTCCAATTAAAGCTTTTTATTCCATTTATCCTTTATTTTGGTGAGGTTAAGGTGCAGTAGCAAACAATGACCAGGACGTTGATGGTATAGGTGGATAAAACATGCCACTCCCGTGTCCACTCTCGTTGTTTATTTCCTTCTGTTAAACTTCAAGTATGATTTCAAAAAAATTAACTCATTTCACTGCAACAATAATAAGATTCCTTGGCTTTCAGTCTCTTGGACGACCAAAGAATTAATGTTTTTGGAGTCACCGTCCTCGTAAGTCAAAATTGTTGTTGTTAAAGATTGGGAGAGAACAAATTAAGTCATCTTTTTTAATTTTTAGACTCCTGGGTTTACTCATGAACTTATATATAAACAGCTTATCCTTGATTAAAAAGTGGAACGGAGAATAAGTCTGCAGAAGATATGGCAGGAGTTGATACTTCTCTCTATTTATGATGCCTAATTAAGCTATATAAGAACAGCTTAGCTAAATCACCACCAACTACCCATTGTCTTCTGTTGGGAGGAAAAATGGACCACCCCACAAATACAATTAAAGCACCCAAATCCGACAGCAAGCCTGAGCTCATGCAGGCCGAGCCGAGCTCATGAGACCGAGCTTATGCAGGCAGAGCCGAACTTAGAAGACCGAGCTCACGCAGACCGAGCTCATGCAAGTCGTCATGCAAGCCGAGCTCATGCAGGCCGAGCTTAGAAGGCCGAGCTCATGCAGACCGAGCTAATGCGAGCCGAGCTCATGCAGGCCAAGCCCAGAAGGCCGAGCTCGTCGTCCACGTACTGCGGCCATGCCCTGCAGCAGTCTCACCGCACTATGCTTTGCTTGCCGGCCACGCCACAACATATCAACCAGAGACCATACCCTGCTACGACTGTCAACAATTAATGTGCATGGTCTCAACGGATCTTCGGCTTACTCAAAATCTCAGGCCATCTACAGCAACCAGTTGACTCACTCAACCCCGTCCAGTCACTCTTGGCAATCCATTAATTCATACGATCGTGCTCAATCATGAAAGTAACTCATTTAATTCGCCCGGTCACATCACAGGTAACCTTGTACCCTTTCTATAAAAGGGGAACATCTTCCTCTTAAAGGGGGACTTCTGACTTTTGGCTGGGCCTACTAAACTCTGCTCTAACTTGAGCGTCGGAGGGCTCTCATCGGAATCCCACCGGTGAGGCTTTGTGCAGGTCCACCGCCGCGCAGGAGGTAGCGCTCGTCCTCTTCTTTCACTCACCGGTAGCTCCCTCGACTCCTTCGGTATGGTCACCCTCGGGCTAGATTTGAACTACAAAAGGAGGGGGAGATCTCGAGGTCCTCCGAAGAAAGCCGGCCGCCGCTGCACCACCCACTGGAGCTCCTCCTCCTCGGTCCGTGGTCCCCCCGGGTCCAATTTCCAACAACATCTTCTTTATAGGACAGCCTGACGTTCTTGTGGGCGGCTGTCTTTTGCAAATGGTCGTAACCCTGATGAAAGACAACGACGAGAGAAGAGGCCACCACCTATAACACACAAGATGACTTAAAAAAGTGGATATTTCTTCCCGTGCTCCTCGGATATTTTACGGAATAGAAGAGTAGGACTGTAGGAGAGTAGGTCTCTTAAACAAACTTTGTATTGAATTTAGTAAATTGCTGATGATAGGGCATATAGTTTAATTAGCAGGTACGACATAAGCTCAAGTGTATCATATGATTCGATAATATAATAAGAAAGAAATATTTCTTTTCCTATTTTAAGACTAGTGTTAGTTATAGGTGGTTTTTTTCTTCTTTTTGGTACAACGGCGCCTCACACGCAACGAGTATGGGTGCAGCCCATAAAATCAAAAGAAAAAAATAGTGCAAGGGAGAAGAGATTGACACGTGATTCTTCCAAATAAAATTTCCGAAGTGATGAACTGTAAGGATGCCATCTAGTCCGCAGCACTGCTCGCCTCCATATAGATATGAGTAATCCGAAAGAAAGCGCATTCCCCCCAAAAGAGTGTAAATGTCGTGGAGCAGCCACATCTCATCAGCATCGTGTCTCCGACCCTGAATCCACTCAATCACCATAGCTGAATCCCCCTCAAGAAGAATACAGTCCGCACCCAAAATACATCTCGTACAAGTGATATTCTCTCATGCGGCTCTGAGCTCAGCACCAACGACACATGACAAGACAAGGCAAAGGAGTATATGATCGGGCAAAAGCAATATAGAGAAGCTTCAAAAGATCCCAGTTCCCTTCCAGTCTTCTTCTTGTGTGTTCTAGGAATTGGTGAGGTGGTTGTGCAAGGATGAAGACTCGTCTCTTATTCCTTTTGCTGGACACTAGTTTTTTATATCTGGTTCCCTTTCCCTGCTATGGTATGCATAGTGATGTATGAGCATTGGATTATGGTCCAGCATCATGCAAACATTGAAGCGAGCAAGAGATGGGAGTTACACCAGGAGGATGGAGACAGCCAAAAAAAAATCTGCACTAACATTATTCAGAGGATCAATTACCTCTTCGCTTTTAGTCCACTAGTTGTTCCAAGAGCCTTTCTCTAGAATCAACTATGGAACATGTCCTTTTCTGCTTATTCCAAAACGATCCATAAATCAATGTTCTCATGCCTCATCAAATATGACCAAGGCTGTAGCTCAACAACGCCAATCTCAAGTGACAACAAAAGCATACATCTTAATAAGCTATTGGGGGTCCACCAGGTGATGAAGGCTACTACACAAGTATTGGGCATGCAGCAAGCATGCACAAGCTCATCACCTCTGAAGACCAATCCCTGGGATAAGTTTCACGGCCATCTGTCTTAGGGGATCACCGCGAGAAGCTTTGAAATGGTTGCACCATAGAAAAGTGAATTTGGTCACTTCAAAATCATCAGGATAGAGAAGACCTCAAGCAACTTTCATCGATCTCATTAGCCATAAGGCCCTTGCAAGTCATAGACTCATAAGTACTGGATAAAGAAAACATAAACAATCCTTAACAAATTCTTAGTACAAGGACTTAATATTAAATGACTTTCCATAAGAGTTAGATAGGACACCTAATATGGTCGGTTGCAATGATATCACCCAACCCTTCTTAGAAACCAACCATGACCTCAAGAGTGGGATACAGGGATTGATGATACAGGCATCTCCAAGTGTATAGTGTGATTATTGTAACCTATCATAGTTTATAACAATTCTTTTTAGCCTTTCTCCTTCATTGAACATCATTGTCATTGATAAAAGAATTGCAGCAACGACTTTGATAAAACCCAAAAATTGTCATGAGGTGCAAACAAAATAAACTTTAAATACCACATAACACCAGCCTAAGAGTAAAATATAAGGTTCGTCTTTAAATTACAATTTTTGCAGGATAACAGGTAAATTAGGGCATGTAGACAACTTCGGCCCAGATGCCTCAAAGCAATGGGTCAGTTAAGTTATGAGCTGCTTGCCAAATCAATAAGAAATGTAACCGGCACCCTGACCAGCGCCTTCATCAGAAGTTAGTCAATTAAGTCAATTGTAGACCCATCCATCAGAATCTTCTCTGTTAAAATGGGAAAATTCCAAGAATGCAACTCAAGATTGAATATCTACTTCAACCACAATGTGCATTGGAAAGTCGATCCCTCCTTTGGAGGCATGAAACAAGAAAACTGATTTGACAGTTGCTATCCCCAAGGAGCCCTCCTCCACTAATAGTGGATTTTTGGGATTGGCCGTGCTTGAGATCAACGATGATTAGTGTCCCTCATTGCTCTCCTCCATATTTGCCGTCTGTGGGCTCATTGCAATCTCTCGTAGCCTAATAGTGCAAATGTCTTGTCTCATTTTTGATATCTGCTATTGTCCCTCATTGCTCTCCTCCATATTTGCCGTCTGTAGGCTCATTGCAATCTCTCCTAGCCTAATATTGTGGGCTAGTGGATTTGATTCTACTTGATATAGTGCTAGATAAACCAAGGGATTGGGCTTCCAAATAAAGAGAAAGCTCAAGCAGTTTTCCATTGATATCATTATCTTTAGGGCCCTAAACAGATGCAGAAAAAGGATTCATGCAGCCGACACAGCTAGTTTGGGATTGAGGCTTAGTTGAGTTGAGTTGTATCATTGTCCATAGGGCTCTTACAATTTATGAACTCATAGAACTAGTAAAGGTGAATCAAGTCCTAGATATACTCCTTATATTCATACTCCTAGTATAATAAGCTAAATCAGACCCCTAACATTCCCTTAATCAATTCCTTAATAAAAAATACTTGACTGTAAAGAGTTTCCAAAACAGCACTGTAGGACTCCTAATTAGATTAGTATCATATCAAGCTCACTGAGGCCATTACCTACTGCAAGCAGATGGTGGGAAGGGGATCAACATCTCCCTCAAGATGCTTCCTCAAGAAAGAAATAGAATTCTCATCCTTTTCCTTTAATCTTCAAGTTGGCATACTTGTTTAAGAAGAACCCTCAAAAGGTACTTTCTTATTAGGTTGAGAATAACACTTCTTCAATAATCAATTTTTTGTTAGGATCTGACCCTTTTTAAGTTTCCTTCTCAGCTTGTTTATCAGCAAGAACAATCTAAAATATACAGAAGAGAACATTTTTGCAGGGACTGTCGAAGAATTTTTGCTTGGTGGTCCCTAAGCCATCATGGAACATTAGATTCTTGCCTGTTCGATACTCTAAGGTACTCACTAATCCAAGATGGGATATCAATAACAACCCTATCTTGCTAGTGAAGTCCAAATGACTGATGTTTTCACCTGCTATTCTCAAACGGTTTTACATCTAAGTTTGACAATGTGCAGAGCTAGAGGTACTAAGACATTATCAAGTTTCTCATAGCATTTGGGCAATACTAATCAAATCCAAAGCTTCTATTTTTTTTTTTAAATAAACTGCCACAGTAAAATACCTGAAATATCGCATATCTTAAAATGATTAAAGTTAAGACATGACCATTGCAAGAAACATTTCTGTTGAGTACACAAGGGGGTTGGCAAGCCCCAACTATATATATATATATATCTTTTTCTTTTTCTTTTTTTCTATTTTTGCAGTATGAGAGATACAATGCAAATATAACAGTACAATAATGAGAATGAACTATTATGAACACTGGTAAATTAAAATATAAATTCAGAAGCAATACAGATGGAGGCCATCTACCTCTAGTGACTCCAGTCCCACTGCAAGCAAGATGACCTGTCTTATAATGTAGCATCCTTTCTCCAAGTCTTATATGGTCTTCAACTGAGGTTTCCTCCATTTTGACACAGTCCATGCTGTCATGCTTAGCACAGAAGGGACCAAAAATAGAGAGAGCAATGCTGACAAGTCATTACCGATAATGGCAATGATCCAGTCTGAGTGCTCTGGACTCTGTTTTGGCATTTTTTGGATTATTAAGGCACCCAATACCCAGTCAAGCTGGGTACCGCCTACCTGATTTGCAAATCCAATCCTGCAGACAGTACAGAGCTGAAGATGCATCAAGTGCTTCAAAGACAGCTGAAGCAGCAATGACATGCACTAAAAGCCAGAGCAGATGCCAATTTAACTGCTATGACTGGCCTTAAACTGCCCCTATATATCAGCATTCCACTGTAGACAGATAATATATTATTTCCTCAGATCTGCGTTTCATGAAATAACAAAGTTTCCATTACATGTAACTTTTTCTTTTCTCAATAAGCCACTTTTCTTGATGGTTGAGACAGAAGCTTAGCTGTTTGGTCATGCATAAGTTACTCCAAAATATATGGGATAAACTATCCCTAAGCCACTTTAACACGAGGAAACTATAGGGTGGAATAGTTTACTCCGGGTTAAATGACAAAGTATTCTCATGAACATTTTGAATGTCCTATCTGCTCTGGAAAAAAGCAGGTTGTCAAAAGGTGTTTGGCTAGAATAGCTTGGAAAAAGAAGCTTAGAGGGGTCATATTCCATCTTAGCCACTAATATAAGGCACAGCCTAAGGACGCAACTGCTTGCAATATAAGTTAAGCCAGAGTAAATGCGTCAACTTACTCCTGACCCACTTTACTCCACAATAAATTATTCCATTAAACAAGGGTAGAACAGTTTGCCCAGGTTAGGTGGAAAAGGTAGCTTCACCAACTTTCTTTAAAATGTTCACTCTGCTTTCTAAATAAATCGGTTAGTGTTTGGTGGATTACATTGGAATAAATGGACTGCATGGGTCTTTTTCATTTAACCCTCCTTTAGCCTTGAACCAAATGCAACCTAAATGTCCATGCTCTCATCAAATACTGGGCAGAATAAAACCATAACACGTATTTCACTCACTAAAAACTGGACTTGTAAAAGAATACCTTACAGTAACTTTTTTCAGCTAATATATACGCTACTATGGTCTGACAGCTAAAAAGTTGAAGATAATATGTAGGATAATCAACAAAAAAAAAAAGAAAAAAAGAAAAAAATCCAAGCAACTTATAAGTTATAAAGCTCAAAAGAAAAAATTAGTGTTTCACATTCTACTCTGAATTTGAATGGATTTGAATCAAGTATTAACATAAGATGTGCACAGGGCATACCTTTTTTAATCATCAAGAGCGATTCCAAGACTTCCGTGCAGTAGGGCCACTATATAATATATATGCTGGAAGAGAAACAATAACACAAGTCTTCCTCATCCATAGAATGATAATTACTCTTTAACTTCAACCACTCTTCACCGAAAATTGTTCCCCAGCTAACATTAAATCAGAATAAAAATGATGTGGGACCCAGATCAAAGAACTATCAAACATTAGAAGATAACAAATTGAAGTAACCCAGTATATAGCAAACTTATCCAAAGCAAACAGAGTTTTTATTTGACATAAGCTTATTTGCAAATAGGCTGCTCGCAAGTACGTTGATTGAATTTGATAGCACGGATACCCCTACCTTGACATCAAAGGGATATATAGTCATTCAAGAGAAATAAAAAAAAACTGAAAACAGAATTCACATTTGATCTATAAAAGTAATTCTCAGTTGCCAAAAATCTCCCTTGCAATTTAGGTATATGATCCCAAGTGGCAGCTTGATGTAAGCATCTATCTGCATGTATCCAGAAGATTAAGCAATTTGTTAACTAAATTAAGATACAAGAAAACTTTTACACAATCAAAGAATTAAACCATAAAGCACAGATATTTGACCATAAATATGAAGACAGTCAAAATATTATCTGTTTCAACAATTTACATCCCAGTGCGTACCAATCCATACTGACAGTACTGGATCTTACCGGTAAGGTACCAGTACTCCACTATGCCCCCCATACAGGCAGTGTAAGGATACATGGTTTCACATCCTTTTTATTTTATTTTTTTGTCCGGAAACCAAGAAGCATACCATGGCATACTGTGCCGCCCGTACCAGTAAGGTACTGGTACAAGTACTGGTACTGGTGTTGTACACCTTGACCTCTTTTGTTCATTTATCATCAATTCTCAGCATGAGGTAACATTGGAGATGACACAAGTTCATGTCTGTTCATGGGAAAGGTAATGAATCATATTACATATACAATACTAATGAATGATCTTGTAAAGAAAAGATTAGACAATCAAGGGTAAGAGAGGCCTACAGCCAATTTTCTTCAAATTTTGTCTTTGGCAAGAAGATCCACCACATAGTTGGCACCAAGCTTTTGAGCGAAGGTGATCTCATCGATCCAAGAGGAGGGGAAAAAACTAATTTCAGCTGTTGTTGTATATACATGACATACATGCATATAAACAGCATTTATAAGATTTTCTATTGTATTACATCCAGACCAATCAGTTTCACTCTTGAAGTCATATTATACAACTCGCATCAATTAAACTCACACGTATAAGCATCTCTGATTTCCACATAAACTAACATCAAAGTTGTGTTTTTTTTTTGTTTTTTGTAATTATCAAATGCACGGTGGTATCTATCCCTGTTTCAGGCACCACCTTCCTCATGCTATGTGATTTCATGCTATCTCGAAGATTTTTGCATAGGGTCATAAAAATGTCCCTTGGATATTTGATGCATAAGTTAGATGTCTTTGTAGTGTCATGAAAACATTACATATCCTTTGCTATTTCACACATGTTCTTTAAATTTTATTACTACACTGACCATGTGAACGGTCACCTTGTCATCTATATAAACCCATGTAGTAGGTATTTGAAGTATGACAAAATGCCTAACTGTTTGAGTAACATAATAATTTTTCAGAGAAAAGTTTAAGATGAGGGAGTTCTCCTCTTGCTGTCAATACTAGGAGCTCTGTATGTTGTTTTCTCTGCCACATGCTTCTCCATCTATAGTTTTTCTGTTTAATTTATATTTGGTTGTCATGTAATGTTCTCAAATATTGCATCCCTAGTTCTAGGCCACCACCTTTTCTCAATGATAGCGAGTTATCTTTTATACTTTCCCCTAAATCTCACTACAACTTGAAAATAAGTTAGCAAAAATTTTCAGAAAATTTTTAGCAGAAAATTTGAAACACAAAGCTAGCCAAACTTATATCAGTCTCAACTATTTTATTTACTGTTACCACTGAAAATAGATTTCGTTTTCAAGATAATTTTCCCAGCAGATGTCCCCAGAAATTGCTCCCAGAATGAGCTCCAACAGATCTTTGCAATTATGATACATTACAATGCCATCCAGCAATTAAAATCCAAGAATCTGCTAAGGTATACACAAATGCCCAAAACATTATGAGGCTAATCCAACATGCATAAGAAGACGGCTATCTCACTCCTCATCCTTTCTATGCATAATAGATAAAGTGTTAAAGTTCCCGTATTGCAATGTGGTTTCAAAAAGAGTCTAACATAACTCACCTATACTCAGAACATAAGTAGCAAACTCCACCTTAACGGCCTTAGATATATTCTGACTTCTGACCACTTAGCTGTATATTCTAACTTCTGACCACTTAGATAGCTAGAAAAGGTCCAGTTGCTTAAAAATAGCATAGCCCTTGGTTTTCTTCTCCAAGCAACCAAAGTCATTCTGCGAGAAGATTCTAATCCTTCTACCATGAAAAGAATTCCTCTTCTGAGAAGATAGTGACATTATCTAGCACCATGTTCCAAGAGAAGATAAGGGGATGAGGTGCCAAGCAAGATGTAGACTTTCCAAGTCTTCAGAACTTCCAAAAGCAATATGATTTTAGACCATATAGAGATTCAGAGGAAAAGCAAATATGTTGACATAGGTCTAGCTATTCTAGAACTCAATTTAGACACTGCTGTCATCATATATTAATGCAGCAATAATATAAAACACCATAAACATCAACTTCTAAACATTTTTATTTTTAAAATACAATCTTTTAATTGTTCGAATGTGAAACTACCAAAATGATACATTTAAGGTTCTACACAACATAATATATATTGCAATGGCATCTATGTTATTTAGTATTCTTGAATGATTTGATTTTGTTTGACCATTTTTCAATTGGGACAAGGATTGATAGTTATGGCTACCTCTTCATAAGTTTGAACCTAACTGATACATATTTGGTCTGACTGAAAACCAAATCTGAGCTTTCAAACCACAAAATGTTTAATATAGTGACATAGAGAATAGTGTCAACTATACAATAGCATTTTCGATGCCTACAAATTGTCAAAGTGGACCCTAATAGAACACTGTATTAAATGCATCCAAGTTGTTGGTAAACAATTACATCAACCATACTATCTCATTAATCTCGATATTTTGCACATTCATTAATTATACAGCATGCAGGAACAATGGTCAAAGGGCCAATCCACCAAAGAATCTTCTCCATCGAAAAAACAGGGGGGTGAGAAAGCAATTCAACTATTGTAATGTGCACACATTTAAGGTATAGGCCAGCTAGGATATGTTAACAGAGTCTCAAATAAGCACAAAAACCAACTATTACAACTTTCTAACACAGATAACACTTATGAGAAGTGATAAACTTTCCTAGAATGACCATAAATTTGGTCTAGATCAAAGAGAGAGCACTAAGTAAAAAAGAACCAATCCACTACTAATATAAGCACCTTTAAGGACAGAATTTTCATATAAAACCTCCTCCACTCTAGTTTAGAGACAAGGCAAAGAAACTCTTCCCATCTTTAATTATTCCTGAACAAAAATGAGGCCTAGACCAAACTTCTAGACACTATTAAAGAGCGAAATGCAAACCATCTAAAAGACACTTAACAAAGCTAAAGAAACCTTAAAAGAAAACCTCCATATCAAACATCAAACCTAATATGAACTTATGATTACTTATCAAGCCAAGCTGATTTCAAATACATATCTGCATACCTAAAAGAACCTTGAACACCCAAGAACCCTATACCATGAGAAATCAAGTAAAGCGTCATTCCCAAGAATCAGTACCATAAAATGAAGCAATATTAGCTACGAGGAAGCATACCTACTTTCTCCCAAATAAGATCCACACCTTTCTAATTTAATATTTGTTGAACCCCTTCAAAATATAAATCCCCATTGACCAGATTCTGTGAAGCAGGTTCTCTTTGCAGATGTCCTACATTCTTAATGAGATAGTTGCTGCCACGATCACTCAGCTTTCATCTCATCTATTGTTATTTACACAACATTACAGCAACTTAATAGTTTTAGAAGCAAAAAAGGAGTAACATTATACTTGCATATTAGCCATTAAGCCTTGTCCGTTGCGGAAGGAGTAACTTTTGAAATAATCCATTAAAATTTGAACAGGCAATATAATCAATTTTTAAACCTAATGTCAATCCTTTAGAATTGGTACTAAGTCATAAAGAAGACACCTCAGGACAAGAAAGGGCTTTGTGGCTTGAGATTAAACCTAGATGGCTACACCTCTCTACTTGATTATCCAGTTCATGCTCATGCGATCAAGTAGCAATCCCCCAGTTGGGAACAAGTCTATGCAAAAGGAAGAAACACAAGGGGCTTACAATTCTCTCCAAGGTACAACTTCTAAAACAAAAAGCTGAAATGGAATGTGATCCCCAATTTTCCATTGATATTTCTTTTATAAATAGTTTCAGATTATAATGGAATTTCAGAAAAGGAGATATAATAGAATCAACAAATTTGAGCTAGTAAAAGGCCTAAGTGAGACAATATATATATATATATATATATATATATATGTATGTATATGCATGTATGTATGTATGTGTGTGATGCAAGTTCAGCTTCAAAAAAGATGGTGGGTTTAGAAAGCTAGCAATCATGAAAAAGAAAATTTTCTCAAATTTCATCTGCTGCACCAAGATATGATGTAATTTTGGCTTCAGCAAAGGTGAATATGGTAACCTAGAAGTCATATGTTGCCCCAAAAAATGACAACAGTATGGTGCTCCAGCTACTTGCAGGAGAATGGAAAATCAGTGCCAGAAAATGTATCTGGTTTTTTTTGAAAAAATCCTTTATGCCTACCTTCCACTAAAAGGGTACCTACATACAAACAATTTAATGTCGTATTCTCAAATTTGAACAACTCATAGAACCTAGCGGCTATTTTTTGCAGCAATTATTCATTCATAAAAAAGAAAATGTGATTTAGTTGTGTTGAGACCTTCAAAGATCATTGCAAGATAATCAAACCAAGTCACGTCAACTTCAGTTGATGACTATTATTAAAAAAAATAAAAGGTGAGACCTTATATAGATGGATTAATTCGCTTAAAATTTCGAAGGGCAAAATGAAACCTGAGCTAAACCCTTGCCAAACTCAACTATCCCAGTCTTTTCCGGATCACCTTCTCAAGTACCCAAGGCATAATTTGCAGCAACCTATGCATAGATGCCTTCATCAGAGCCTGTAACAATACTCGCATGAACAGTTAGGTTCGCCTCCTAATAAAATGATAACTTTCTATCTACAAAGCCATAGAGATATCAGTCATTGATACAAATTGAGCAACAAAAAGGTAGATAGCAGACTAAGGCCGAAGAGCAACTAAAATTCATGTGAATGAAGGACGCTGAGCTTATGAAGGTGAATGAGGCAGCATATTCAATATATGGAAGGTCGGTCTTATTGAGTTTTGCTACATTGATTGGAGGGCTACATCAAGGGTTAGGATCATGCAGTTTCAGCTGAACTTTGAAACCAATACCTAAACTTTGGTTTTTCCAGAGCTTACCAGAAATAGTGGTTGGTCTTAGAGTCTCACCTGATATTCTCTAGCCCAAATTTGACTTAAAAGGTCAAATCTACTGTATATCAGCGATCTTTGCCTCTTTGGTCATATCTTCATTTCTTCAATGTTCTCAGATGCATTTTCTTAAAATCTAATTCTAAACTGAATATGCAAGTTTCAATATTTTGAAGTGTTGTGACATTGGATTCACAAAGAAATCCTAAATCTCATAAAAAAATATTTCTTATGCATTAGAGAATAATTAAACTGTGCATCAATATATAACAAACAGATGATGTGAAATGCAATTTAACTTAAAAAATTATGATTTTTTGGCTATTTCAGCAAGAGATCACTTAAACTGTATGCCTATTGATCACAAACAATTCAATAAATTTTAAAGCGCTTACTTACTTGACTCCTTTTTCTTAAATTTTTCTAATGTTTCCCGATAGTATAGTATTTTTTTATTTTTTAATTGTTTTTGGCTGAAACTGCTGAAACTAAAGTTAAGCTGCCAAAACTGAAAATCACAGTTCGCTTCTGTCCAAATTGAAACTGAGTTCCAACTTTGGTATCATGGTCTTTTGAATAGTTTATCCTGCTTCATCCAAACAAGTTAAGGAACATGGGTTGCTTACACCTCCAAGTACCTAAGAATGCAAGAGATAAGCTCAGGTACATGATAGCACAAAAAAGAAACCATCAGCAATGGTTGAATTTTGAAACATCTCCAGCAAATGAGATAATGGGAATGATTTGGTCTCTTTCTGATGTCATAAAACTACTTGACGATGAATTTATACTCATCTCACTCTTAACGGCTACAACTTATGAGCACCACAAAACTCCAAAGCGCATAACTGGCTCTAGTAACTCCAGTAAACCTCCATCTGGCAACCCATATACGACACTGACACAAGCATCTAAATCACTTATATCAATATACCCAAAAAGTAGGAAATTCTGATACCAAAATTCAAGACCGGCAACATGAATTCAAAATCCCATTTTTTAAGAACTTCCAGCTGATCTAAAACAAAGTTGAAAAGGAACTGAGATATTAATCACCTGCCTGAGATCACAGTGGCGCAATCATTCTGGAACTGAAAACCGGACCACCACAGAACCTTCCTGCAAGACATCAGTATCCTCTCCACAATTCCAACGTCAAGCAAACGCAAAGCCTGCCGTCGCCATGAGCCTAATTTCAGCCCCTCAACCGATCCCTCGTCGCACTCCCCTTTCCAAACTACAGCAGCTCCACCAGCGACCTCCCCGGGCCCTCAGGATCCACCGACTAAGCCGAAAGCCCGCGGTCTCATCTTCATCGACGACACCACACCAACATCGAGCTCCACATCGCCCCTCGCTCGATGGTACACCCGAAGACATGGATCTTAGTCCCGGTACTCCCGCCATCTAATATAATACCGAATTTCGGAGAGCCAGGGAGAACGGCCGCCGCGAGGAAGAGCCGGAGGCCAGCGAGGTAGTTCTTGAGGACCGGGGAAGAGATCCAGGAGGCGAACGAGAGGCGGACGGGGGTGGGGGAAGAGGCAGAGGGCATGGGGTTCTTCTAGGATTTAGCGTCCTCGCCATGCGCCGCCTTCGCCGGCCGGAAGAAGAGATGGAGAGACTGAAGGAGAATCTTGGGCTTTTCCGGTTTACGATGGGACGGGATAATTGCTTCGGAGTTCCGGCAGCACTAAACGTGGGCGTTGGAGATGGCCCGCGAAGGACTGAAAAATCGGTGGATCTGAAAATTATATGTTTCGAGTAAGGACCTATGAATAAGTTTATTTTCCAAGATTTGGATGGTGAGCCGGCGATCGCCATATCTGAAAAATGAAAAATTTATGAATTGGAAATTTAGCAAGGGATCCTCCAGATATGGTTTAGTTATGCTATCTGTTAGAACTTGTAATGTACATGATGAGTACAAATCCTAGGTGGTCAATTTGGATGAAGTTGCAAAGGATTAGAGGTATGGATAGATGAGATTAAATAAGAGAGAGTAGATTTAGGTGAGATTTCTGAGTTATTTTTTTTAAAAAAAATTTCTTGCATTCGACGTTGAAGATTTTTTTGATAGTGCGTATAACATCTTTCTTTCTCTCTATTTATAATCGATCTAGATAAATTTAGTTTTAATTGCAAGAAATCTTTGTGATTAGATTAACGCTAACAAAAGTAAATTGTTTTCTTCACCTTTTAGTGAATCATTATATGTTAAGGGATGAAATTCAAAAGTTGTTATAAGTTAGGGTAGGGTGTTGAAAATAATCTCATCAAAAGAAAAGAAGTATAAAAAATTCAAAATGGAGAAAAACATTATAAATCTTAAATGACTTTCTCTTTGAATGTAATTTATTCTTATTATCATTAATTGTATGATTGTTTTGTTCATCCAAACTAGATATTGACTATCTCACGGCCTATTTCACTATTATCACTATTTTAAGGTCTTAGAGTCGAATTTCAAGAATTTATCCAACTTACGGTAACTCTTTACATTTAAAAACCGAACTCCATGCCTAATGATTAACTTGATTATTAAAAACAAATCTCATCAAAACTATTATTTTGGATAATTTTAGAGGGTTCAACAATTTTGAGTTAGAAATGCTTAATTTAAATTTAATAAATTCTATACTGCCTACTTAATTAAATCAAAAGTAATTTCAATTTTGACATTAGGGATATTTTAGTTGATCTAAAAAAATTCAATATGCTCAAATGACCTGCAATTATTTTTTCCTCTTTTAATATAAAGGAGGGGAATCCATTGAGTATAAATTATTCAAGTTCAAATTCTTAAGAATGTGCCACCCAAGATTTATACCTAAAACCTCCCCTTCTTAAAAAGAAGGGGACGTAGCCAATGTAGCAAATTCTAATTTATTTTCTACATTTTCATAAAACTATGAGCAAGGAACATACATTTTTCGAATTAATACTATCATGATTTCTATGGGGCTAAAGATAATTCAAGGGCTTCTTAAGGAATTTACAATAAACTAATTATAATGCATGGAATCTCTTCATCGGCTCTAGCATCTGCTCCATTTGTCACCATCCCCACTAATTTCCCCCCTATCCTTGCCCACCACCTCATCTACCTACTTCTACCTTTCTTTGCCGAGGTTGGCCTAAGTTGCGAAAACACTACATCCCTCGTCTATCTCTATTCGGAACATGGCCGCCCTCCTCCATGACCTTCTTGCTGGTCGCATCTCATCTTCAACCATACCTCCCCCTTATACCATCTAGGATGTCATCTTTGCTCATGAGCCCCACCTCAACTTTACCAACAATGCTGTGCTTCTTTTTCTGCTGCCTCTCCCACACTTTCAATAAATTGATGCCAATTTGTCACCATATATGTTTTGGCCACCATATCGAGAAAGTACATTGTTGAATACACAACAGGATAAGTTGGTTCCAAAAAGGTTAAATCTGGACCTGACTGCAAAAAAATACAGCCTGATCTCTTTTTGTGAAATCCATTATGAAGTGTTTTTTTTTTTTGTTGCAAAATCCATTTATTAGAAATATTTTCTAGCCCCAATTGACTTTTTAATTGTTTTTACAAAACCTCAAAAAGAAAATCAGGAGATTTTCTGAATAATCAGAGATTCATTGCTATTAGATCCCAAAACAACCATAACAAGACACAGAAAGATTACCAAATCAGTGTGCCCCAGATTCATTGCTATTAGAATGCTCGTCTTACTCCAGTCTTCTTTCATTTTTTTCTGCACCATGGTCATTTGCATTACCTGATGAATCACCTACTGGTTGTGAGTGCTTTCAATCATCTTAACAAATCAATCTGACAATTGTGATCAGTAATATTTCCTTCCAGAGTTGCATACATATGCAGCTTAATTAGTCATAGTAAAATAGATTTTAAAGGACACAGGCATCAACAAACAGTGGTTCTTTTAGAATTAAGCACTATACATGAATGTGTGCATGCATTAAACCTTCCAAAAAGAATCTTATCTAGATAATCAGCATTTGATACATGATATAAAGCTCAGACTAATACTGCTTTCCTCTGTTTCATAGGTTAGCTTGCTCTGTTTACATTTGAAGCCCATCAACTGCTTCAGGTGTGAACAGGTTATGTATATTCAGGCCATGGGCCTTACCTTTAAGTTCCAATGTAGTAATGTGCTGATCGTAGGGCTGGTATTGGTGTATGAAGAATAAACGGAGCAAGACCACTAGCAAAATTATGATCTCCAACATGCTCATTTTCTGGTACCTGGATGCTACTTCCAGACAATCTCGCCCATGAATCTTAGGGCAGGAACACCCCTGATCTCTACATCAACCAGCGGTGCTTGGATTTGCTTCAGGCTCATGAGTTCCGGATCATTTTGGATCATTTCAAGCGCACGCATTTGATCCTGAAATGAAAGAGCAAAATGACAGTTGTGTCTTTGAAATAATTCAAACCGAAGAAGACATTTTACAATGTTTTCAAGAAATAACTGCAGAAAAGAAACTTTAGTATGTTTAGAAAAGAAGAGCGATAACTAGCAAGTCAGAAAGATGAGATTGAACACTTGGTTATTTGTTGTGTCACCACCATGCAATCAGAGTTCTCGTACTTGTTTATCACATAAAAGTGAAGAAATAGCAACAAATCCAGAACAATTTTGAGCTACGTGATGAAGGAAAATAAGCACTTCATACTTATGAAAATTAGTGGTTTTACCTTCCTTTTCATTGCACAAAACTTGCAGTCTGAAGCAGATGGTGGTAGAATCTGGTTGATGACAAGCCTCTTGACAGGCACATTTTCTTTCCTCAAGGAAGAACACAGTCTCGATGACTCACTAATTGCCATGACCTCAGAAAATTTAAACACTGAACTCAGTTAAAAAGCTTGACACATTTACATGTATGCATTAGATATTAGGCACATCCATTATAATGTACCAGAGATCAGTTACTATTATCAGCAATGTGAATTAAAGCATCCAGAAGAAGTTATGTGCAACCAAACAAGAATCAGCAGGCATAAGCTTGGCTGCCAACTCTAATTTAATTAGAAGAATGCAGTCTTCTTTGCTAGACTCTTTTAGTTGCATAGGTACTATGAAGCTCTTAGTTTTATTCTTGCCAGGGCAGCTTTAGCAGTAGCTGTCAGTGAAAGAATGAAATCGTGAAGCGCGATATAGAGGCAAGGCCAGTATGTAAGTTTTTTTTCACAAATTATACAGTCTTTTCCTGCTTGAACAACAAAAATCCATCATTTCTCCAGGAATATAAGAGTATGAATGAGTTGGTTCATAACTTTATACAATATCACTGAATCCAACAGGAAGACCTCCTGTTTTCCGAACATCATAAGCCTGTCCATTCCCCTCCTGAGGATCTTGCTATCCATTTCAAACTAGGAAAACCATTACACCTGCCAAATAATCTAGACACCCAAATGCTTCAGTAAAGGAAATTGTTAAAAAACAAAAAAAGAGTCCCCAGCTAACATGGTCAAAATGGAGCTTCACTGCATAACAATTGAATTAAAGCCTTCTCCTTTTCAATAAGCTTTTGTCAACAGATGATCTCTAAACTCCCTTCCACTATATCTTCTTAAATGCAATTTGAAGTTATAAGCAATCCCTCACGACACTTCAATTTTTCTGGGTCAACAACAAGGCATCTCCAGTTGAAATTTCTTTCATGTTGGCATTCAAGCCCCATTAGATTCTAATATCCTTTTTTTTTCTGCACCTGATAGATACATTTAACCTATCTATTTTTTCCTTGAAATTCTATTTAAAGAAAAGAATCTAACACTTACTGTTCTTCATACCTGAATAAGTTAATTTTCTGCCCTATTTGGACATTTTCTAAGCATGACACTACCAGCAACCATTTCATTTATAATTTCAAAAAAATACGTTTCCAAACTTTTTCTCTTCCTTTCCCACATTACTAGCATTGTCCCTTGTTGAATTAGTTCCTTGCATATGGGAACCCCTTTTGATATGTCAGAACATGCATGTCTGTATTTCATGAGAATTGATAACATAAAGGTACTAAGTGTCGTGACCGCTGTCAATATTTTTCCAAAAAAAAAAAAGAATATGGAATTTTCTGCAATAATTATGTTTGACTAAGATATACAGGATCAATCCAGATAAATCTACAACTTGAATCCCGAAAGCAGATTGAATCAAACAGTGTAAGCCAGAGAGACAAGTTCAATCCTGTAAGCAGATCAAATCAAACAAAGCACTGCTATATGAGTTTCACCGAAAGTCTGCTTGAATAAACTAGACTTCTTTCCCCCAGTTTCTAGCATACGTGGCGATGCAACAGATGCAGACATGCAACAGCATGCATGTATGCACAAAAAGAGACAGACTTGCAGCAAGATAGAGGGGCGAGGTGAAAGGATCGAAAGATGGAGGAGAACAAAAATTGATAGGACCTAGTACTTACTGTCGGAATTGTGACAATGATGAATTCAGTTGACTCAGTGTCCCGGAAAAGCTCCCTCACTTTGATCATTCTCTCCCTCAGTTGCTCTAGTTTGTCAGTCTACACAAGTGGGAAATGTAAAACAGTTAGCAGAATTATAAGGCACAATTTATGTCCCAACAAACTTGACCTTACAGCATCCTGTTGTGGTCCTTCTTGTCCAAAAACAGATTTAATGGCTGATGCTGCTGAAGCTAACTTCTGTCTTAGCTGAAATGGATGAAGGGCAGTAAAAAAAAAAAAAAGAGTCATTAAGATAGTCTACAACTCATAGAAAATTGTATAATAGTAAGCAATGCATGCTTATCAAATTGAAAAGAACTCTGACAGTATAATAAAACAATTTAAAACAATAAAGCCACTAGGTGAAATAGAGAAATTGCTTCAAAATTTACTGCAGCCAGTTACATTTATCCCCTGATACCACATACCAAAACCAAATTCCACTTGTAATAAGTTACATGATCTATGTCCATGAATATAAAGTTAGCATGATATATGGAATTTTATGAACTAGTTATACAAAGCTATGTCAAATCAATGTCTTACAAGTATGATGACAGGGGAAAAAAAAGCAATTTCATTCATGAAATGTCAGAGGTCACCTTGTATGGATCAAAGCTTGCATAAAAAGGGTTGATATGTCATAATCAAGTTAGGTTATGCAAAAAACTTTGATATGAATTTCTTTTTTCTAACATCAACTTCCATGAGAAGATAATTTCCCTACCAATCTACTATTCTAACTTCTATAAAGATCTAACAAATAAACAAGTTTATCCTGCAACAAAATTAATAAGCATTTTTGTAGGTCTTCCGGATATGTTTCCTGTTCAAAGTTTCAGCCAGCTTAAGTTAAAGATTCAAAACCAAGCAAAAAATATATAGGGAATTCATAAATATTTGTGACTGCTTACACTTAAAAGTAAATAATAACAATAGACAATACAGCACTGCAAGCAACCACATAATAGAAAAAAGAGACAAGGTACTTTTAACATGGTGGGTTAACGTTGCTAAATATCGTCACCTTTATGTCAAGTATGGATGTATTTACTTAAAAAATATATATATATCAGGGATAGTCCTTCTGGCTCATAAGGGGAGAAACATTTATATTATATCAATTTTGTTTGTTGATGTAGTTTTAATCCAGAAAGAAGCCAAACATGTATCATATATAAACATGCTTGCAAATAGCAAAAATGACTAGGGTGGATGTGAAAAAAAAAACAAATGAGGAAAAAAATCCATGGCAGGTATCAGTTACAGATTTGTTTAAAAAAGTCACACCTTCATGATCTTGCCAATGGAAGCATCCAAGAAGTCTGGCAAGGACAAAAGTCGAAGAGTATGACCCTAACAGTAGATGAATATGGAATCATATAAATGAGTATAGAGCAAAACAGGCATAGGAATTTTTAAATAGATACCAAAAGATAATCCATTACAGAGTGCTTACTGTTGGAGCAGTATCAAATATTACACGGCTAAACATCCTATACTCTTGTGCTTCAACAAATTGCATGACCTGGTAAAAGTACAGGGATCGAAATTAAGATAAAATAAGACAGCGAAAAAAGGTGTTAAAAAGAAGTAGCTAGTATCCACTGTTACAAAAATTCAGATTTATACCTTTGAAATTGCAATAGCTTCATCTAGTCCAGGAGGAGGTGTATCCAGCAACTCTCCAAGTTTTAGTTCTCCTAGCTAATCATAAATAGGCAACCAGTGAGTAAAGGATGAAAAATTAATCTACAAGGTTCACCACACCAACAGTAGGCTGCTAAAACAAGATAAATTTTATAAACGTAGAGAAAAATACAAACAAAATGCATAACTTGGCAGAGTAGAAATTGCTGCACCTACTTCTAGTAATTTGAATGTCATTAAAGTGAAAGTGTTTCTGTATGCAGTATCTCAAGGATATGCTCTTTGAAACTAATTTGCAGTGCAAAAGAACAAAGTCGTGTATATAATTTGAAGAAGATCATAACATAGAGCTCCATCATCTCGTTTAGCACTTTTTGAAAGCTAACAAGTAAGCCTGTTTAGCAATCTTTGGGGAATCAACAAGGGGAGATTAGGGTCTGAGTTAGATGGTTTATTGTAAAGAATACAGATTTTACATGTTCTAGAACAAAATATGCATTTGCATGTAATCGTGACCAATTAATTTTAATTGTCTTCCTTAATGAAGAAAGATGCTTGTCTTTGTGCTGGTGCAATAGTGGTTTGTGATGGGGAGGGAATATAGCACCGTTTTTTCACCCTCCTTCTAGGGTCTATGTCACATGAGTACTAGTACTCTTGGATGGTTTGTGATCACAAAGTTAGTAGAAGACAATAGAAACAGATGCAAGCGTAGCATCAATCAAAGTGACAAGAAACTAACAAGCAATCTGTAAAATTTTGCTGGAAATTTATTTCATATCAGTTTTTGCAACTCTTAGTGCATGCTCAAAGTGAAATTATAGTACTATATTTCAGACATTAAAGCTAAAATGATGGAATTTGAACCTCAGCAATGAAATGAGCTCGTGTGCACAATGTAAAGGAGATTACAGCGGGAATGAATACCCAAAAGTTCAAAATTCTACTATAGTCTAATTTTACTTGGACATTTATAGACATGATCTGGATGTACCTGTTTCCATTATCAATTATGTGATTTAGAAAATCATGCAAGAACCAAATAAGTGATTCAGAACCAAAATTGGCACATTACCTTGCCCTAATACCATAAGAAAGAAAGAGGGAACTAGTTACAGATGGCCTTGTGATGAAACAACTGACGAATAACTTAACAAATTCCTAAGTTGTCTTGGGCAAACTCGCAGTCCCAGAATTGCTAACAATTGAACAGAGAAGAATTAAGTTAAGAAAACGCATTGATAATGTAAGGTCGTTTCTGCAAAGATAACAACTCTCTCAACAACAATGGAAAAGAAAACTGATTGAAAAAAATAAACTGATTCAATCATTTAGTATATTCTGATAATTCTTGATCAAATTGCTTGATGGTTGCTTATGAAAGTACTAATGAGCATAAAAGGAAAAGAAGAAGAACCCACTTCTTTCATGATACCTCTGGAGCTAAACCATTTCCAAAAAACCAATCAAACTTTTAGACCCTGACTCGTACAATGAAAAGTCTGACATGTCAAACAAATAGCAGGCATAGATGTCAGCATTTAGCTTCTCAAAGAAGATTTTGTGTTGTACAAAATTTATTGAAAAAAACATTCCTCTTACATGAATTGGCATGAAAATGGAGAGACAAACATCTTCAAATACTAGGGATTGTGATCAATCAGCACATTTAGTTGTGTGCTGAAAAGATTTAGAAGCATGTTCATTTAGAAGCATATTCATGATTGTGTGAACGAAATCGAAACAAGTGATTAATGCACACTTCGCTGGTAATAATGACAATTTACAACTTTTTAGGCTGTACCTGTTCAGCAAGCAGTCCAAGACCCATACTGTCCATTAAATCTTTAACCCCAGTCCCTCCACTCCTTTGACTTGCACTGCGAAATTCTTCCCTAGCCTTCTCAGGATTTATCTGTAAAAGAAACTTTACTGTTCAACATTTATTGGAGCATGTCAATAAGGAGAAGCAAATTATTTCAAAAAAGAAGAGTTTGCAAAGATGTGTAGAAAGTGAGAAGCCTTATAGAAGTAACTCCAACTATATGCACTCTTACCTCTAGCGCAAACAGAGGAGAATCCGGTCCATCAACTGGCACCAGTGTTCCTCCACTCAAATCCTAGAGACAATATGAGTAGAAAACACAGACTAATTGAGATTCCACTCTCAATTTTACCACAAAATAAGGTAGTATATAGCAAACTTGCTTTCCTGAGCTTGTGAGATTTGGTAACCAATAAAAGGAAATCTTACAATTTTTTTCAACACAGGAATAACTCCACTGCATATATATTCATGTACCTGCGCAAAAGAATCACTTAAAGAGTGTGCAGGGTCTGTAGACACTACAAGGGTAGGATGGCCATTATTCGCAAACTTAACAGCCAGGGATGCAGCACTGCTCGTTTTCCCAACACCACCTTTACCACCAAGCATGTAATACTTCCGCTGAGTCCCTGCAGCCATCTCATCAAACCCTGCTGTAGCTTCTGCAGGGGTGGCAATTGATTGCACTGCAACAAAAAAAGAAAAAAAAATTTCAGAATAAACCTTCAGCTTTGAGTGCTCTCAGAGATTGCACGCAGGAATTACAGTAACAGGGGTCTCCAAAATCTAATTTTAGCAAGGATTTACGTAAGATCGACAGAATCTTTTATGAATCCATCAATCAGAATGAATCATCTAACAAACCTATTTCCCAGAAACTATGACGGCAATCTCAAACCTACGTCGCTAGTAAATCAAAGAAATAGTATTGACATATTAAAAAGATGAACTAACGAGGAAATATCAAATTTTGGAGACTCTAATGGCACAAAATCAGCACTTTCCGCTACAACGTTAAGTACATGGAGTGTGAAAAGCAAATTAGGGGAAGCAAAGCTAACAAGCTATGTTATCAGGATGATTTCAATAATTAGAGTCTCCAAAATTTGATATTTAAGGTTTATAGGATTTGGTATATTATTATGACTCTAGTAATTCACAACAGATCATCGTAACCTTTTTCTACCACAAATTAGAGTGATTATTTCAAGTAATAGAAAACTAATAAAATCGAGTAAAAAGAAGGGGGAAAAGGAAACAAAAACCCCCACCATAAACTCACAATTGGCCGATATAATAATGACAACCATCTAGGGGAGGAACAGCAACTAGAGAGCGAGAACTAGCAGCAAGTTCGCACCTTTCTCGAACCCTAAGCCCTATGACTGACTTCTGATATCAGACTGATCTCAGAGAGAGAACCGCTCGACCTTATTCCAATCCCAACCGCTTCCTCGATTAAACCGACAACCTTTCAGAAAGAGAGGGAGGCAGGGACGAAGACAAACCTCGGAGGGTCCGGCGGACGACGAGGGTGGGCGGCGAGCGGGTGGAGGCGAGCGGCGGCGGGCATGGCGAGAGGTGGCGGGAGGCGGCTAGGGAGAGGCGGCAGGCGAGGAAGGGGGAGGGAGTGAGCAACATTGGGGAAAGATGGGAAGGAGGCTTCCACGTTAGCCTGGGGGTCCAGTTTTAACCGGACTGGTTTTAGAAGAGGCTACGAAAGAGCTTAAAATAATTGAAAGTCTGCTTGCGGACCTCCCAATAATTTTCAACTTATTTATTTTGGTAAAACGAATAAGTTTCATTTGAAACTTTGTTCGGCGGAAGATCATTTTGCACCTCGTCGTTAATCAAAATCCTTAAATCCTCAACCCTTGCTCCTTGCACCATCTTTAAATCCTTAGTTCTTAAATCCTTAAACTATGTTAAATGACTTAATTTCTCAATTTTTTAATTTCAAGAATAACCACATAATCATTTCTTCAGTAAATTTATGCATTCCCATAATGTCGTTAACTAAATTTTTGTTGGATTTCTATAAAGGAGATTCTAACGTTAATAGGCCAATCAAAATCTTTTATTAGTAAAAATATTAAAAAATCCTACTTTCTTAATTTTGAGTTCTGCAAGTAACCATAATGCTTGCTCTACTAAAGATTTAGAATATTCATATTATAGTCTTAGATTTTTCTGTCCACAAATATAAGACATGCTAGACTTCTACGGAATAAGAGATTCTGATTGTGCTTAACTTCAGGAACAAAGAAAATAGCAAACAAAATACGTATAGATAAATCCAGTCATGCTACATCTAAATACTAATTCAACAAGAAAAAAAGATTCAAAAATTAGGGAATTAGAAAATTAAGCCTTGGGAACGAACCTACCTAGGGCTGTGGGTGGTGGTGGGGCAACTCCTCACCATGGAGCTGCGGGTACCGGATTTCTTGCCTAGGGAGGACCTTGTGAATATCTTGGTGATCTGGCTCCGACTACCTAGCTTCTGCCGAAGTGCTAGACTTGAGAATAAGGAAAAAGTTTTTTTTTGGATAAAATATATAGGAACAAACCTACTCGTGATAACTTTTGCACTAATAAGCAAGAGAAAATCCAATTGAGCAACAAAGCAAGAACCTACTTTTTTTTAAAAAAAACGATATCATCATAATATACATGGACTCCAAGAACTTTCAAGGGATGAGGGAGAAATTCTTCTGGATCAAGAGTCAGAGATGATATTTATAATGCATTTGAAAAGTTAATTATTTTCAAGTCTTTTTAAAATTTATATATTAATTAAATTATCCCAAGTCTCTTGCGGTCATGGCCGGGTAGGGGAAGAAGAAGCGGAGGTGGTGGTGAGTTTTGGTCGATATACAATTTGCATTGATACACATATAGAGGATCGATATACCGTTTGCATTACTAAACACATAGTCTGCAGTAAATCAAGGCTATTTTGTGAGTCTTTTTCCGAACTTTTGCAGCTTAAATAGCTAACTCATACATGTTCGGTGGAGCATTATTGCCAATAAACCTCATGATACATATTATAGATGGAGCCCATAGATTGGATTCCTTATTACATTCCAAGGAAAAAGGCTATTGCAAGCACACCGATCTTTTCAGTTGAATGCTGCATTTTATTGGCTACCGAAATGAGAAAACAAACAATAGAAGAAACGAGAGAGAAAGAGAGGCCAGGGACAGGCGCTGGTTTCCCCTCCACATTATTTACGTGCGTAGCCGGAGCTTGTGCATGGAATCTCAAACAAATTTAATGGCGATGGGGCTCTTCACGACGCGCTTGTTGGAAACCCATTCCAGTTTTCCTCTTGCAGTCGAGTTTTTCCCTGGACCAGAACTAGAGATACTTAGAGTCACTTGGAAACTCTTCTCCTGGAATTGCCTTTTGAAACGTAGCTGGTACGTGGAGAGATACACCCGCACTCCAGCCGGTTCAGTAATCCTAGCTCGGTAAACTGAGTTGGCGTCGCCGACATTCGTCACCGTTCGTTGAACACTCACGGCCTGCTGCGAGTTGCGCGGCAGCGACACCATGATCGAGGGGTAGTTCAGCGATGATGCATTGATAGTTTGCACGGTGGAGCATCGAATCAACTGATGGAAGAGAATGGTAACCTCCACGTCCGAGTAACCCAAACCACAAGCATAACCGACGTAGTCATTCGGATCGACGCCATAGACGAGGCCCGGATCCAGGGCTCCTGCTGGATTCACCTGTCCGGCACCGGTCGCGAAGATAGTGGCGGTCTGATTGGAATTCTCATCGACGACGAGGTTTCCGTCGAGGTCTAGATCAAGAGCCGAAGTTATGATAGCTGACTGGATGTAAGCCGGCGGCCAGTTTCTGTGCTTGCTCTTTATCAGCGCTACGATTCCCGACACGTGAGGTGTTGCCATCGATGTGCCGCTCTCGAAATTGAACGTCTTGGTAGCTAAGTGCGAAGGGTTCGGCCCGACGTCGAATGGCCACGCTGCCAGAATGTTCACGCCGGGCGAGAGGACGTCGGGCTTCAGGATGCCACCGTTCATCGTAGCCGGGCCTCTTGAAGAAAACGAAGCTACTCCTGGAGATGGTCGGTATCCGAAAACTGTGTCCTTGAAGATGATGGTTGCATTAGGAGTGAACCTTTTGGATTTTGATCCTGAATAGTAGTAATCTCGAAACACTGTCGCATCCATGAAGCTTAGATGGGAGACTGGAAGGACATGGGGATCGGCAGAGATGGTATACCCTTGCTCTGGTACGTTACCGAGTATCATTGCAGCTCCTCCAGCGTCATATACCACCTTGCCCTTCTCAACGCCAGTTATGAAGCTCTCCCAACAAAGCACGATCTTCCCTCTAACATCTATGTTATCTAATGAGTTCTTGAGGCAGAACATTTTGTTAGGATCTCCATATTCTCCAGGGAAGACGATTGGCCATGGCCCGGAGGCATTGAATGAGCTGGGCTGGTATGCGGATTCGCCATCCAATTCTGTTCCATCTCCAAGCCTCACGGTCGCCCTTATTCTTCTGTCGGTGGAGCTTGCTCCGATCGTCAGAACCCACGGCGCGTCGTGGGACAATGTGCTCTCCGTTGGGCCATAGTTCCCGGCGG
Organism: Phoenix dactylifera; assembly: GCF_009389715.1. Classification (NCBI taxonomy): domain Eukaryota; kingdom Viridiplantae; phylum Streptophyta; class Magnoliopsida; order Arecales; family Arecaceae; genus Phoenix; species Phoenix dactylifera. The sequence continues at coordinate 5,219,232 of NC_052397.1, read as the reverse complement.
CTGCGACGGCCGATATGCCGTGCGATAGCGCTAATAGTGAACCGTGCACAATGCCATCAATGTAAAATTTTGAGGTCCGGTTTCCACCAATGGACATCGAGAGCACATCGACGCCGTCCTGGATCGCTTGTTCTATGGCTTTTAATGAGTCGGAGTGGGCACAGCCATTCTGGAAGCATACTTTGTAGATGGCCAAGTGAGCCTTTGGTGCCATCCCAGCAGCTGTGCCCTTGGCCATGCCAAGAACCGAGGCATCATCGACAAAGTTTCCAGCTGCCGTGCCCGCCACATGCGTGCCGTGCCCATTGGTGTCGATGACCGAGCCGGAAAACCCAGCATTGAATGCTACGGCGCCGATGATCTTTCTGTTGCATGTGACGCGGCTAAGAGGCGCACAGGTCCCATTCCACTTGACCGGCTTAGGCGGCATTCCCCTGTCATGGAACGAAGGATGTCTCGGGAGGATGCCGGTGTCGAGCACGCCGATGACAATTCCTTCTCCAAAGAAGGTGTTCGACCATATGCCGCTAGTCCAGTTGCTCAGCCCCAGGAATTTATGGGTGTAGGTTGTTGCGAGCGGGTGCACTTGGTCTGGGTAAGCGTATAGAAATCCCTTCTTTGCTTCCATGGCTTTCACTTCCTGTGGAGTCAGCCTCGCGGCGAATCCACTGATGACATCACGGTACGAGTAGATGAGCCGTGGCTTGCCGGAGTCTAGAGTGGTGTTCGGCAAGAAGGATTTGTGCCAGCTTTCCAGATCTTCGCTACTAAGGAACTCCCAGCTCTCGGGCCTTTCAACATGGACAATGTAGGTTTGGATCTTCGCTGCATCTTCTTCGACTATGGGAAGCAGCTGGCCATGGCTCATTGGAAGAGTTCGACAATAAAAGAACGACAGGATAGCAAAGAAGACAACTGCTAGCTTGTGGTCGTCCATCTGGAGTTGATGAGATCATGCATGGGATGGTGATGAGAGGTGAGTTGAGGGATGTATTATATAGGTGATGGATTTCAGGAAGCAATGCGGTCTCTCTTTTTTTTTTTTCTTTTTTTTGCTAAAAAGCAGGCAATGCGTTCTTCATTGCCTCAATGATGAGATAGAAGAGGAAGGTTCTCACCGGCTCATAATTCAAAGGTAAATAATAGAGAGAGTGAGGGGATCCTAGGATCTTAACTCTGAGGCATTACTCGTATAACGTTCGTAGTACTTGTTCATATTTTTTGTCGCTGGACGAAATAAATGGAAAGGTGACAAAAAGTAACGGAACTGGCGGTCACTGACGCAGGTGGGATGTGTGAAATTATAAACCGGAAATCTAGAATCCAATGCCTCTCCCGGTCGCCACCTCGTGTGATAAATTATAGGTCATGTGCAATAATAATATCCGTGAAGGAAAACATGGTTGATATCTCTCCAGTAATCTGAAGCTTTCGGATCGATTACACATTACCGAAGGTCAGGGATAAGATATATTCTATCTTATTTCCTCCCCAATAAGAATTCTTGGTGCCATCTTCTTGTGCCTCCTTTCATATTCAGAAAAAAAAAAGGAAGTTCTCATCGTTGGTGAAAACGCTTTGATGGCAGTAATGGTCTGCCAAAGTTTCCAACGAAAATGGACTGCAGCAATGGATCGGCCACGACGACCTTCACCAGTCAATGCACAAGACTGATTCTATCGCGTACTGCTGCGTGTTATGGCAACTAATATATGCCCCTATATCTTCTTTTTTTTTTTTTTTTTTTTTTTTGATGAAAAAAAGAGGTAGGGGGGAGGAAGGGACAAGCCCACCCCCGCGTAGCAGCCCCCACTGGGCCCCCGCCCCGCCAGGAGAATGTTCGATGCGGGCAGAAATGGCCGTGTGTTGGGCACCCCGACCGGTTTTACTCATACCCTCCCCACCCGTGGGCCCGGCTCAGCTACTCCTCTGAGCTCTGGCTCGAGTCCCACGTGTGAGTACGTCACACCCGGCACCACCCCGGCTACTAGCGGTTCAAGAGCGGTCCTACACCACAAGTCCAAGCAGTGGCCAAAGTAGTGAGCTCCGGTCCACAATTTAATCGTCGCCGCAGCGATTCGAACTTGAGACCTTGTGGTTAGAATTGCTGCCCAGTACCACTAGGCTACCACCTTGGTGGCCCCTATATCTTCTTAAGAAATATCCATCTGTGATTTAAATCTACAGGATAGATTTTTTGTTGTCGGAAATAATAATTTTTGTTTGGGATCATTTTGATTTTGATTTTTTTTGAGTAAAGTCGTTCTAATACTTTATAAATTCATATTTTATAATAAAACTATTTTCATTAAAATATTTTTTAAACTATTTTTTATAATGAAGCATGATTTTCATAATGCATATACTGATCCATAATTTTTTTTAAAAAAATATAATATTTCTATAAGCAATTTTTTTACATGGAAGATACGATCATTTGTAAATTAAGTAATAAAGGGGGTAAGATCTAATTATAAATTCAAAAACTAGTAAGGAGTATAAGATTTATTTACTTCTTTTATTTTAGACGGTCAATAAGGATTGAAATTGAAACCTAAGATAACATACTTAATCAACAAGGCTGGCTCGGTGTGACCTGCATATGGGTTTATTTTGTGCGAGAGAAGCAACTTTACATGATTAAAATGCTTGGACTTTCTTTTCTTTTCTTTTTTGTTGTTGATGTAAAGGGAGGGAAGCCCACCTTGGTCAGGAGGAAAGGGACGTAGTAAGGGATGACAAGACCACATTTGGTCAGGAACCAAGGAATCCAATACAGCACATAAGCCTATCAACCTTGATTGCTATGAAAGCCTTTGTTTTATGTGCCCTTCCCATTAGAGTGGAAAACCTCCAATGCCAATTAGAGCGTTTTCTGATATAGTCCTCCCTTTGACAAAGGCTCTTTTTTCCTCAAAAATTAAATGGGTAGCAGTGGCCTCAATCTGCTAACAAAATACCTTAGCCACAAGCTTATACAGGGTATTGCATAAAACTAATCGGCCCGTAATTCTTAGGCTCCTTAGGATTGATCTGTTCTTCGGAATCAAGGATGTGAATGTCAATTTCCGGCAGTTCAGGAAGCAGCAACAGAAATTCCTGTAACTGCTGCTTGAACATCATTCTTAATAATATGCCAAAAAGCTTTAAAAGAGATGGGTTGGAACCAATCTAGCCCTGGGACTTTATCGCTAGCCATAAGCATTTCTCCTGGACAGGTGAAATAAGGCAAATATTCTCATATCTAGAAATGCAATGGGTTATTGAAGGGAGCTATGTATTATTTACAGTGTTACTAGAAGTCAATGTCTTTGAAGAACTGCTGAAAAGCATCACGAGTGCTGTCATCATCCTCATGAACATTGCCATTGGAGACTTGATATCATTATTTTATTCCTCATCATGCTTAGATCACCTCCTTGAAGCCATTGAAATCTAGATTTCTGTTGTTCAATAAATTTCTTGTCTTCTGAACATTCTACTATATCATTTTTTTTTCAAAACGGGGAGAAGGGGGCACCAAATTTTATTGATAAGAGAAGATGTATACAGTAGCAGTTTACAAAACATGTAATGAAAAATATACAGAGAAACAGAATCGGACAGTAAAACAAAAGGGAAACAGAAATCGTCAAGTAATTTAGATCAAAAGCAACATAAGGTGAGGCAGTGCCGGTGAGATTGCACCCAGATGCTTGCAGCAGATTTGACCCCAGAGTTTTACGCTGTAGCAGTAAGAGAGAATTAGCAGAATGAAGTTCCAACAGCAAGTCAAGCCAATGCCTCGAATTAATAGAAGAAAGATAGGCGTAGTCGCCAAAGATGCTCAATTTAGATCGAAGCCAGATAAGGATGGATTCTGTGAGAAGAGCCAGCGGTGCAAGTGCCCAGATCACTCGTTAGATAAGCCAATCAAAGAGTAAAAATCATTGATTTTACCCCAAACTTCGACGAATCCTGGTAGTTCTCTATCACTGCAGAGGGTAGACCAATCATTGAGAAGATGAATCCCTTTGAGAGCAATGACAACAGACAAGGATCTTTTTCTAAGAAAAATTCACAACTCCAACAATAGCTTTATATTAGCAGAAAGATGGCCGGTTGCATATTCTTTGGAAAATGATGAAGTCTCCACCAAGAGCATATATAGTTCCTGCAAATTTCCTGCTGGGGATAGAACCCCCAACCAAGATGAAGATGCGATTCACAATTTCAACTAATTATCACAAAAAACACAGCCAACCGAGTATCTTCCAAGTGTCTTTCAACAATATGTTGTCTCTAGTGTCTAATTTGTTCATGAGAGAGTGCCACAGAAACATTTACTTTTTGATGGAGTTTTGATTTTCCATAAGGAGGCAGCAAGATCCCATTTGACACCTCTTGAATTAAGAATCGGTACAAGGAAGTATTAGAGAAATCACCTGAACTATGTAGCTTCCAAACTAGCTTATCGGACCTGGAACTGAGGTAAACCAACAAGGAGGGAATATTGCAGCTGTTCTAATTCAAGCTGAGCTTCACTCGGTAAGGAGGTAGGACATTTGAGGCTCCATGTCAGGGTTCTTGCAGTGAAAAAACTAGCCACACTCCTGGACTTGTAATGTCAAGCTTAAAAAGGATTCAGACAGATGGTTCCAACTGGGGCATCATCGATCCACTGTCTTTTTAGAAAAGAGGGTGGAAGCTGCTGGCAACTGATAACATCATCTTTCTGAAATAGACCCAAGATAGATGTTTCCCCTAAGGAATCGGAACCTTTTTGAGGAACCTCCAACTCCATGCAGCTAACAAAGCATGATTGAAATCCTTGAAGCCTTTTAATTCCATTACCTCCTCCCTCCTAAGCTAAGCAAATTTTTTTCTCATTGATTTTACAAGAGAGCCCATGGGCACAAAAGGAAGTGGTTCCAGGTGACCTCCTCCAGTGCTCATCTTAATTTTATATTAGTACCTAAAGTTTTCTCGATGAATAAATAATATAAAATTAAACATACGTCACATACTTCTTTCATTCAAGTCCCGACATTTCCGTCAGATTAAAAGTTTAAATCTATTCAAATTTAATCACAAACACTACGATCGATCCGTAGTTAGCCTCCATGAACTTATGGAGCTGTGTCTCCTAGTCTATATAGGGTATTGATAGGATTTACTGTCATATTATTTATAACAACTAACGATCTCAATAAAAAAAAAAAAAGAAAGAACTAGTTGGGTTATACTTCGTCTTAAAAAAAAAAAAATATTTACTAATTAGATAGGCACCATGAGGATTTCACAGTTTTCATTATACTGGTACGTCCAACTAGTTTCCTAGGTGTGTACGTCACGAGGAGAGTCACCCAAGATCGTACCCTTAAGTGATGTTATTTCCAAGAAATCTGATAAGAGGAAACCTTTTTCCGATTGGTCCTCTCCCAGAATTCTCAAGGAATTAAAAGGCATAGAAAACGGTAAAGCCGTAAAGCTAATGGATACGTGGTGGACCGTTTTCGGCTGAAGACACACCCTAATAAATTTCAATTATCCACTCATTCATATTAATGAACGATAGTCCACCAATGAGGATCCTTTGTAACTCCCATCGAGGCGCCTCCTCTCATTTAATCCCCTCTGCATGGCTGTTATTTTCCACGCGCAGAAGATCTGGCGCATATTCTCCCATCTTTACTTATATTGGATGATCACCACTTCCGTTCGTCTCTCCATCTCTCTCTCTCTCTCTCTCTCTCTCTCTCTCTCTTTCTCTCTCTCTCTCTCTCTCAGATAAGATGGACGACGAGCAACTAGAGAACTGGCAGCTTGGCCACGATGGAGTAGGATTTGGAGAAGAGCAGCCAGATCACAGGTAGTATTTTGATCATAACTTGCTTTTATATAATGCTTGCAGTTTCTTTGGAGTTAGATAAGTATGGGCTCACTTGTTGTTGCTCTTCCACCTCTTTGTAGTGTGTTGCCAATTTGGACCTGGCAATTGGGCAGTTTCATAGGGGAAGAAGTGCTTGATGCTGCTCCTCTGATGCAAAGCTATCCGTCCGAGCCCTTCTTCCCTTCCCAAGACCTGTTTCAAGGTCAGCTGGCTAGTCTTCATTTTGTTAGAAAGCTTTTAAGTCTACCACTTGATTAGTCTTTCTTTTTCCTCTCTTTTTTTTCTTCCCCCGGCTTTGATTGGCATTTCAGATGCGCCATTTAGCGTGTTTGATGGGGAGAATGGGTTTTGGGATGATATGAAATGTGGGACCGAGAACAAAGAGAAGGCTTTGGTTTGTGATGGGGAGAAGAGAGGGCAGAAGAAAATGAGGAAGGGAGAGAGAAGTAGAGAGGAGAAGGCTTTAACTTTCGAGGAGGTATCTCGCTGCTTCTACATGCCCATTACACAAGCAGCTAAGGAGCTCAATGTTGGGGTCACGTTGTTGAAGAGGAAGTGCAGGAAGCTAGGCATCCCAAGATGGCCTCATCGCAAGTTGAAGAGTTTGCAGACCCTAATTAAGAATGTTAAGGTAAGACTAAAAGTTTACCAGGCTTCCTTGGATTGAGTCGGTCAAATTAATTTCCACTGTTTAGTTTCTGAATTTGTTGTCCCTTCACAGTTAACAGAATATAGTCCATCATTAGCAAATGGTACGTTTTCTTCACAAGCTTAGTTTTGTTTAGGAACACGGGGGAGAGGAGGGGGATGTGGGTGACGCACAGCTCGTTACGAGTGCAACAGCGATTTTGGAGCAAGAAAGGAAGCTGATGGAGAAGGAGCCCGCGATGCAGCTGGAGGAGAAGACCAAGAGGTTAAGGCAAGCTTGTTTCAAAGCCAACTACAAGAAGAGAAGGCTCGCGGCACTCGAGGAATCGCAAGAATCTGCGTCTCCTGACTACATCTTTCTACAGAAGGCCATGATGAGTACGTGTCTTCATTGACAGGATGATCTTTTAATGGAGAAAGTTCAGATGAAGATCAGAGAATGCTAACCATTTTTGGCCTCTTCAAAAGAGTTATGCTAGTTCACATCAGTCTTCGTTAGTATAGATTTTCTAGTGGAATTGCTATCTTTTCTCGCTTTTGTATATATGCTGTAACTCTTAAAAGAGCCCAAGCAGAACGTAATCTTAATGTAACTTTTTGAGAAAGATAATCTTAATGGAGTTTTTTGTTCACATCTTTCAGTTTTATTGTTGATGATTTTTTCATTTGGGGTAACAGAGATCAAGTCAGCTGCTCGGTACGTTCAGCATTTTACATATATACTGCCTGGTTAGATCAAAGACAAATGCTGACAGAGATCAACAGGAAAAGGATAGGTGAGAACATGAAGAATAGCTAAGGATCTAGCACGGTTCGCCGCTTAATTTCGCACACATAATTTTTATTGTTGATCATCGCTGATAACTTAAGTTGGCACAATTGGTATGATAATTCGTGCAGTTGTCACATTTGTTTTCAGATTTACGGTTTGCTGTGTCACGATTTTGGCTTCGGCATGTCCATACTAAACATAGATTGAAATTTTTGGAAACTCAATTCACATGGATTTTCAGTGACCCAGCTGGAGTGATGATTTGCAAGAATATTTAACTTTCCAATCATTCCAAGAAATAAAATAGACATGAATATAAATAATGCAAGAGTATTGAAACATACTATACCGAGCATTAAATAAACAATATCAATTATATAAAGGATGTTTATTAATAGTAATTCGACAAACACATGGGTGAAGGAACTGTTTTCTTTGATAAGAAGGGAGGTGTTAATTAACCACCCAATTTTTTTGATAAGAGGCAACCGGTTACACATGTTACAACAGTATAGTGGAAAACAAAGAAAATGGTTCATCATCAATATCGAAAATAGAAGTAGAATATCACGAAGAGCAATAGACAACTCCGCCTCTCTCTTTCATAGATGGTCTCCCAAATGATTGGCAACAAAAGATACTATCCAATCCACCGCCCTGTTGGCCTCTCTAAACACGTGCTTCGCCTGAAACACCAACCCGTCATGAACTATGGCCCGGATATCTTTCAAAAGCGGGCGATAATCGCTGACCCCTTCCAAAGCCTGTGGAATTTCCGGAACTAGGTATCCTCATAAAGAAATTTACTTCCATAGAGAGATTTTATGTCGTGCACCCATATGTCCTCCTAACAAATTCTATGCGGATTTCCCTTATCCATATAGATATTTTAGGCACTTACCGAGACGTCCGCATATAATATTTATAAGGATGTTAGACCTTACAGAAATTTTATGCGCACCTCACCATAGTTCGCATATACCTCTATGCAGATAATGTACTCATAGCTACTTTATGCGCACATAGACTGAACTCCGCATGTTAATTTCTGCGCGAATTGCGTCTGCGTATAAATGTTATGGGCGCGCTCTCTGGTGCTCAATGATGTCCGCATATCAATCTGTATGTGACATTATAATGCATAGATATTTTAGGTAACACATGAATTCCGCATACAATGTCTACATGGACGTTCTTCCTTATAGATATTTTATGCGACTCACTTGTTTAGTTCGCATAGTAATTGCTATGTGGATTTACACCTCATAGTAATGTTATGCGTTACTCCCATAAGTCCGTATATGTGTTTCTTTATGGATTGCGTCCATGTATGACTTTTATGCGCCTGGATTTGTTGCTTTCTTTATGGCCGCATAAAAAGTTTTATGCGACTTTTAAACTTATAGACATTTTATGCGATTTTTCGATTTGTCTGCATATAATATCTAGGCGGATATGACTGCACAAAATTTTTATACTCACTTACCCTAATGTAGCATATTAATTTCTCTGTGTGTTTGCTCCTCATAGTAATGTTATGCGCTTACCCTTATTGTCCACATATTAATTTTTCTATGCGAACCTTCGGCCGCATATACAATATATGCAAATCATAGGTGTTGTCGGTATAGTAATGTCTATGCGTAGAAGTTCCGCATAGAAAGTTTATTGTGTTGCTTCGTACGTCCGCATCATAATTTCGATGCGGGAAGACTGCGGCATAGAAAATTTATGAGCATGTTCTAATGTAGACTTCGCATAGATTGGTTATGCGTGAGATCACATATAATTTTTGCGTACCCGCGAGCCGATGAAGAAGCAGCCAGGCTTTTGTGAGGACCATTCACCGTCGCTCGATCAAGATCAGATGGTTGGCGTTCAAGAAGATATCCATCTGGTCCGATGGTCCTCAAGTGGTCGGCGGCCACCGCTGACACTTTAGTCCGCCGGCGGTCGTGGAGCGCGGCTTTGTCGCCCCTCCTTCGCTCTCATCTTCGTACCCTCTCTCCTGTGCTCCTCCTCCCGCCGTCGCCGGCAGTGGGAGCTCACCGCCACAAATCCCTTGGTTCCTCGCCGGCTCCTCCGCCTCCCCCACAACGGCCGTCGCTTATCCTTCTAAACCAAAGTCGGCAGGTTGCGTTGCCGATCTTATGTGAAGCCTCTTCAGTAGCATCATAACTAGTGCGAGGCTGGACGAAAATCTCTCTCCATGGTTTTGGCTCGTCTCCTGCTCCATTCTACTTCCCCTCTCCCTCCTCTCCGCCACCACCAAATCCATCCTCCGCTCCCTCTCCTCTTTCCCTGCTCCCCCTCCCTCCATCTGCCTCATCTCCTCCTCCACCAACTCCGAAACCCCTCGCCCCCACCCCGATTCCAACCAAATACCTTCCTCTCCACCTTCGCGACCACCTGCATTCCTCTCATAACATCGTGCTCCACCAAGACCCATCTCCTCCAAATCCACGCTCGCCTCCTCCGCTCTTCCCTCGTCGACAACCCGTCCATCACCACCGCCTTCTTATCTCGTGCCGCCCTCTCCCCCCTCGGTGATATCAATTATTCCCGTCGCGTCTTCGAACAAATACCCAAACCCACCGTCTTTCACTATAACACCATGCTAAGATCCTACTCCCAGGATAGCACCCCGGAGGAGGCCCTCCACTTGTATAACCGCATGCGAAAACTCGGCATTTCTCCGAATACCTTCACCTCTTCCTTTGCTCTCAAGTCATGCACCAGGATTTCTTACTTGTCTGGTGGAAAACAGATGCATGCGAGGGTCCTGCAAGATGGGCACCAATCTGATTCGCTTTTGCTGACTACATTGATGGGACTCTACGTGGAGTGCGGGGACGCCGATGATGCGCGTCGCGTGTTCGATGAAATGCCCGAGCGAGATATAGTTGCATGGAATGTGTTGATTTCTTGCTATTGTCGTAATCACCGGACCAAAGATGCGTTGCGTTTGTTTGATGTGATGCGGGGACCAGAGTATGGGTTGGAACCGGATGATGTCACCTGCTTGCTTCTGCTTCAGGCATGCGCACACTTGGGTGCGCTTGATTTTGGGGAGATGATACATAAGTATGCTGAGGAACGTGGTTTTGGTGGTGCTCTGAATATAAGGAATTCCCTTGTAGCAATGTACTCAAGGTGTGGGTGTGTAGATAAGGCTTATAGAGTGTTTTGTGATACACCGCATAAGAATGTGATTAGTTGGAGTGCAATGATTTCTGGTTTGGCAATGAATGGTTATGGTAGGTATGCAATTGAAGCTTTTAGAGAGATGACGAGAGTGGACATTGCTCCGGATGATCAGACGTTCACAGGTGTACTTTCAGCTTGTAGTCATAGTGGGTTGGTTGACGAAGGATTTAGATTTTTCGATATGATGAGGTTTAAGTATCGACTAGTCCCTAATGTGTGTCACTATGGATGCATGATTGACCTTTTGGGCCGTGCTGGATTGCTTGATCAGGCGTATGAGTTTATAGTAAAAGAGATGAAGGTTCAGCCAGATGCCACAATCTGGAGGACTCTCCTTGGAGCTTGTAGAATTCATGGTCATGTTGACCTTGGAGAACGAGTAATTGGGCACCTGATTGAGTTAAAAGCACAACAAGCTGGAGATTATGTTTTGTTACTGAATATATATGCATCTGTGGGGAATTGGGAGAAGGTAGTGGAAACGAGGAGGTTGATGAAGGAGAAGGGAATTCAAACGACTCCAGGATGCAGCACGATAGAATTGAATGGAGAGGTTCATGAGTTTGTTGTTGATGATAATTCACACCCACAGAAGGCGGAGATTTATGAGAAGCTTGATGAGATAGGGCGGCAGCTAAAGATTGCTGGTTATGTCGCAAATATGGCATCTGAGTTGCATGATATGGATATGGAGGAGAAGGAGAGTGCACTTTGTTTTCATAGTGAAAAGCTGGCCATTGCTTTTGGTATTCTTGCTACTCCTCCAGGTAGAACGATTAGAATTGCAAAGAACCTTCGCATTTGTGTTGATTGCCATACTTTTGCAAAAGTGTTATCCAGTGTCTATAATCGGCTGGTAATCATAAGAGACCGAAGTCGATTCCACCATTTCAAAGAAGGTTGCTGTTCATGTAATGATTACTGGTAGGGCATTGGTGGGTTAATGTGCAGGAAAATTGGTCCATGTATAAGCACGACCATGGAAGGAGGATGCTGATGCATTCAAGAAATAAAGCTTGGTTTCTGGATGTTGCAACCTTGATTCCAAGCTCACTATATATGAATTTCAACCGATACAAGGCAGTGCTTTGTTGACTTTTGGCAGATTAATGAAGATATTGTCTGCTATACGTTCACACATTCATTGGTTGCTTCCAGGAAGAAGGTGCCAAGGTCTACATCAGATTCAAAATTATTCTGTCACCCTCACTTTCTTGGACTTCCATTGGATTGGTCTGAAAATCTTGCGAGGAATGAATTCTTTGAATGACTAACCAAGGTTAAATCCATGAACATGCACACAATGCTATCCATGATTTTTCTGCTCTAAATTATACCTTAAAATTCTTCATATGCTAGCTTCTAAACTCTGAATATCTACTTGAATTTTGTCTAAAAACAGAGTATCTCCTTTCATTTATGTTGCACTCTAGAGTAGGAAACCAATAAAGTACAAAAATCCTCAATTAACATATGTTTTATTTGTCTTGTGAAATAAGTAAATTATCTGATGTAGAAATCTGTAATTTTGAATCCCCTTTGCACATGATTGTCCTTGGAGAAATCTTGTTGGTGGGTCTTATTTCTTGTGCTGCTTATAATAGGTAAAAAAAATACATATATTTATAAGATATTGTATATGAAGCATATTGGTGCAGATCTTATTTTAAATTCAACTGACTACACTATTTATTAAGTTTCATGGTTAACCACCAAAATCACATTGGAGCAAGAGACTTATTCCAATGTTATCATATCTCACCAGTCTATTTGCCATCGAAGAAAAGCACCCCAATATGATTAAAATTTCACAGAACAAAAATATTTTGCAATATGAAATCTATTTAATCTGCAAAAAAAAAAAAAAAAAACTCTGGATCAATACATAGTGATGTGCTTATAGATGGTAAATTTTGTACACATGCAAAATCTTTAACCTTTACATAGACCTTGTATTTGCACTTCTGTCATGAGGAACTGCAGCATGAATAATTTGGGTGACTCAAGCTGCAATCAGATCTGTAATAGTTTGCCTATCACTTTTGCCCACCTCAACGTTGATGAACTCAGACAAAATTGTTCTGAATTCATCTCCTGTGAGAGTTTCCTTTTCTAGCAACACCTCAACCAACTGTCCAATAGCTGCTCAATTATTCCATATGTGAGTCTTTGCGATTTTGTAATAGTTGTCAATTATTGCTTTTACTGACTTGTCAATATCTTCTGTGAGTTTTTCAGAGATTGAATTCCTAGCTAGCATTCTCAACACTACATCACTGCTTTGTAGCGCTTGATCAAATGTGATTCCTTTGTTCGGTTCCATCTGAAACTTGGTTCTAAACCTGTTCAACATTCAAATTATCAATAAATGTACAATAGGCCTTTTTGTAAGAAAATAATATGCCTACTTATAGACTATAGATATCTAATTCAGTTAAATATTCTAGTGGCTACGCATGCAAACACCATCTATGACTGCAGATGTGAGGTAAAGGAGCTAAATTTTACCAGTGAAGTTATGTTAGAGAGCATCAAGAAGACATTTAATCTTCAGAAGCTTTCTTCTTATTTTTTAAGTATTACTTGTATATGCAGATATTACCTTCCCAGGCCAAAAGGCAAGTTGGGGCCTCCCGGAGTATTCACTGATGAAATTCTCAGAAACAACGACCGAAGTAAGAGCAGAGGGAATCCCCAATTCACCAAAAAATTGAGGATTGCAAATACTACATTGGGTTCCACAGGATGAGGAGCAAAATCCACATCCTTTTCTTTTAGTTTCCTCAGCAAATTCTGGGGCAGTCCGGGCAACTGCACTTTGACTCTTTGAATTTTATTCAGTGCTGGGTTTGGATGTCTCGGCGATGACAACAGTGCCATTCTCAAACAGGTCCACCTTCTTCATTGTTCCTACATTCAGGTACTCCAGGAATCTCGAGTAGACATCCTGCTGGAAGTCGACCCTTGAGGGCTTTCTGGCTCAGCTTTTGTTGGCTGAGCTGCAGAGAACCCAGTACCTGTAAGTCCCAGGCCAGCAGATCTTAGTAGCTTCCTTCTTTTCATGTTGACATCTACATGTGTTCTCTGATTTAAAACTCTCCTCTAGGAGAAGTTTTGATGCTGTTCTCTTTTGAGATCTCCTGAGACTTGCAGATGGGAATATGGGCTGTTGTGAGAGACGGCCAGTGACATATTGATTCTCAGATTCCAAAGCAGATCTGAATTCTAATCTAAGCCACAAAGTGGAGATTGGAGTCTTGGACTGGGGCTGCTTCTATTCTACAAGATCAGTTGGGCTCTGACAGTCTGATAGGTCTGGATGGTCTGTGGAGGTTAGCTTAAATAACCTCCAATCCATCAGAATGGATTTCCTGGAATAAATCGTCGCATCTTTCTTCGCTTATTTATGAGAGATATCCAATCCATCAGAATGGAGGTTAAAGAGGGTCTTTATCCTCGTCGTGTCCTTTATATGGAAATTAGAGGCCAAGGAGCCATTCCCTTGACTCGTACTGATGAGTATTTTACTCCACGAGAAATTGAACAAAAAGCTGCCGAATTGGCCTATTTCTTGCGCGTACCAATTGAAGTATTTTGAAATGAACTGAAGAAAAAATTGAAAAAAAACTGAGCAGTTGTGTTGTCCTACCTTGTAGATTTTTGGAGGCTAAGATGTTCTTTCATCTATGTCTTCCATTGTTATCTCTGTTCAAAGCACTAGATGAAATTCATTAATCCATTTGGCCAAAATAAGAGCATGAGGCTAGATGCTTTTGAGGATGCCATGAATGGACATTTTGATTCTTCTCAAGAAAGAAATGGACAGTTTGAGGCCTATATTTTGTGAGAATGGAAAGTTTGGGAGATTGCGGAATGTTTTAAAAATGATTAATTTAACTGAAACTTGGTTGGATTATTAGTTCTTATCAGTGATCGAAGAAATAAAAACCAAGTTCCCATCTTATCACAAAAAAAGGATGATCTGTATCACAAAAAAAGGATTGATCTTATCGTCAGCTGAATGCACATGGGTCGAGTTGTATCGTCCCATTGATTTATAATTTCTGGCTTTTTTTAACTGTGATAAAATGCTATTATGATGACTTGTGCACTTCATTTGTGGCTTTGATGGATTTTGGGGTGGTGGATAAGTTTCTGAACACCATGTCCAAAGATGGGCCCATGGCAAGTGGAAACTCGCCATGTCATTCCTGCTGTAAAAGGAAGATTTTGTAATAGAGTTAGGCCACGTAGCATCTTTCATTTCTTACCGCCTTTGGGTACAAGCCTTGTGATGGTGCCCATAAATTCTACCTTGAATGGAAATTCAACTTGATGAATGGAAATTCTACCAGAGGCTAACCACCCAGCCAACCAGACCTGATCTAATAAATAAATTTCATCCATTTGTTTTGCATGCAATACTTGTATTCCCATATAACTATATCTTAAATCCCATTAAGTTATAAAATTACATTAAGTGGGCACAAATAAGATTGCGTCCAACATGGTACTAATATAACAAATATTTCTCTGAACTTAAAATACCTATACAATTCAAACCTGACTAGCCTGATTCAATGTAGTTAAACTCCAGGGAACCTTGGTCAATCTGAAAATGGACTAGGGTTGGCTCGGAGAAAAATCTAATCCAAGGTTGGATAGTTAGGATTAGACTTCAATGAAAGCCAACCTATCCAAGTTGCAGAGAAGATCTCACTCTCTCTATATATACCTTTGGCTTGTTGCTTATTGCTTGTGGATTTTAAGCGCCGGTAAGCTCCTCAGGACTTGTTTTCCAATGGCTAAGCACTTACTGCCATGGGAGGCAGCTGGGTGCCGAGTTGCCGACAGACCACTTAAGATTTTGGTCGACGTGGACAACTGATTAACGCATAAATGGAGGCCAGTGTTAACAAAAAAAAAAAAAAAAAGGTGTCGCAGGTGATGATATTAAGGGCTGGTGTTACTGGGCTCTCCCCTGTCCCATCACAGTGGGAAAACGTTCACTAATCATGCGGCGTTACAGTCCAAGCTTGAAATAGATCTTAGTATATTAAACCAACGGATCCGTGACATTTAAATTAAAAAAGAAATATTTGATTCACTAAACGCCAGATCCAAATACGAGAAATATCAACATTGATAAGTTGCAACTCCGTAACGTTCAATCGGCTTCGTTCTTCTTCTTTGCTCAGAGGAGTTGGATTATGACATGGTTTTCTAATATTTTTTTCAGGTGTCCGTATTAAAGATTAAGGTGAACAAGACTAAGAAGTCCCAAAAAAGTATGTGATTGGTTTATGAATGCGAAATCGTGATGCTGCCGGTCTTTCCTCTCGCTTTGTGAATAAGCTAATGCATTAGAGAACATATCATGCTCAAAATTCAGAACATGACACAGCCATTGCTAGTCCACAATAACACGAAACTAACTATAAACAATCTATATAAAAATGCATCTCATATAAAACACAATATGAAGCTTCTAAATCTAAAATTTAAAATATTCAGAATCTCATAACTCCAAAAATCCAAAAAAATCATCAGCTAAGTGTATAATCAACTAATAAACTAACATTCTGCTACAAAAATATTGCTTACATTTCAATTAATGAAAACTCTATCAAGTTGATTGATGTTGATATTGAATAGAAATAAATTTAAATAACAATTTTTTTCTAAGTTAACAACATCTTTATCTTAATAAATAGTAGCTTACATACACAAGGAAGCCGGGGAAACTTAACTAGTCTACTCACTGGTCAAACCCTTATCAAGTAGAATACCAGCAGCAACGAAGTTGTTCACTCTATTGATAAACCTACCTTAAGATACATGCTTGGAAAAGATCACAGCGTATTGGCATTGGAGAGTAAAGGAAAAATCAATTATGTCTCAAAAGAAGTATCTCCGAACAATCTCCGATAAGCACCGAAAGTTATGCTTCTTTTTCTCCATTTTGAGAAAGGGCTGATCAAAAAGTCCCTCCATTTCTTGCAATCAAAGTGACGAGGAGAGAAGCAACAAGAGTTCTAGTTGCATTGTTATATTCAATGCTTCAAAGCAAACAATTTTTCTACTTCATAGCGGACCCAACGCGGACTCCAAACTGAAAGGAAAAGCAAGTCCAGATAACAAAGGACAGGTTCAGATTTACAAGTCAAATTTTCTCCTCAATTTAATAGTCAGAGTTATTTATTTATTAAATTAATTTAGTGAAAATGCATTCATGTAAATTAAAAAATAAAATCTACAAAAAAATTTGAAAGAATTTTCGGTGCAGCAGTCCAAAAAAATCAGAAAATAAAATATCTCTCTAGACTCTTGGCAACTAAGCCTCATCAGTCCAATTATTTTATCTGAACTGCTACAAAGGAGGTCATCTAGTTAGCAGCATCAATTTGCCTCGCTGTAGACAAAATGCAGCCTTCCACCCAAAGCTTTTTGATGGGAATTGTTAAAATCATACGGTTGATTAGGACTGTAATTGATTGTACTAAACTTAGTCAGTTTTACTAAACTTTGTCAGCCTCCTAGTCTATATAAAAGCTGCTTCTATACATTGTAATAGACAAACAGAAATATAATTTTCTTTTCTCTCATTCTTATATTTCAACAGAAATGATTTGCCAAATGCATGCAAGCTTTTTTTGCTCATGACTTGGTCCATTGCGGTCAGTCCCCTATGCCATTTGGTTACCATTTTCTAATTATTTTTCCAATGGAATACTCTCTATATTAATCACTATAAACATTGTTGTCGCCCATGACAGCGCTGCAGCACCTACTTCATTGCGAGCAAACCCAAAAATTAAAGATCAAAAAAATGCTCATCCAATGAACGAAAGCCGGCAATGTGAACGTTTATCACGCAATATGATGGTTGCGTGACGGCCATGATGTCTGACACTTGTCTCACATGGCTTCCCTTTTTTCTATTTTTTCTTAATATTTTCCCTCTTTCGGTTTTACGCCTTTAGATTCTGCTCTCCGCTCAAAGAGTGACGTGTGGAAATGGAATATGCCTCGTCATATCCTCCTCATACGAGAGCCCAAAACATTGGCTATAAATATGGGCAACGCTGATGAGGTACCCCTCAACCAACCTTGACTTAAATCACGCCAATCAAACACGAGAACGAGCCAATAACCTACAATGAAGTGCCCATCACCATTATTCCTTGTCCTTCTTCTTCTGCATCTCTCGGCAGCTGTTTCCACTGCTCGAGATTTTGATTTCTTCTACTTTGTTCAGCAGGTTATCTTCTTCTCCTCCCTCCTCTATCACATAGTTCTATTTCTATGTGATACTAAACAAACTGGGCCAGCTCTTCTTCTTTTTTTTTTTTTCTTTTTTTTTTGATGTGCCAGCTAATTGCTGTAGATAACTGATCCCATCCACTTCTAAGAATTTTCCTAGTTCTCATTTGTCTCTAATAACTCTTGGCCAGCTCCTTATCTTGAGCTGATTTTTCAGGATAAACCATAGACTTTTTGCAAATGGCATTTGATTAAAAGATGTGATATAGTTTCAGAGTTAGCCCCAGTTGTTCTTGCTCAGCCTTTTTTTTGGCCAAAACTTCCCCTGTATGTAAATTTATTTTCAATGCCAACCACATGAATACTTTTAAATTTTTAAGGCACTGCTGCTTTCCAAATTATTTTGTAGAAGAATGGCCAAAGAACTCCACTTTGATTAAAAGAACCATATTTTTTTGATATCTTATAAGTTGCAAGAGAAGTGAAGAAGAAAGTGGAGACATTTTCTCTTATTTTCATTGCTTCAAGCAATAGACTTTGATGATCGCAAATCCATACCTTTTTTTTTAAGACATGTTTTCTTATTAACTTAGGTGCTAACTATAGGAGGGTTTTCTTTTGGATGCTAATTTTGCTGTTTTGTTCGTGTATTGTGCTAGTGGCCGGGATCATACTGCGACACCAGGAGAAGCTGTTGCTATCCCAAGACTGGAAAGCCAGCTGCCGACTTCGGAATCCATGGTCTTTGGCCCAACAACAAGGATGGCTCTTACCCATCCAACTGCGACCCCGACAGCCCTTACGATAGATCTAAGGTACTTATCTGAATTCTTCTTCTCCTTAGTGTTGTTATATTATTTCTTTTGAATGGTGATAGAACTAATTCGTGGAAAAGCTGATGATGAGTAAAGTATTTCATTTTATATTTCAAGTTTTTGAGTGACGGTTGATAATTATGTCTTCTTGAAGGAAATCACAAGTCCCTTCTCTTTCTTTATCTTAGTTCCTCCGTTCCTTGTATTTAACTTTGTTTTATTTCATCTTTGATACCATCGTGATCGTATAATTTGCTTGTTTTTTTCTGTCCACTGGCTCAATCTGATCTGAGAAAAGACATCCAATATGTTTATGGCTACTCTTTCTCCAAAAGCAAGAAAAAGAATATCTCTAGTGCTTTCATTAATTGTGCCTTAGTTAATTAATGAAAATGGAGAGATGTACAGTATTAAAAAGCAAAGCATGGTCATGAGATTGGTTAAACAGAGAAATATACTCGAGATATACTCTGAATATTCTATTAAACAGTCTAAGAGTGGTTGAAGGTATCATCTAAAATATTGAAATGTTCAAAGTATTAAAAAATTGAAGGTTGCGCTCGTCAGGTTACTCAGCAAGCAGTTGCTCATATGCGGTTATAATCCGCACAATGTTTTTCCTCAGGGAGTTTTGGAACATATTAAAAAAATCATCTCAAATATACGTGCAAAATACGTGATCTGCTTTCTGAAAAATTATTACTGGGGAATGCCTGAGGGACATCTCTTTTGACATTGACTTGACATTCAGAAAAAAAGTTGACACACCCCTGCTCAGGAGAAAAAGAAGTTGACGCAGCAGCTGACTGACATAAACTAGTCCAAAGCTATACTAATCAATCTTCACAAAGTAGGTTAAGTTCCATGGTTGAATAGTGCTGCTTGCCACCAAGGTGGTAGCCCTGTTGGAATGGGGCGTTTGCTTCCAACCAAGTGGTTACAGATTTGAAACGCGCGGGCGTCGATTAAATTCGGGGACCGGATGCCCCACGCCTGGACACGGAGTCTGGAAGCGCTACTGGTCGGCTGGTAGCCTGGGTGGTACCAAGTGTGACGTACTCACACGGAAGGTCGGATCGGGTAACCGAACCAGCCCACGGGTGGGGAGGGTATGAATAAAATAGGTCAGGGTGCCCAACACACGACTCGGTCTACCCGCATCGAACATTCTCCTGGCGGGGTGGGGGCCCAGTGGTCGGGGCTGCTACGCGGGGGTGGGCTTGTCCCTTCCCCCTTCCCCTTTTTTTTCAGCAAAAAAAAAATAGTGCTGCTTAGGGAAAAAATCAATAATTTATCTAAAAGCTCAAATTTTAGGAAAAAAAAGTTCTCAATGTACAAGATTTCTATCATTGCTAGATCGGAGAAGAATCAGATGCATGCAGCCTCATCCTCGTATATGGAAAGACTTTTTCATATTTTAAGGTCGGAACACCCAATGGATAAGAAGAGAAACAGTTTATCAATCCTAGAGTAACCAATACAGATTAATTGGATGCAGAATAAAGACAGCAGAGCCCAAATATGAAGCGATCAAACAAATAAGAGAGAAGAATGTGATGAGAAATATATAGTTCATCAATCTTATTCCATGGAATATGAATTAGTCCTCGTAGAGATGCAACTTATTTCATGCTCATCTCCGGTAGAATTGATAAACTTCTCATACCATGTAGATCAGGGACCTGATACCTACAATGCAAGCAAAATGGCCAACCTTGGCATGCCCAAGTGGTGATGGCTCGGATTTCTGGGAGCACGAATGGGAGAAGCACGGCACCTGCTCCGAGTCCATCCTCGATCAGCACTCATACTTCCAAGCAGCTCTTAACCTCAAGAAGCGAGCAGACCTCCTTGGAATCTTGCGAGGCGCAGGAATTGAGCCAGATGGTGGATTCTACAGTGTGGATAGCATCACTGGGGCCATCAGGGATGCAACTGGTTTCACCCCCGGAGTAGAGTGCAATGTGGATGAATCAAGCAACAGCCAATTATATCAGATTTACCTATGTGTGGACACTAATGCAAGGGATCTCATTGAGTGCCCTGTGTATCCTAGGAGCAAGTGTTCTTCCCGGATTGAGTTCCCTACATTCTGAGATGCTAGCTTGATTGTTCAGTACTTCGCTTTGCTTTATTCTGTATCAACGCAGGGATAAGAGCAGCTGCTTCTGTTAATAAAGATAAATGAACATTTTTTTTTTGGTGAATATAGTGAAATCATGGCGCTAATTTTAAGAAGATTTTTTCTTTGTTTTGTTCAGACTAACATGAAGAGAATGTCTTAACAGAGTAACTAAATGATCAAATCATCATCGAGCCTATGACTGTATTGTTGAAATTTCAGAAATACACTTTATAAAAGAGTAGTAGTATACGACTTTGGAAGTGTTTGAGATAGGGAGGAAACGAGCTTTGAAAGAAAAAAGAATCACATGAGCTCTAAACTGTGGGAGTTACACTGGTTTTGGAAGAGTGGAAATGAGAGGCTATGGGTGTAACAATTCTTAATGCGTAAAACCAAATAGTAGCCTCTTGTATGAAAACCTCACGTTATGTACATGTGCGAAGCGGTCCCAGCATGCGGTCATCAGCTTTGTTTCCAAGGAAGCCAGCAATTTCGCACTCCAAAGCTATAGGTTACACCCTGGACTTGTGTGTGAGAGCATAGGATATGATTTGATTCCAAGGAACTCAAGGTGGAGGCATGAGGAGTAGGCTTCAAGCAACGCAGAGACACTGCTTATGATGCTGAGGGTGTGCTGATGAAGTTTGCAACAGAAGGTTTTAGCTGGAAAATATAAGACAGTGCAACCAGCATGTGAAGTGAAGGAAATCAAAAAATATTAGCTAATGTAAGCAATCTTGGAAAACATCTTGCTTCACCAAGTCCCATGTTACTGACAAGTTTGAATGTTCCAGTTACTGCCTTTGTTGAGACAACTTGTGCAAACTGCTTGAGTGTGCGAAGAGGGGAAGCAAAGCTTGTTTTATTGTAGAACATGCCTGGCTTTTCCTTAACCTCACTCTTTTGCAAAATACAGGCTCCCCCAATGCTTGATAACTATCTAAATTCGATCAATGCCTAACCATGTTCTGCTCTACTATTGGGTATGGGTGTAGGGCTCAAATTAAATTTAACTATCGATTTAGATTGAAGTTTAACACATGTAATTTAGGTCTCATATGGATTAGCTAGATTTTATTGGAATCCAATCTATCGTAATTCTCATCCACAGTGGTCCAGACTCATACTGTATGAATCATCTTGAGGTAAGCATTGTGTGTCATGTATTATCTTTTCGTACTTACAGGTCATGGTGAGAGAAAATTTTAAATTTAAATTTTAAAATTGAAAATTCAATGAGGGTGTGAATTGGCTTAGTTGATAAAATTGGTGGGTGTTGGCACTAATGACCCAGTGTAAGGATCCATGCAAACATATATTTAATTTTATATCATATAGATTTTGGATACTTATATAGGATCAAAAAATTTAAATAATATCTTCTGCCTAGTTTTTTTGGGTGACATCTTGAATTGTTATAAATGGTATCAGATTAGACTCGACGATGACCTATATGAACTATGGGCACTGCAGCACGGACCCATTGAGATTGACTATAGGCCGATCGTGGTGCTTGTAATTAAATTTGAATGGGTTTGAACTTTTAATTTGTCGAGCATTTCACATAGGGGCACGTGTTTAGTCCCACACCGATTATGCATTGGGTAGATCTTAAGTACTTATACAAGGCCAAGGAATCCGAATAATACTTTATGGCTGGCTTTTTTGAGTGAGATCCTGGGTTATTACACCTAATTCAATCATCAAATTTCATGCTCTAATTTTGGTTGGATTTCTACCCCATCTTGAAAAAAATCACCAAAAAACAAGGAATAAGGATTCTCTAACAAGAGTTTTTCCCTACTTGAAATTTTTATGCTGCAACTAGGCGCCGTGTGACTAGTTCTCTATTTTATGTTTCAGTACGCTTGCTAGATGTTTGCCGAATTGCCACACTGATTATGATTTGGTCTCCTTCATGCCTGCCATGTTAATGTGAAGAGCACCGCTCACCGTAAATTTCTTTAGAAGACATATAAAGTTTCTTGCATCATAGTAAGAGTGATCGGTCATGTATAACTTGAAGGATGACTCCATGGCTTTCTGGGCAGAAATCTTCTAAGATGGGCAACAATTTTTTTAATTGCCTTCCCAGGTATAGCCGTATAGGTGCTAAAAGTAGTTGCTCATGTTATTTCGGTGCACTGCTCATATCAGACAGAGAGTAAGGTTCTTGATGATATGGAGCCACGTACAGGTTCTATAAAATGGTTATGAAAAAAAAAATGTTAACTCTTATAGAATCAATCAAGAAAATGCAACACTAGAAAAAGGATGTTGAGAGTTTTCTTAGGGCAATGCATTCGTGTCTTACTTGAATAAGACTTTGTGTGCAGAAATGATGAATGGAGAAAGCATGCAATCAAAGGAGACGTCATTGTATGAAGTGGGACCGCTACGTATCTATGAGTGTTTTCACATTGAAGTTCTCTGGTGGTCCTTCCCTGCAATCAAAAGAGATATGGTTGCTTAAAGTTCTGTTGCTTCTCTTTTTTCTGTAGTTGCCGTCGATTGGAAGGCAATTCTTCCCACTGGTAACTACCATTAATTCATTTCTTGCCGACAAATGCTGAGTCCGAAAAGGTCCTTTTCTTCAATCTCACCACACAAATTCCCAGTAGGGTCGTTGTGATCTTTGGCAGAAAAGAAGAAAGAATTGGAGAACTACTACATTTCAGACCTACCGACGAATGTTGGATGCTGAAACAAGTATACTTTTATCTCCTCTCTAGTGGCAATTTTAAGATCATGTAAGAACTGGTTGAAATGAAAGGAGCAAATATGTTTTTCGCATTGACATCTTCATGGTTGCCTTTAATTAATGCATGCAGGGGAAAATATCTTCCAGAAAACCTTAATTCAGTTATCGAAGAATTTGCATGAAATGGCCCCCTATGTTGAGATTTATATTGACCATATGCCAAGTTGCAAGTACATACTTCTGATATATATCGAACTAAGAAAAAAAATACCGATGCAGCACCACATTTACGAATATTTGGATGCCTTGGATAAGAAATTCATAAGAAGCCTTTGATAGGGTGAACGTAATTTACAGGAAACATTGTGATGTCAAAAGAAGCTCTCATCTTTCCCATTTTTCAAGCATACTACACATTCAGGAAAAGAGTCAAAACCGCATGGAAGCCTAAATCAACAAAGTCACAAACAGAAAGCATTAGAAACAAATTCAAGGGAAATAAGAGAAAAGTCATTATCTTAAGCTGTCCATCACAGCTCTTCACCAATATGGAAACTTATGTTTGGCATGCTTATTGTTACAATTGCTATTATGCAAACAAACAGGCATTGCCAGTAGATAAAATTTTGTTTTATTTGAGACTTTCAAACTAACAAGAGATGCACCTTTAATTGTCGAAAATATTCGTAGTTAACATGTTCCTCATCAGGTCTAAACCCAAGTTCAAATGGTATTCTTACAGAACTTATGACCCAACAGCAAGCGATGAAGAACCGAATAACAAAAATGGCACCAAATAACGGAAAATAGAACAAAGAGTTTTGAGTCACTTATAGCAAAATATTCCATGCTATAATGCATTTTGCTGCTTGCAAATGATAAATTATTGTCAAGATATATGTCCCTTTCTGACCACTGAATTGCTAATGAATTTCTTTAAGTCGAACAACATTGAGACTACAACATTGAAGCAACCAGACAACAAGAAAACAAAATCAGTTGCATGGTAATACCGAAAGAGATTTCCATGTAACCATGATAACATGCCCTAACATATCAGTAATGTACTCTCTCTTCAGTAACATCCTTCAAACCCAGCAATCTCCTACATGTCATCAAGAGCATTTCTCCAGAATGGAAACAAGAAAATGTTCTATGCCGCAAAACTGAAAGCACTTGAAAATGGCTCTATCTTTACTCCTTTCTATGACTGTTTGGGGGGAAGAAAAAGTAGAAAGCCTCAGACAGATGCAGCTTCCGCTGCCTGTTTCTGCACAAATGCCACACCCTTCTCAATGCTGGCCTTCAACTCTGGCTTTAAGGCTTCCAGTGCTTTTGCCTCATACTCCGTCAGCCCCTGCAGATCTGCAGATAACACAGCTTCCACGCCTTTCTTCCCAAGCTTAACTCTTGATGCAAAGAAAGGCAGTTCAGTTAGCTCGGACTGAACAAAACAGCACTCATAGACATCTCCATCTCCATCCAATGCTCGAAGAGATGACTCAACAAATCTGGCTGCTGCATAGGCCATGGACAGGGTAGCAGATCCAGCACCAGCTTTTGCCTCCACAACCTCTGTCCCACCATTCTGTATTCTCACAGTTAGCTCTTCAACTTCAGCATCTGTGAAGGTCACCGATGGTCTCGTCTTTGACAATAATGGCAAGATAGTAATGCCAGCATGTCCCCCAACAACTGGAACATCCACATCAATGAGCTTGAGGTTCTTCTTTTCTGCAACAAATGTGTTAGCTCTAACAACATCTAGAGTCGTAACACCGAAAAGCTTCTTTGGATCATAGACACCCTTCTGCTTGAGAACCTCCACAGCTATTGGGACAGTAGAGTTGACAGGGTTGCTGATGATGTGGATGAAAGCATCCGGACAATTGTCTGCAACAGCCTCAACCAATGTCTTCACAATGTTGGCATTTATGTTGAATAGATCATCACGGGTCATGCCTGGCTTCCTTGGAACACCTGCAGGGATGACAACCACATCCATTCCTTTCAAACAATTGGCAAGTTCTGATGGTCCTGTGAAATCAAGAACCTGGGAGGGAGTATTGCAATGGCTGAGATCAGCAGCAACCCCTTTCACGTTTGCAATATCATAGAGATGCAAATCTGAGACCAGTGGAGACATCTTGATAAGAAGTGCTAAGGGTTGACCAATCCCACCAGCAGCCCCAAGGATAGCCACCTTATAAGTTGATGCTCGGGGCTGGAGTTGATTTGGGAACCTCTGTCTTGGTTTGATATTTGGAACAAAAGAAGCCTGGAGTGCAGCATTGCTTTCCTTGCCCAGAAAGGATGTCTCTGATTCAATTTCAATTGACGATGCTGCTTTCAGACCACTAAAACTTTTAAAGGATTTTGGGCTACTAAAATTCAAGCCTACGGGCTTGGATTTTGCTCCCAAACCAGTCTGAGCATATACCAAACTGATGGACATGGTTGTGATTGCTGCTGATGCCATCTTAGGATAAAATTTAATATGCTCAAGAACTTGAAGGCCTGGCATTTAAAACAAAGATCAGGGTTGGACAAAGCTTAGAGTAAGTTTCAAAAGCTTGCAAGTAAATCCTCAAGCAGCACCTAGTGTTTCCATCTTATTCAAGAAGTGATGATAATTAAAACTGCACAACATTGTTTGTTAGGCTTTAGCAAGTTGTGCCAGAAAACTGGTTGCTTAAGTTGGGAAGCAGCCCTCAAATGCATAATAAGGGTCTGAGAATGCTCGTTCTGCATATCTGGCTTTTTTCACATATAATTGTGGTCCCAATAAATTCAGAATATGGAACTCAGTGTGTTGATTAACATCAGATTATGGAGTCCAGTTTAACAATTGCAGCTAATTTTCAAATGGTAGTGTCATCTAACAGAGAGAGATACAAAACATCAGACTTGCTGAGAAACCATAAAAAAGTATGAAACTTTGATAATAAGAACAGAACAAAGAGGAAGAAAAAAAGTTAATTTCAGAGGTAACAGAAAGAAAAGCCTTCTTTTCTGCATTAAAAATTAATTATATTCCTTGGAAGATAAATATTGCCAAAACATATGGTAAATTATGCTAAACAAAATATTGTCTACCAAATGTTGTTCCAGCAAAAAGTAGCCGATAAAATTTGAATATCATTTTCTAGTAGATCTTGAAGTCACCCTTTTTTTTGAAGAGATGCAACATTGCTGATTTTACTTTCAGAATCTATAAAATCATTTTGGGGGAAATTTGAGAAGATTTCCAAAACTATGTAGCAAACAACAGCCATCTAGCAATAAAGGAGAATATTCTCAGTGAAAAAGGTAGGCTCTAAGTGTCATATCCCTAAGCCAGTGATGTCCAAATGATGGAGAACTTTTCATGGGAACCAAAACCAAGCAGCTAGTCTAAGTTTCATTCGAATTGATCAAACATAATTAATATCCTTTCAACTTTGCGTCACATTAACTAAGACCTATGCTAAATAAATGCACATTTAGACCAAAGGCTTTAACACTCTCAGCTAATTAACAAAGTGAAATAAGCTTTCTATGTTCATATTTGAGTGCCTTTTTTTAAAAAAAAAAAGAAAAAATGCCACTTTCCATGTTCAAACCCGGAATCTTTCCCTGGGCATGCAAAGAGGGATGCAACAGACAGAAGGTCCTGCTGGCCACATTTAGATGCAATTATATTAGAAATAAATTGTCTTATTCAAGAAGATTGTCCATGTATGTCAAGTGAATAAACTTTCTATTAGCATTTCTGTTTATGGATGTGAAGCAACACATAAGAAACTTAAGTTCTCGCAGCAACAACAGTAACAATAGGTCTTTAATTTCAAACACAATTACACGTTCAGAGACCTAAATCAAGCATACAAACTACGTATAGCAGTATTGTTTAAAAGTTTTTTGCAAATTCCAATAGCATTTAAAGAGGGAAGGATTATAACACACATGCACAACATAGAAACATCTTCCATTTCTCAGTTTATTGACTCACAAACATAGATCAACCTAAAGGCATGCACACACGCATGCACGCGCTTGCATGCAAACACGAGCATGCGTGCACATGCATATGTATAATTTATAAAATATTCTTTTTGAAGCCTAAAGAAAAGGAGAGAATGAAGCAAATATTAAAAATCATTAATTAAAACTAACCAGGAATTTAAAATACAGAAACAAGAGTTACATATAGCATTTAGAATTTATAACTCTTTAATTAATCGTTTAGATCCCTCCTTGCTATCTTTCAACTATGACAGAAACTTCAGTTCAGTGATGAAACAGGGAAAGTGCATGTCAAAAGCAGTGAAATACAAGTCACAAAAAAAAAAAAAAAAGCACGATAACATAGTTTAAGTTTCTAGCTCCCATGACAGAAAACTAGGGCTTCTTCAGCAAAAATTTGGACAACATAACATATTTTTATATAGAGTAGAATGAAACATTCAGCTTTGCGTAAAGAACATTGCGTCTCTACAGAAACTGAAGATAGAATCTCCCAGAAGGAAAGGGAGAAAATGAAATCAGATAAAACTGCACCAAATATCCATGAAAATCTACAAGTGTTACGAAATATAAAGCTAAAAACAAGATTAAATGGAACCAGACTCCGTAAGTGAACGTTGATCCTAAAAGGTCAAGATCCATATCCTCAAATAGAAATTCCGTCATAGATTTACGATGCACATATGCTTTCAGCTTCAGATCAAGAAAAATGCCAACTAAGGGCCCACTATTGTGTCATGTGAAATATAATACTTCTGTACCTAATTAGTCTTCCCAATCTATAATAACTAAACCACTAATAAAAAACAAAAATATGGACATCTCATATCAGGCTAAGTAAGCAGTTGAAAAAACAAAATTTATTTTTCTCAAGATGTAGTTCTGAGTCTCTGATACTACACCAACTCAAACAATCAAACCCCTGAAACCATCTAGAAACTTCTTAGAAAAAAATAATACATTCTACACAAAAACCATATCATACCCAGCCGACCTTCTGTTTCCTCCAGCCCCTGCTTCTGTTCTCAACGTTCAAAAAAACATATCATCCCACCCTGCTCAATTAGCCAAATCCAGATCGACAGCTGTACAAATCCAGGAGAAAGACCAACAAAAAACCAACTTTCCGTGCCAAGAAAATCCTCAAAATATAAGATCTTACAGCTCAGGCACTAAATCATCAGAATTCACAAAACCCTCCCCAGGAACACCGAATCCCTGTCCAAGCTACCATCAAGAAACCCAACTACAAACGAGTTCCGACATTAAAGATTCCAATATCTAATCAAAATCTAAGACCAGAACCACAAATCCATTAACTCCCACTCTAAAAAAGATTGAAAAGCGAAAAAAGTAACAGACTAACAGCTACATGAAAAGAAAAAAAAGGAAAAAAAAAAAAACAAGGCATCCGCTTTCATCTACACAAAAGGAATTAAAACAAAATTCACAAATCCAATTTCATCAAAACACAAGAAATTAAAACTAAATTCAGGTGAAAGAACAAAGGAGATTAATACCTAACGAGACCGAGCTCTCTGTGGACGGAAAGGACGAGGGTGGCGAGGACCAATGCAGGCGGCTCCGCTCTCTTTTATAGGAGGCCTACCGTTTGGTCCGTAAGAAAATCTCGTCGTACACCGACAAAAAAGGTACCCTTTTTGCACCCTCTTCACTTTCGCGGTGGCCCCCACTGCACCAGAGTCCAACCCGCCAGACCCAAGTTCGCCGTTGGTTTCCTTTCCTCCTCTATTGAATCGACGGCGGAGATGACGTGAGCGCTATGAAGTGGGGCCCACAACCTTTCTTCGAATCGGACGGCGACGAGGGATCCCCGAAGCCTGAAGGTGACTTAGCGCTTGTTCTTTTCTTTCTGGGCCCCACGTGCAGACACTTTGTTCACCAGCACGTGTGAAATTATTTTTGTTCTGCATTTTCTTTTCGGTAATTGCTTTTGTTGTCGGTTCAAACCTCATCATAATTAGGGGAAAAAGAATTACTAAATAGCACCACTTAGTGTCCCAGTCCCACCTAAAATTTGAGTTAAAAATAAACTTAATTAGTAATTTTACAAGAGAAATAATTTTTATTTTTCTAAAAAAGTTTATATCAAGGTTGTGTTTGAATAATGAATAATTAACCATTCTAAAATGGATTTAACTCTGTGCATCCAACCTTTAATCAGCTAATTAGCAAATAAAGTTATTTACTGTTAGGCTGGTACTTCCATAATTAGTGACATAAAGTTATAAAAAAATCATAATTTAGAAAAAAATTGCTAAATCACTCCACTCAATTTTTCATCTGAAAAAATCATATTTTTCCACATATGTATTCACTTAATTATTAAGAAGAGATTCCTAAATAGTTTTACTCCTAGAGGTAAGTATAGCATGAGCAACACACATTTTTAAAGTGCATGGTACATATTTACTTAATGTCTAGTGTGTGTCTGTGTATTGAATACCTAATACATATCTATTTAATTTTGCATACATATGAAAAAAAAATATAGAATTAATTAAATGATTATCAAATGCTTGCATGGTATCATCCCTTGCCACTTGAGCAAGGAAAGGAGGTCCAATTCTAATAGGAATTGGCCCCCAAGATGGGATAGATGTAGAGTAGAAGAGAAAGAAATAGCTCATCCTACTAACTTTTTTCACTCTTATTAGTGTTCCGTAGTTAGCAATCACATACTAAACTACTTTTCCATATTCAAAAAACCAAATATGATAAAGGAAATGAGGAGAAAGTCTAATTAGCTTGGTGGCTATCGTCCATGAGTGTTCCATGAGTTGCACTTAAGTTTGGATTGCAGCTTTCGTGCAAAAGAACGATTCATCCTGCTTCACGACGTCAATCATTGGACCGTGCAATGGGATCTGGAGTTAATGCCATGAAAAAGATCAATCATTCTTTTACGCGAAAGATACGACCCGATCCCATTTCACAAGCATCTTTGGCTCTTAGAACAAAAGCTTTATGACTTTTTGATTAGCGCACGTCTTACTATGAATATATCTGCATGCTAGAGATAATGCAGCTGCTTTGCTCCTTGCAAATTGAAATGTTTTAGTTTATCCAATTAGTAGGAGACCATTAGGTTTCGATTGAGGCTCTATTAGCACCTATGTGTCTAGCTAAGTGAGAAATTACGGAAGTTACTTGAAGCACTACATAATTTATAGGGTGCTTATGCTAAATGAAAACTTAGTCTAGTATTCTATGCTAATTAAAACAATCTAGTCAAGAACTCTGTCGCGGCTTATGCTCTCTCCAAGAGGCGACTTCTCAAGCAAACCATCAGCCATCAATCCCCATGCAGACAACATTACATTTAATTAACACTGATTAGTTCTGAGCTACCAAATAGATTAGTTGACCACGCAAGGCATATTTTATAATTATGCGCAGGCCAAGGAAACCCATTGGGGATGAATGGACTTGTTAGATGTCACGCGTGGTGCGTCCTGTCACAGTCCACAAGAATGGATCCTTTTTATTTTTAAAGCAAGTTAAGTTAATGAAGCTGCGGACTGAGTGGTCGCTTATATGGCCAGCCATGCAGATAGTACCTTATAGGCTGAAAATGAAAAGCTACATCGGGCACTTCGAAATATTTTGTTTTCTAATTTTATTGGATATGTTCGTACTCATCAGGTATAAATCGTCCGCTTAAAAAAAAAAAAAATGAAGATGTGTTTAATATATGGTTGTAGTTCAGGTAGTCTGCGATATAAGAGACCACGGCCCACAAGAGATGATGGGCCACACTAATCTTGATAGTGTGGAAAAAAGGCCGAGCTCAGGCGACCATTGGGTTGGGGAAAGCCCAAATGTTTCAAGGCTTTGGCCCGGTTTGTCACTTCACAACCAT
Source organism: Phoenix dactylifera (assembly GCF_009389715.1). NCBI lineage: Eukaryota > Viridiplantae > Streptophyta > Magnoliopsida > Arecales > Arecaceae > Phoenix > Phoenix dactylifera. The sequence goes on along the minus strand of NC_052397.1, from coordinate 5,187,941 downwards.
CGTCGTGTGGGCTAATATCAAAGCCCAGTTAAAGCAGAACTCAACTGATCTGCCATCATATGTGGCTAATACATAGAGAGGGTCCACTTCGCTATTATCAATGTCAATGATTTTTTTTTGTGGTCAAAATGTCTATGATTTTCGGTGCTTTCATTATGCACATAGAATGGAGCTCTCATAGGAATGGCTCATCTCTAGGACATGACATATCAATACAGATTGGATCCCAAATTCAATTATGCCATGATATGAGAAGTCATATCTTCTTAATTTCATGTCATGGCTTATGACCTGAATACTTCCATGCATCATTGTTGTAAATAACATTTCAATGATCGCCATTCATGTTATCATTCAAGGAACAATATTGCTAGCCACCATGTGTGACCTATGTGGTTAGGGAAGTCACTAGCCAAGTTCGGACTGAGAAATCTCACCAACCAGCCCAGCGTCATCTGTAGTACTGTAGGCTCAACATTATTTTTTCAGTGCTATTGCTTCATGATATGCATTGAACAACCTCTTCTGTGCCTCGGTACGCCATGAAAGGGCAAGATAACGAGTTTTGCGTGCAGTTTAGATTTGGAATAAGCTTGGAAGGGAATATAAAGACTAGCCCTTAATTCATGGCCCACAAGTTTGTAAGATCTCACTGTAACCAACAACCTTATTTGTACCATCTCCTCTCTAAAATTAACTTGACTTGCTTTCTAGCGACCTTCTACTTTTCGAATGTGCAGCACGAAAAGGACTCCCATGAGATCCTTCTTCTGTATTAAAGCAACATGCTATATGCTTGTAAGGGCAAACAGAAAGCCAGGTTCCTGTTCTCGCTTTGTTAGCCCGGTATGCATGGAGGACCTCCCTTTCACGTAGTGCTCATCTTCGAATAAAGCCACCTTATTATATAATTCATATAATTCTTTGCCGTCTTGGATTTGCTCAAGTATCTGTAATTAATAAGATATCTATGATGCGTAGATAATATCAGCACTAAAAGTACCGGATTCCACAAGGGAAAGAGGTGACCACAAATACACACGCCATGCATCCAATGTTGTATAATGTTGTATCATCTTGTATGTCTAAAATTATTTGAAATTTCGGCATAGGTCTTGGTGAGAATGCGTAGATCTCAACTTTGCTGCCGGTAGCGTGAGAATGAGTAAAATGGTTGTTTTCTCCCTCTGTAATTTTTTATTCTTGCAGTCTAGCTAACTTCAAATGCAAGCATGCCTTACACTTTGGATCTAAATTTGGGTTTTGCTAGGTTCTTCCTATGATCTATATAGGATAATTTTTAAATTTTTACTTACTGTTCATTGTCTAATGAATGACCTTGAAAGAGAGGTTCGAGTACACATGGCAAAGTCTATAGTTTGGATAAAATCTAATGGTCATAATTGATACATTGCCCATGAAAAATGAAGAAGATCTAAAGAAGCACATCAGCAATCTTCTCTTACCCTATGACAAAAAAATAAAGAAGCATCCTAGTGTAAAAATATATAAAATATATAAATAAATCTATCTCATCCTATTAGCTTAATCTTTAAAGATAAGTGGCGATTTTAACATGGTATCAGAGCTCATCTATTAAAGAAAAGTCCGGAGAGTATAAGAAAATATAAAATATATAAATAAATCTATCTTATTCTACCAATTTTTTACTTTAGAGAGATGCATGATCCCATGGCTCAAGGTGATATCGTTTTATTTATAACCTAACACGAAAGAGGGAACAAGAAAGATGCCTATCATTCGAGAGTTAACCATGTGCCTGAACCTTTTATATATGGGTGGAAATTTCGTATGAAGATGCGTGGAGCAACAGCTGCCAATTGTTTGCCTAACCTAGGAGGACTAGTCATCAACCACTCACCATCTACGTCGAAAAAGACTTTGAGAAGTCAATAACCACAAAGCTTTCTCCTTCCTGATGCCTGATGCCTGATGCCTGATGCCCGTGGTATCATGTGGTTTGATTAAAAGCGACTCCATTAATTGTCTTCGTACGAACAGACCAGGGGGCCCGTAGGTTTGGAAATTTAGACATCTCTCGCCTCGTGTTCCTCCCTCGCAGTATTTCCCATGTCTGAAACGCATCCGCCTCAGACTCAAAATATCTAAACTATATTCGAACCGCGTGGTAAAGATAAGGTCAACGGTGGAAAAAAACCCTCCTACTTAAAAAGAAGCTAAATGTGACGTTGCACCTGCCACGTGACAATGATTAATTGCCGGGAGGAAATTCCACAGTTTTAAGATTCGGAAATTTCTTTTCTATGGAAAGCAAATGCCCGAGAGAAAATCAAGTTCGGCATCGTTTGACAGAGCTGTTGACAGTAAAATTTTCAGATATAAAATTTTATGAAGTAAATCTTTTATAAAAAGCTATTTACTATTTAATAATTATATTTCTAAGACATTGTGAAACTTTAATATGTGTTTGATAAAAAAACTGATAAAATACTTTTGGTATGACAACATGACCATACAAGAAATTACATAATATTATACAATAGAGCATAATAAAATATAATATATATTAATATATAAATTTATAATATAATATAATGATATGGTAATGTAATATAATATTTTATAATATAGTAATATAATATTTATATACTATAGCATAATTTGATATTATATAATGTAATATATCAATGTATTATGATATAATATAATATAATATAATATTTATAGTATAATACAATAATAAAGGTATAAAATATTATAAGTATAATTATTATTATTGTTGCTGGAAATTAGACCCGGGGGCGGCCGTCGGCTGAGGAGGAAGAGCTCCGGCGAACACTGGCGGGCGGCGATCCGTCGGCGAGCGGCGTCCTCCGTGGGGGGCCTGCAAAAAGCCGGTGGCCGGGGTTTCCGGCGCCGGCCCTCCGATGCTTAAGTCAGAGGGGGCTTAATTGTGGAGAAGGAGAGGGACTGTCTTTCCAAGTCCGAAGCCTCCCTTGGGAGGAAGAAGCCTCCAGCCCCCTTTTTAGAGGGAGAAGCTCCCCTTTTATAGGAAGAGTAGCAGGATTACCTGTGATGTGACCGGGCGAATTAATGGGTTACCGTCACTATTGGACGTGGGCGTGTGAAGTAATGAGTTGCCGTGGATGGCCCGTTCCCATTATGGGAGGAGGTTGCGTGCAGCAAGAGCTTGCTTGTGGCGTGCAGTGCGGTACATTCTTGGGAATGGTGAGGTGTTGACAGTCGTAGCAGGGTATGGTCCCTGATTGATATGTCGTGGCGTGGCCGGCAAGTAAAGCATGGTGCGGTAAGGCTGCTGCAGGGCATGGCCGCAGCATATAGACGACGAGGTCGGCCTTCTGAGGTCAGCTCGGCCTTCTGTGCTCGGCCTTCTGAGCTCGGCAGCCTTCTGTGCTCGGCCTTCTGAGCTCGGCAGCTTTCTAGTCTCGGCCTGCGGAGCTCGGCCTTCTGAGCTCGACAGCCTTCTGGTCTCGGCAGCCTTCTGTGCTCGGCAGCCTGGATGAGCTCGGCCTGGATGAGCTCGGCAGCCTGGATGAGCTCGGCCTGGATGAGCTCGGTAGCTTCTGTGCTCGACCTTCTGGCCTTAGTCTTCTGAGCTCGGCGGCCTGGATGAGCTCGGCAGCTTCTGTGCTCGGCCTTCTGAGCTCGGCAGCATGGATGAGCTCGGCAGCCTTCTGAGCTCGGCTTGCATGAGCTCGACTCGGCCTTCTGAGCTCGGCTCGGCTCAGTCTTCTGAGCTCGGCTCGGCCTTCTGGGCTCGGCCTGCATGGTGAGCTCAGGCTTGTTGTCAGATTTGGGTGCTTTAATTGTACGTGTGGGGTGGTCTATTTTTTTCCCCAACAATTATATATTAATATTATTATTTTCTATAATTATTATATTTTATTATTGGTATTTTGGTTCAAAAAGAAAAAAAAATTATAACTCAAAATAGCTTTCTGACGGGACTTAAAAGTACTTTTCCAGAGAAGCTCTATTTAGTCTAAAAGTGTTTTTTCCAACATAAAAGCTGTTTTAACTTTCTGGCAAAGCTAAAATAATTTTTCGATTTTTTTTTACCAAATACTTCTATTCCATCTAAAAGTACTTTTGGAGGGCCAGAAAGTACTTTCTATCCCTCCAAAAGCTATGCTAAATAGGGTCTTACTGCCAAAAATTTGATTGGAAGGGGTAGAGTATTGCGTCTTGTTGGATGGAAAGAGTCAGTTTAGTGTTTACATTTGGGTTGGATCTTTTCTAGACAGGTCTGAAACCACTTCTGCTATCTTTGACATCTTGTGTTGGACATAGTGGTTCAGATTCCATACCTAGGACGGAGTGGTTTTTAGAACCATGGCTCTTTGGTGGAGGCTCTAGCTTCAAAGGAATGAGAGTAGTTTTAGACATTCTTCAAAATCCATTTTCCAAATCCGCTCTAAAATACAGTCGATTTGGAAGGAGTGGAGTTCGGTGGCCAATGCTAAACATGCCGATGGTTTAGATTTCTTCAGAAGAATAATCTGCATCTGCTAAGTCTTCTGTTTGGATTTGTATTGCATTTTGTTTGTATCACTTCCTATCTCATGAATCGAAGATTTTTTTTTTTAATTACATATAGTAGAAATGCATGTAATCCAGACTCATGCACTAGTACCAAGGCCAAGGAAAGACTAGAACACTTCTAGATAGGAGCACTAGTACCATGGCCTAATTTTTTTTTTCACAAAAAACAAAAGAAAGATAAGTTGGGTCCAGTCCAATCTAGACTTGACCCAATGCACCCAAAATAGCCAACAAGGCGACAAATGATCCTATTTCACATAATTAGTAGCCTTTGTGTTATTAGCCCTCACATCGACAGTGAGTCTAGGTGTTTCCATAGGTTGGTGACAAGCGTGCTCCTTAGGCTACAATACCATCAAATCCTTAACAAAATAATGGTCTTAATTAGTTATTATATACTCAAGCAGGTAAACCTTCCATGACAGGAACCTTCCACCTGGTGGTTGCCGGAAAATCCTTCTCCAAAGCCATCTGCAACCCAAGCCTTGGCACTTTCCATCGTCACCTTCACCAACCTATTCCTCCCACCAACCCCATCACCTCTCTGGTGGGGTTAGCCTTCCGAAGCCCACAACAAATACTAGTCAACTCGGAAGAGAGGACATGCGTCAACCACTGCATCCCTCTCCATCGTATTTCATACAATGCTATCCCCAGCGGACCACCTGTACGGAAATCACAATCCTATCACAATCCTAATAGAGTTACCAATCTGCTAACCGCCGGTAAAGTTGACAAAATATGATCCAATCCGCCAATCTAATTCATATTCGGCCTAGAATAAACAGATTTGGTTTGAACTAAATATATTCAGATCGTAAATAGATCAGTCCATTTAAACTATTTAATAATTAGGTTAGGTTCAGGCTCCATCTCCTAAATCCATTTAACTCGTTCAAGAATTGAATTAGAGCGGGCAAGCAGGTTACATGCTTATTAAGTAAGTTAATAGATTAATGAATTATCATGTCATATAGGTTAACAAGTTATACAAATTAATTGATTAATTGTTTATTAAACAAATTAAATAGGTTAGAGCAGATTACTTGTTTGTTAAATACAGCATATTCAGATTTTAGTTTGGGAAATTTTAATCCAAACCGTATCTGATCTGATCCGTACATGTATATACATGATCCGACCAAGCCTGATTGCCTTCCAGCGAAGTCAACTACAGTAGGGAGTCTCCTCGCAATTAACAGAACAATGCAGGGTTAATATGGTCAATTAACAGGATAGCTAAAGCGGTTCCTTTCCCTTTTTTTTTTTTTTATCTCCTGGAGGGCATAATCGTAACTTTGTTGACTCCCTGGGCCCACCATAAAGGGAGGTGCCATCATCTGCGCGTATTGACCGGCATCGGCCTGCCACGAAAAAGATAAAGCTACGGACCCCAAACACCGACCAAAAGCTTCTCAAGCCTCGTGGCATAAAATTATTGGATAGTAAAGTGGGATATTGGCTCAAAATCACCAATAGGATCGTGCAGCGCTTATTGAAGTCACGTAATGCTACGTGTTGCTAAGACTGTTGGGTAGCATAATGAAGAAAAAACACAGAAATAGAAAAAGAAAAAAGAAAGAAGAAATCCGGCAGCAGGAAAAGAAAAGACGGCTCTGAATCCGACTCTTTCTCGACTTGTTCTTATTTTTCTGCTCCCTTTCTCGCGCTCCTGACTCTTCTTCTCTCTTATTTTAATTATATTATTTACTTGCTCCGAAATTTTAATGGCTGCCGGTCGATCGAGGGAAGTGGAAAAAGATACCATCGCTCCCCATAATTTTTACCTCCATTCTTTCTTTCTGGTCTCTGTAGCAAACACCATCACCACAAAAGCTTCAAGGAGGACCAGACCAAAGTTATGATGGCCTTTAGCTTTTGTTCCTATCGTTAGTCATCGTTTGATTTGGTTTAAACGAGGTTAAATTATTATTATTATTATTATTAAGATGGTTAATTTAAAAGAAGAGATGGTAGATAAAATAATTAGCAGGGCAAGCAACCGTTTGGTTTGTCGTTGGGAGTCTCGAACTCTTTTTTTCTCCGGACTAGAATTGAGAGGCGGTCGGGTCTTTGGCGTAGAGTCCAAGCTCTCCTTCTCTCCCTCTCCTTCGCTTTCTCCGTGCTATTTGCCGAGCCGAATCGAAGAACGGATCGGGGATTTCTCTCTATCTCTGGCGCTCTGTTTCGGGGAAATGCCGAGGTACGGCTCTCTCTCTCTGTTGGTCTGCAGGTAAGTTAGTTAGATCGGTGGATTTGGATCTCTAATGGGGTTGTTTGTAGTTGGATTCTTTTTGAGATATGGTCGATGCTAAGCTGTTGCGTAGTAGAACTCTCTCTTCCTCTCTCTCGCTCTCTCCCTCTGTGTAGATTTGTCTCTTGGGGAAGGTTAGATGAGGGGGTTTGCTGCATTTAGATCTCTATTAGTCTATTAAAGTTTTTTGGAGATAATTTCTTGAAGCATTTAATGCTATTTGTGCTTTTTCTTTATTTTTCTTTTAATCGATGATTTTGCTTACTTTTGGGGGGCTTTAGCTTTTGATTTGATAACGGTAGCAAGATTTCCGCTTTGATTAGATTGGGTTTCTACAGTTAATCTCGTTTTTTGTTTTCTTGCCCTTCTCCAGCAGTTATTTTGCTTTTGGATACGTTTGAAATGCAATAAAACTCAACAAAATACCTTCAATCATGGAATTTGATTTTTTTTTTTTGTTAAAGGTTTGAGTAGGATTTTCCAAGTTCCATGATTTTTCGCCTTTGTTATCTTGGGCTTTCATTTAATTTCGAACTCGATCGTTTTTAACAACCAAACACCTACTAAAACATCTTAACTTTCAAATGTCAAAAAAAGTTGATGGTTTTGAAATTTAAAACTTCTGAACTTACTTTTTTTACTTTTTTCTCTCTAAAGAATTATCTCTTTCGTCTGCTTTGGGGATTCGAAGTGGTTCAAAAATGCTTTTGTTTCGACGAATTTAGAGGGCATTCCAGCGTTACACATTATCAACGCTTTTTATCGCGGTGCTTTTTCCTCCTCCTCTTTATTGATTGTTGTTTTTTACACGCCTTATTGATAATTTCATATTGAACTTTTCCAAGGACACGGGCTTGAAACTAGAGCTGGGCTTGATTATTTTAGTTGCAGAAAAAAGAAAGATGGGGATATAAGATAAAATGTTTGGTAGATGAAATGTGCGAGTGGCTGGTTGTGTCATCTGCCTTGGGCTAAATGTTACTTCATAGTTTGGGTAGACTTAACATTTCACTGTCTTGTGAGAATTGAAAAGAAGAAGTGGTAAGAGGAAGAAGTGGAATTGTCTGCACAAAAATTAATAGCGGGATGGCAAGGATAAGTAGGGTGCTTAAAATTACAAATTAATCTCAAACCAAACTGTTTGCTGAAAAATTAGTTACCATTTTGCAGTTTGGAAGTACAATTTGAAATATGATTTTTAGGGGTTTGCATAGTATTAATGGTTCACAATGATTGGCGCATATTAGCTTCTCTGTATTTTTAGTAGAAAATTTTAGGAGTGGGTGCATGGATATTATTCTTTTTTTTTTTTTTTTTGTAAGGGTTTGATGCACTTTCTATATATGAACTGACAATTTACATTGCAAATTGCATGAAACTCAGGAGTCCATTCATTTCATTTTTTTTGAATTTAAATGATATCAGTTGTTTCAGTTAGGTTGAAAGCTAATTTGACCATTAGAAATGGTATTAACTGGACAATGTTTGAACCTATCTGGTTTGTTACTTATGAGGGAATTTGTTACTGTTATGTCATATAGCTTTATTCGTTCCAAATTTCCAGCAATATGTAGAAATACCTTTTGGAAATCTAGGTTTCACGGGAAATAAATTAAACATATGAAATGTGAGAGAGAGAGAGAGAGAGAGAGAGAGAGAGAGAGAGAGAGAGAGAGAGAGAGAGAGAGAGAGAGAGAGAGAGAGAGAGTTTTAATTGTTGAAGTCTATACCTGAGGATTGTAATCCCTGGTTTGCAGGACTAGTTTGTTTTCTATGCACTTCATCTAAGGAAGTTGGAAGCTCATGCAGGCCATCTTTGCTATTTAAGAAGCATATTTGGTTCTTTCTGATTCCATGTAAATAATCATGGTGGTGTTAACTATTTAATTATATAAATTCATGATTATTTCTTGTACTACCTTTCTAGTTTGTCTTTCTAATGTATCTTATCTGTTTGAACAGACACCGTGAGTGAAGTGTTGGCCATGTTGATTTCCCTGGACGCTTTTACTTCAGGTGAATTGCAGTATTGACAGTGTTACTGGGTGGTATTGCCATTGAGGTTCCTAGCCAATTACAATCTCTGACAGCAAGGTTGCTGGTTTGATTGCTATCGAAGAATCCAATGATCTAGACGAGAAGTTGGCTGGATGCATTGCTGGAGTCCATTTTGCAGAGCTTCACAGAGCTGCTCTCATTGGATGACTTCAAGACTTATTGAAATTGACTTCTCACATACATGATTAATTCTAGATTTATATGCTTTCATTTCTCAAGAAGTTTATTCTCATGGAACGCAAGATTTAAAACATTGTTGCATGTTTAGTCTCCTGAAAAATGAAGAAGTGGTCTGGAGGCGTCATATTAGTGTTTTTATTTACATTGCTGGTTTTGAGGTATGGGATAATGGAAAATCCACTGGCAGAAACATCACTTTATAATCCCTTTTCTCGCAATTCTTCTGACCATCTACGATGGCTGATTGTCAGAGATCCACCTGCAGCTCAAAATCCAGAAAATGGGTCCCAAGTAGTCCCAGCTGATACACTAGTTTCCAATCTTTTTCTGGCAAGAAATCTTTCTGATGGAGAGCTACGAGCTCTGCAGACTTGGTACCATTTGCACCACTTAATCAGTCAAGCAGAGGGCTTGCCTCATGCAGTTGAGGCTATCAAGGAAGCTGGAACTGCATGGGAAAGCCTTATGGTCTCAGTTGAAAATGAAAGACGGATTGGTTCTGGAAATGTCAGTGCACATCAGAAAGTGAAAGAGAAGCAGTGCCCATATTCTATTAGAAGAATGAATGCTTCAGAATTTGGTGATGGCATTTTTAAGTTGAAGATTCCTTGTGGACTCGTTCAGGGTTCTTCCATTACTTTTATTGGCACACCTGGTGGTCTTCTGGGTAATTTCCGTGTCGATTTAACAGCAGCAGCACTACCAGGGGAACCAGATCCTCCGATTATTTTGCATTACAATGTTCGTTTGCATGGTGATAAAATTACAGAGAATCCAGTAATTGTCCAAAATACGTGGACTGTAGCTAAGGATTGGGGCGCAGAGGAGCGTTGCCCTTCTCCAGATCATGATGATAATAAGAAAGGTAGTCATTGCTTGCAGAAGTTCTAATCATGATTAAAGTTCTGTTTTATGGGTTTCTTGCCATCTATCTATGATGGTCTCCCTGCACAAAATGAATTCTGGTTGGATTTATTTCTTTCTTCTTCGCTGAACCAGTTCCTGTTTTGTTCTTGTGCATGTTGTCCATCTATGAATTTCCTTTTATAATATATATTGTATCGAGTTTTAGTTATTGTTTTGCAGTAGTGATGTAATTAGTTTCATGTAAGAATTCCTCAAAAAAATGGGATCATTGTGCTGTGATGTTCATAATAGTAGTTTTAGTTTTTTTTAATACCAGGAATCTTAAGGTTTTCACAATAAATTTTCTATTCTTATCTAGAACATTTGGCTTATGATCTGCACCTTTGAGATGAATTTAATTCCTACATCAGACCATCACTGTTTTGATAGTGGAGGAATTATAGATGTTTTTTCCTGATTGTATGAGCTTACACCTTGGAGGCCGGTAATGCTAGATTGTATAACCCAAATTATAGAAAGATATTTATATATATATAAGTTCAATATTTATAACCAGCGGTGTGGATTCTTGTTTCAAATGCCACCATTCATTTTTGCACTAAGCATAACTATGTGCTATGGATTTGGTTCTTAAGAGTGTCTGTGCACAGCTGCACCTGTATTTCTATTCAGGCACACACATGTGTAGTCACAAACTTTGTTGATCAACTAGATGTACCTCCCAAGTAAGATTAGAACCTATGAGGGCTCAATTTACCTTTCCCTGACAGCTGCACATGTACTTTTATGCAGGCACACACATATGTGTAGTCACAAACTTTGTTGATCAACTAGATGTACCGCCCAAGTAAGATTAGAACCTATGAGAGTTTAATTTACCTTTCCATGCTATGACTTCCCAATTAGAGGACCAAGGATAGCACCACCTCTTCATCGTAATTGTCTGCACATGGGGTCGAAAGTGTAATTGCCTATTTTGTTCGTCATGCCAAGCATTTGTCTCATTAAACTTCTTATTTCATTTATCAGATGCTGTCATAATATATGCTTATTGTTCCTTATTTAAGGCATCTGATATGTTTAGGTGGACTCATCATGTGGGTGCTAATAAGTGATGACTTGGTATAAATAGCCTGGAGAACAAGCCTGTGCTATATAATCTGATACCCTTTTGCTTTCATTTTTTCATATTTGTTTAGTTTGTGAATTTTCTTTGCAATCCATTTTTTGTTATATGATTTTGTTTCTCACTTCTTTTTATTGCAGTGGATGACTTGGAGAAGTGCAGTGCAATGGTGGGGAAAGATGACAAAAGAATCTTTGCAGCTAGGCATTCCAATGCTTCAAGACAGCCTTCTACCACAAGAAAGGGTTCAAAACCTAGAATATATTTTCCATTTAAGCAAGGATATCTTGCTATAGCTACTCTTCGAGTGGGAGAGGAGGGAATCCAAATGACAGTAGATGGGAAGCATATAACATCCTTTGCTTACCGAGAAGTACTAACACTGCTAGCGCATCCATTTGTTTCTGTTCAGTTATTGATATAAGTCCAGGAAGCAACTGCCATTTTAGTTTAACCATCTTCAAATTTTTGTGTTGTCAGAGCTTGGAGACATGGCTTGTCAGTGAAGCAAGGATTTCAGGAGACATTAAATTGATATCTGTCCTAGCCAGCGGCTTACCTACATCAGAAGATTTAGAGCATGTAATGGACTTAGAAATGCTGAAGTCACCACCTATGCCCATTCATAAAGCTGTGGATCTTTTTATTGGTATCTTTTCCACAGCAAACAATTTCAAGCGTAGGATGGCTGTTCGAAGAACATGGATGCAATATGATGCTGTGAAGTCTGGTGCAGTTGCAGTGCGGTTTTTTGTTGGCTTAGTAAGAATAGAAGATATTATGCTTGCTGCACTATTCTCGCTTCTTAAGAGCATCTGGCTTATTGCCTGCTAACACTGCCGAACTAGAACAAAATTAGTTGGAAATTAGTAACTCATACACGTTAGGCTTGTTAATTGCAGTCTGCTTCAAAATGCTGGACTCATTCTATAGCTTTCATGCTGTGCTAACTATCCAACTTACGTATCTACTTTTCAGTTTGCCCTATCACCTTAGTTTGTTCCCACATTAAATGTTAAAGTTATGCCCTCTTTGTATAATCATAGCACATACATCTGAATGGCCTAACACTTCGTACTGCAGAAATAATCTTGCAAGCTAGATTGAATCTAGGAGCGTAGGCAACTTTTAATCATTATGAGTATCCATATTTTGTTCAGTTTATGGATACTTATTTTTATGTGATGCAAGTTTTAGCCTTCTTTGTGATAGCAAATTTGCCTCCGGTTTTCTTTGCCCTTTTGTTTAAATTTTTCTTTATATATATGTATTCCTAATTATTTGTCCTTCTATATAATAGGCTAGTTTTGAAGCTTGCACAAACAGTTACCTTAAACAGTATCTTGTTTTTCTTCACAGCACAAAAACCAATTGGTGAATGGAGAACTTTGGAATGAGGCACACACCTATGGAGATATCCAGTTAATGCCGTTTGTTGATTATTATAGTCTGATTACCTGGAAAACCATTGCCATTTGCATCTACGGGGTAAATTTGCACCTCAGTTAATGAAGAACCAGTAGTTTTGTTGGCTTATTTGATATTTTCTTTTTTATCTTCTAACTGGTTATTTCATTTGGTCTAACAGACAGAAGTTGTATCTGCCAAGTATGTGATGAAAACAGATGATGATGCTTTTGTCCGTGTAGATGAGGTGCTTTCTTCTTTAAATAATACAAATGTCACGCGTGGGCTGCTATATGGAAGGATCAACTCCGCTTCTCAACCTCACCGAAATGTTGATAGCAAATGGTATATAAGTCATGAGGTAATTTCAATGTTACATCTACCTATCAAGTAGTTTGCCAATGAAAAAACACCATGGAGGAAGACTGATTTTCAAAATGCCTGATTACTTCATGGTGCAATTTCTGTCAAGCATAACCAGCACAAAATTAGCTGTTGGTTTGGGAAACTCCTTTTGACTTTGGAGTTAAACTTGTGATTTATCTAGTTAAATGGTGCCCCCATCTGGAGGTTTTTCTGTTAGACTGACTTTTGCTTTATATCTTAGTTTTTCCTTACTTTCAGCACTGATGTTTTTCTTTCTCTAGATCCATTTCCAACAACTTTGTGATCTGTCGCAGCATCTAGTAATTTGTGCACAGAATTACCCTTCACTAGTATTGGTGCTATTCACATGACTTCTCAAGGCTAAGAACTGTGCTTTCTGCCTTCCTTGTTGAGAATATTTAAGCTTTGTCTCTAGTGGCTGAACTTCTCAATGCAAATCCTTTTATCTTTTCATGTCCCAACACTATGTAACATTAACTTGCTTTTGAGAAGTTATAATTTTTAACCTCTTAAGTGTGTTGCCCAATTTCAATATCTTTTTTTTATTTAAGTATGTTTGTTAATATTAGAAACTTGTTCATGCCCATGTGGGGCATCAGGCTGTATGGCCTGGCTGTCCTAGATTTCCTAGCACAAATATTCAGTGTTTTGCTAGTTACGCTGCATGTGATCTCATCTGTTTTTTTTTTCGCACAAAATATATATTGACATTTAGTTTACTACACAAGGAAGACTCAAAATACAAAGGATTTATTTGTAAGCTGTATGAAAGTTCCACAACATGTGTATTGTCGTTATCGTATGTATTTTTGTTAGCTTTACTTGTTGCGTCTCACTTGTTCTATCTTGATTCACTTATGGTTTAGCTGTTTTCTTTATTCTTACTTAAGTTACACTGTTTCTTTTTTATGAAGGAATGGCCTGGAGATAAATATCCTCCTTGGGCACACGGGCCAGGTTATGTTGTGTCACAAGATATTGCAAAGGCAGTTTACAAGCAGCACAAAAGGGGTCGATTAAAGGTACTTGACCTTTCGTTATTCTTGGTGTAATTAAGATATGTAAAGTAACTTCAGGCCTGCCAGGACTTGTCTTCTGTCTTGCTTTATGAGAATGTAGGATGCCACACATTATTAAAATGTACTGATTAGTGGTAGCATGCATGTTCTTTCGAGCTAGATTGCTTTCTTTTTCTTGTTTCTTTTTCCTTTTTTTTAAGGGAAGCTATATTGCATGTTAAAATTGAAAATATTGTTCATGTGCAGATGTTCAAATTGGAAGATGTGGCAATGGGCATATGGATAGATGAGATGAAGAAGCGAGGGTTGGATGTTAAATATGTGAAGGAGGAGCGAGTCTATACTGAAGGTTGCGAGGCTGGTTACGTGGTTGCCCATTATCAGGAGCCTCGGGAGATGCTATGCCTATGGGGAAAGCTCCAGCAGGCACATCGGGCAACATGTTGTGGAGAATGATGTGCGTTGAGGATGTTTCTGAGCTTGCATGAGAAGAGATTTTTTTTCCACGGCATGCCATTTCTTATGCTTACTGAGAATTATAGGAGAGGATTTTGCCGATATGCAGGAAGAGAACCGACCAGAGGTTTTGGTTTACCATGGATTAATATGTAGATTATTGGCTGAGATTCTGATATGGTTGCTACCGAGTCCTTTGTTGGTGGCAGTTTTAGGTAGATACAACTGACTCGTTGACTAGCATTCAGGATGATGTTAGGATTAAGACTTTTCTTCCGTACCATATCTTGGGTAGGTCTACCATATTGTTAGCGGAGTTCTCATTACACTAGACGGAGAGGGTATATGATTGTAAAGATTTTTACTTAGAGCAATCTAATTCAGTTCATTCCTATGAAGTTTGTCTGTTCATCTCCATTTTTATGTATCATCAAATTTGAGCCTGAGCATTCAAGAGGTGCAATTGGCCTAAATAACTCAATAGGGAGGTGTATTTGATAGATGCATGCTGTAGCATTTGAGAGTTACCTTTTTCATTTTTTTTTGGATCACCACTTCCGTGCTTGATTTATGGGAGTATGTTCTGCATGATATAACATTTGAGAGAAACCTTTTTCATTTTTTTCGGTCATCAATTTCGTTCTTGATTTTTCAGTATGTTGGGCGCAGGAGTTGTTCAATGCTTGTTAGTCGAGCAAAGGCTACCTTATTGATGATTGTGATCCTCTATAAAATTACCTTATTGATGTTTGTGATATCATTACCTTATGCATTCTATCGTTTCAGGATATCTGTCATCAATGTATAAAATTGATCAACACCGACAGATAATAGAGCAAGGTTACTTATTTGTTTGTTTGCTTATTTATTTATTCTTTGTGCTCACCGTAAGTGCTCTTGACGTATTTGGTGTCTTTTTCTGATACATCAAATAAATAACAATCTAGTTTTCTTTCTCCCCCCCCTCGTTGTTTTCTTAAACAGATTTCCTTTTCAACAAAAATGAAAAAGCCAATATGCTTAGATTACATAATATGAGACTGAATTGTAGTGGCTTAACGAAATCAGAAATCAGTAGTACAAAGTGTATGCCATTGTAATATGAAGTTTAAGAACATTAAACTACAGATTTTGGGCAAGGAATACCTCCCAGATGATGAAAGGACCAAATGACCAATTATATTAGACTGTAATGCCTTTCCACTCTTATCCAAGAGAACACACCATTGGGAAGTATGTAGTGCCTGAAGTTTGAGGCAATCCCTTTGGCCAAGGATTGCCTGACTCCAATTTGTTGTCCTGTCCTACCTTAAATCTTCAAACCACTCCTTGCAGTCCAATACCACAAAAGATACACTTGTTACTAAAAAACAATAACATGAACCGAATGCTCCTACTCTAAATTGTCCAACGAATCTATTATCTATAATTAGATCATAGAAACACTTTCAGATGATAGTGCTCTTCGCCCAGTAATCAGGTTGCAGTGGTTGTGCCCTGAACCGTACAATGTCGGTCAGGTAGTCCATGCACCCATGCCAAATCTTGTATTAACGGCTACTGAGGACTGTAACTGTTCTCTCCAAAAGCACTAGTTCCAGGTTTAAGACCAAAAAAGACTGTAACTGTTTTCTCCAAAAGCACTAGTTCCAGGTTTAAGACCAAAAAAAAAAAGGTTCAGTAACTTGGCTTTTAGCGGCTGAAGGAGTGGATATGGTCCTGTCCTCATTTGATCATTTTGACGGTCGGATGCAGCATCGATTCCACAATCATCAGGACTATGAGAACTAAAGAATACAATTTGTAACATGAAAAGTTAAGACACAAGGTCTCTATTTTGTCCAAAAGATAAATCAATCAAGTGCAACCCTACGTCAGAAGGGATTGAAGTTACAGTAAAACTAAAGCCAGTTAATACCTTCAATACCACCAAACAAATGGAGCATTTAGTAAATATTTACAAGAATTCTCATCTTTATCTTCTTCTGCAATTAAATAATACATGGCTTTAATTAATATATTGATCTAATTAATACTTAGCTTTCGTCTTATTAATAATAATGCGGAACGCCAGAAGGATCTACTAAAATGCAGTTAAAGTGAGATATAAATATGAGAAAAAGGTTTGATATTTTTTACTAGAGGATTGATAATAAATGAAGACACAATCATGGTAACACGTGAAAATACATAACTCTACACGATTACGAACCATACCACAATGACCTTGGATTGTTATCTCATGTACATTTCAACACTAGTCCATATGTTGAAGGTTCTTGAATTTAAATTTTTCTTTATTAGAATTTTGAATCTTGATCATCATTCTTCTCAAACTGGACTATGAAGACTAAGTCTACTTTTATGCAAAAATCATGCAAACAAAGAGATCTTTCAGTCAGATATATACACTTTTTTAACCACTTGAAATTTGAGAATGGAGAGAAACACCTATACTTGCCTAACTGAACTTATAGAAGAATTAAAAATGAACAAAATTAATAGTTGTATCTAGACTCCCTCTTTTGTAGCAAGATGTATAATAGTCATGAGGGTAGAAGTATAGTGATATGTAAAATCTTGAAAAGTTAATTATGCAAAATAAAAAAAATAATATAAAAAAGATTTTTTTTTTTGTAAAACTATATAAAATTTTGTGCTGATGATAAATATATAATTTTTATTTTGAAGGACAAACATGCAATTAAACACATGATGAGGAGTGCATATGCAAAAATCTTTTAAAAAAATAAAACAACAATATAATGTAGTAGCATTTATCACCACAATATAAAATAAGTAATTCATACATTTTGTTTGAAGAATGTCATTTGACCACAACAATGCATGTGATGCAAATTTTTATTTCAAAAACTATACTTGTAGGTTTTCGGAAAAAAAAAGACTTGACTTTTCATATTTTATACTAAACTGTTTCAAATCTTGAAAGAACATATATATATAAAATTAGACTTTTAAACACAAACACACACACACACACAGTTTCTAGGCCACGATACGAGCCTATTGATATTGTGCACTCTCTAAAAATATGTAAAATTTCAATTTTTCTTTTAATTAATATAAATTATTGAGTTACTAGTTCATAGGATATTAATATATTGGCTACAATTTTTTTTTATAATATCAAACAATATTCATATTAAATTAATTTTACTATATTATTTTAGTTCTTACGTATTGGCAGAGGAGACTCAGTTGCATCCATAGTGCAAAAGAAGGATACACCTTCCCTCATGCTTATCAATCATTCGATCATCTATTGCACAAATCTTAAAGCATTTTGAACTCCATCGTTCATTTGCCAGTGCAGGCATTGAAGCGGAATGGGGATGATCCGGTTGTTGATGAGGTGCGAAGGAAGGTGCAAGCTTCATTTGTGTGAAGGATACAACTGGGCTCGTTACTTAATCATGGTTATCCATGATTTGTGCGAGGTATTGATCGGATAAACCCCATGCCATACATGGGCAGAAGGTTAGTGGGCCTATCCAATCATAGCCATGGGGCTAATCATGGACGGCCATGATTGGACAACTAGCTCTCTCCGATATAGGATCCCGATTTATTTGGATTGCATGTGCTTGCTTGGAAGAGGTCCAATTTTTGCATGAAAAGGTGGTATCATCATAGCATTTCTGAAAAATAATATGAATCTTTCACCAATATTGCCGGCATCTCTCTCATTAAGTGAAACTACAAGGTTAATACATGAGAACTGTTTGGGAAAAGAATGAAACTAAAGGGTTTAGCGTATGCTTAACGTGTAAGGCCCAATAGTTCCACATCGGAAAGATTCATTCTAGAACCTAGACATATGAGATGGGTGTCTTCAAATCCTGCAGACGCATTTTGAGAGGAAAACAAAACCGGAGAGGGATGAAGGACGTTTGCGTGAAGCTCCGGAACCGGACAATATCTAGCAGGAGAGCTCCGTATTTCTCCCCTCATGTGGCCCCCACGTGGGCACTAGGTGTCTCACGTGCCCCGCGCAGGAGGGGGCGTGACATTTGGTATCAGAGCCGAGAACGACTTTTGTTCGATGGTGGGAAGGGTATAAGGCCCAATAGTCCCACATTGGAAAGATTCGTTCCAGAGCCTGGGGATATGAGACGGATGTCTCTAAATCCTGCAGATGTATTTTGGGTGGAAAATAAAACGAGGAAGGGGTCTGAGCGGTGCGTGCGGGCCCCAAAACCGGACAATATCTGGCAGGGGAGCCCTGTGTTCCCCCCTCATATGACCCCCATGTGGGCATTGGGTGCGCACGTGCCCCGCGGAGGTGGGGGCGTGATATTTAGTATCAGAACCGAGGACGGCTCTTGTCTGATGGTGGAAAAGGTGTGATGCTCAATAGTCCCACATTGGAAAGACTCATTCTCAAGCCTGAGCATATGAGACGGGTGTCTCCAAATCCTGTAGATGCATTTTGGAAGGAAAACAAAATCGGAGAGGGATGAAGGACGCTTGCGTGAAGCCCCGAAACTGGACAATATATGGCAGGGGAGCCCCGTGTTTCCCCCCTCATGTGGCCCCTACGTGGGCACTGGGTGCCTCACATACCCCGCGCAGACGGGGGCGTGACATTTGGTATCAGAGCCGAGGACGGCTCTTGTCCGATGGTGGGAAGGGTGTGAGGCCCAATAGTCCCACATCGGAAAGACTTGTTCTAGAGCCTGAGCATTTGAGGCGGATGTCTCCAAATCCTACATACGCGTTTTGGGTGGAAAATAAAACCGGGGAGGAATCTGAGCGGTGCGTGCGGTCTTCAGAACCAGACAATATCTAGCAGAAAAGCCCCGTGTTCCTCCCTCATGTGGCCCCCACGTGGGTGCTGGGTGCCGCACGTGCCCCGCGGAGGCAGGGCGTGACATAAAGTCTCAATTGTATTGTTCATTGCTACTCCTAAGTGACAACAAGAATAACTACTGTAGCAGCAACAAAACAAAACTAATCACTTCAACATGACACCTAACAACAGTTCCAAAAAATTTGACAGCCCCATATGACACCCAACAACTTTCATGCCGGTAAACAGGCTTTATAGATGAAAACCCAGAGAGGAGTTGGCACGTGTGCAAATCGATCTGGCCATTGGGCCAATGTCAACTTGAGTCAATGCCACCGTGACAGTATCATTCTAACTTTCTAAGTATTGGAGCATGGGACTTACTAGGGCACCGCGTTAAAATTTTAGGTAGCTTTCTTGTTCGCATCAATATCCATCCTTTAAGATAGAATTATAGGATAATGGGAGCAATTCTATGATCTTATGAAATGAAACATGTCTATGGAGGAGCTATCGTTGTTGTGAATTGGATAGTGTCATGTGTTGCTAATTTTACGGGATCTACTATGTAGATGGTCTTGACAAATATTCGTTCTAAATTGTTTGATATTTTATTTCAAGGATGAGGTGGGATGCAGGGTGGAACGCTGGGATTAGCCCTTTATAATAAAAAAATTTCCGCTAAAAGATTACACATCATTTAGATCCTTTTGGGAAAGCATGACTTCTCATAAATGCCCTTTCTATGGCCATACTAATTATTTCAAGGATTTTTATCCGGTACCTAAAGCGTTATACCAGGCTACTCTCTATTCATCTCGTCCACGTATTTCAATATGCGTAAAACCGAAAAAGGTAAAGGCAAACTGGCGTTAAAACCGGAAGGTTGGGGGTGAAAACTTTAATCCCAGATTCGACCAAATTACAAGTAAACTTGCATATTTTTATCCGCTGGCCCGCTAAATCGGTAACCAAGTATCATAATGTGAATGGCCAGAAATTTTTTGAAATAGTTTACTACAGTTTATCTACCACTAACTGGAGTGCTGTAAGTGGCTCATAGCCAACTTTGCCCATGCCTTTCTTTTTTCTCCGAAAATTATCACTTTCCTACCCTGGAATGTAGATACATTGTTCTTGGTATTCTCAGTTATTCTCAAGGGGGATTGTATCTATTTCACAAATATTTCGATTGTCTATTTACGTATATGTTTTTACCGTTCATTCTCTTTGTAGCTCTCTTTTTCCCCTTCCTCTCGGAAAATCAGACTCTTCCAACTCCTACTAACTTTGCATAGGAACAGAAGGCTGTTCAGGTGGGCATGCAGACAACGACAATCTGGATCTCTATGGCCTTTGAGTAGCCTCTCGAAAGGTTCTCTATTACCTACCCCTTTTTTTATGCTCTTTCTAATCTTTTTTATCCCCGCTTGCTTGCTGTTTTGTCTGTTTTACCTTTGAGGGGAGGGCCGGTGGGTGAGGCCGGAGAGGGAGGGAGTTGCATGTAGGGCATGGTATCACATCCTTTTCTCTGTAATATTTCTCTGTCCTCCATTGTCTGTGATATGGAAAAACTGCCCCCACTTTGTCCTGTTATTCAAAATATTTGCTTGCCCAAAACATTAGATGGTGTGGCATACGAGCTTAATTCATACCATCAGTCTCGCCAAATAATTCATAGCATTAATGTCGCTTTGTTGACCCAAAAAATACAATTAGGATCTGGACTTCCTAGGAATTATGGTGGCTTATTGGGAATTTCCTCAGGCCTTGTGCGCAGCACGTGATATATTGATGCATTAATGGTCTATATACATAAATGTATGTGTGTATCGAAAGAGAGAGAGTTATATTTGGCTACATGTGAGTGGAACTCTGTTTAAATTTGGTTATATTTATATTGAACAATAAGGATTTCAAATCGACCAATGATTTACCATCTCTAAATTATTTATCAAATATGAGTCGATATTTGAGTACAATCAGGTCTACCTCTCTAGATATGGATTATCGATTTGAGATCTTCATTATTTAATATAGATTTGACCAAATCTGAGTAGAGATCCACTTGAGTGCAGTCATGTCTATCTTTCTCTCTCTATATATATATAGAGAAAGTTAGAATAGGCTATACTCTAGTGTAGCCAAGTCCAGATTTAGTCTTCTCTGCCTGTTGGATCGACATGGATCATGAAATCTAGAAACATATTGTTCATAGCAATCCTGCTGCAACATCCAAAAAAAAAAAAAAAAAAAAATATAAAAAAGACAAAGCATTAATGGGATGCAATAACACTTATATTTTTTTTTTCCAGTGCAACATCATCTTTCATGGGATGGGATGTAATATACCGCCCTCTCTCCCTGGTCTGGCTTAGACCATATCCTTTTCTATTTATTTTTGTTTTATTCCTATAGACTAAGTATTTATTATCTAGAGGTTAATGTTTATAGTGGCCACATTAGTATTTATTTCTTCAGAGTGGTGTTTACTCCCAGCAAATTTGTATTTATTTTTGAGCACTTAGTGTTTATTCCTTTAAATTTTTTATTTATCCTTTTTTGTTGTTGTTTGTTATCAGGTACTCCTCATTTGATGGAGGATAATTATTTTTTTTGTTGATTTTTGAGATATTTATGTTTCACCACAAACGCAAAGGAGGATGGGGTTGGGGGCCGGGGAAGGCCGGTGGGCACGGACGACAGATTTATGTTAGAATAGTTATCCTGGGATAAACAAGTTTGACTGGAAAAAGTATTTTATGTTCTTAATAAGCCTCATGCCAGTCCTGTTCCCGACCCATATGCTGCCTAAAAGATCTTAAAAAAGTTCTCAAGAAGCATCGATCTAAAAACTGCACCCATGTATTGGCATAAACACAAAAATCCAAATAGATCTACGATCAAACATTTTTCCTCAATTATTTCTGACAAAACAGTTAATGATTGCAAGAAAAATATCCAATTCGTGTGAGCTATGAATGTAAATGTGGAGGATCTAACAAAGGTGCATGCCCGACTGGTTGCGTGGACATGTACCCAACCATATTACCAATCCATGTAGACCCAAACCATAGGAGACATCCTTATCACTTGGCTAGGCGAGGGCCGAAACAATCCTTAGTTTCATACAAGTTCAGGGACGCATCAAGTAAAACCGGACATGACACAATTAAACCTGAATGAGCACAATTTGTCACAACAGCAATCAATTTAAGACAACCGGTTCAGTGTAGATATCAAACGAAGAGTTATATATTATTTTCCCTCTCCTTTGGAACTGTCAATAACCTCTAATTGGGACTGCAATATCATTTTTATGGAGGGAATGCCATATTTCGTTTTCAAACAAACCATCTCCCCCAAGCCTATATGACTAAAGTACGGCTGGCAAGAGTACAAGAAGACACCATCAAAGTTAATGTCTGCCAATCTCTTGGTTTAGATGCTAAAAGGAATTGCATACTAGGTAAACTGAAAGATCTGAAAAGAGTTTCCTCTAGTTATTAGATATTGGATGCATGTCAGTCTTTTTGAGGCCCGTGATGTTAGGGGACAATAGCGACCTACCTTACATAAATGGGAATTGTGAGTTTCCGACAATTTCTGAGATGGGTTATTTGGAAAATAGGTGCAGAATCTATCTAAAAACTGTTAGGTAGGAAGCAAAAGATAGATCAATATATGCCTATCACACACTGTCAAGATATAGCTCCTCGTGATCTTATTCTTGTATTCAGAAACACAACCACATGTTCTCTGGCCTGGAATAACGGGTCTGATGATCCTGGTACACCAAGTGCCTCATAAATTAGTCCTGCTTTGAAAAACTAGGAGAAGAATAAGATCAAAAAGAAAGAAAAGACACTAGGAGGAAAGTCGCATGCTCTCTCCCTCTCAACATGTGAAACCCCAGGCCGCAGTATCATTCGTAAGTCCAAGCGTCCCCTCCAACGGCGAAAAGTAACACTCGTTATTATTATTATAATCACAAGTTATGTCTGTAACTCCTTCCTGCTTTCCTTCCGTCTTCTAATTATGTCATGGCTTCCCTCAGTAGACCTCGCACCACAAAGTCAACATCTGGTCCTCATCAAGGCCTCACGCGCTCCGTGCAACACGCGGGCAAAACAAAAAACAAAAAAGAAAGGCCTCGCGGAGCTACCCATTAGAGGAGGAGAGTCCATGGAATAGGAGAGGCACTAGAAGAGCTCTTTCTGAGACGTCCTTCCGGCCAAAAGAGCGAATGGAAGCCAATGTGGCATCAAACCTTCAAACAGGTAGTTCACTAGCTTATACTTCTTCTTCGACGATACCAAGTCTTCTTTCCTTTACGTAACTTGGATTGGAATTAACCCAATGCATGCAGGCAATTCATCTCCATCAGTCATGATCAGACTACCGTCTGGTGATGTCGAGAGGCAACTGGAACGAGCATGGGAGGTTTTAGGTGCGTCGATGGATGATGGCAGCATCGCCGAGCAGCTTATCTTGGTTTGGGATCAGATACGGGTGGCGCTTGTCGCGCCGCTGCTAAGGATTGGCATCTTCTTGTGCTTGCTCATGACAGTGATGATCCTTATTGAAAAGATTTATGTTGGCATGGTTAGCCTCATTGTTAAGATTTTTGCACTCAAGCCGGAGAAAAGATACAGATGGGAGCCCATAGCACCAGATTTGGAGAAGGGCACTGCGGCCTTTCCAATGGTCCTAGTTCAGATACCCATGTACAACGAGAAAGAGGTAAAAAACTAACACCCCACTGTTTTTTTTTCTCCTCCCATAGGTTTCGAGTACTTGGTCTGTAAGCCTTGGTGTTGTTCAAAGGTATACAAGCATTCCATTGGGGCAGCATGTGGTTTGGACTGGCCATCGGATAGAATAATAATCCAAGTGTTGGATGATTCCACTGACCCTGCTGTTAAGGTATGTCTCTCAACTCTGAACAGATGCATTGTTGACATGATCTTGCTTTCCGTTGGGCAACTTCATATTGTTTTATGTGTTTTTCTTCCCATGCCTTCGTTCTAGTTATCGGCGACACCATACAGAGGCTAAAAGGTGTGGGGAGAGAGAGAGAGAGAGAGAGGATGGAATCATTGAGCTGCACTTACGTAGGAAACACCATTGATCCCCCTGCAGCTTTTGGGTGGATTTCAGAGAGTGCACATTGTTGGTAGGCTAAAGTGGTATGATATAAATGACAATTGACAGATGAGAGTGAGTTGGATCTCACCTATTACCTGGCCTCAAATCCAGCCAATTTCCTCTCAAAGACTCTGTCCTTCGACTCCAAGCCATGTGGGAGAGAGAGATAAGGACGCACAGTTGCCCACAAAATACAAGGTACCTAGAAGTAACGCTCGTTAAAAAATTTCTCTGTTTGCAGTTGCCTGCAGCCCTGCTTACATAAAAGATATATGAGTTGAAGACCCTCACGGTAGACTTTCCTACTGCTGTTATCAACGCTTGAAAGACAGGTCTACAAGTTCAGGCCCAATGGCCTCTGTGTGGTAGCTTGGGTTTTAAGGAACACCAGCAGCTTTATCATTTTAATGTAGATGGTTGAGACTGCTCGAGAGTTCTGTTTTCACTTACATCATGCCTCACCACAAAATTTAGCAAAGACTATTAGGACTTATGGGGATGCAACCTTAAAAAAAAATCTACACATTATATGTAATTTGAAAGCTTCAGAGTCCAGCAACCCAAGGACAGCTTCTGAGACCTTCCAGCTCCTTTTACTGCATCTATTGTATCACTTCCTCCACACTCTCAATGTTAGAATTCAGAGCCATCAATGAAATACTCTTCCTCTATATTCCCTCATTGCACGCGCGGATTTTTAGCTATTATTAATGTCAGATGCCTTAAAACAATAATGAGCACATATTATTAGGATTTCTTGCGATTAGATCTTCTTTAAACAATTAATATCTTTAACTGTTAAAGATTCTTCATGATTCATTAAAATCTCGATGATATTGATAATTATGTACCCTTTTTCAGCTTTGGCTCACCAATCAATCAGTTTGTTTGAACCCCATTTGTGCGGTGGACCGCACACAGTGCGGTCGGCTTATGCACAGGTTTGGATTTTGATTTGAGCATTCACCCACACTCAGGGATTCTTAGTATGTGGTGCCTAAGTGATTCTTGCCTTAAGACTGGGCAACTCCTCCCTCAATTATGAGGTTGTGTACAAAGATTACAAAGATTGCTGTCGCCGGCACCCAAGACTTTTGGGAAGCTCGTCTAATTTGTTCAGGTGTGAGTCACACTGAATGTCTAATACTGGCTGGGCCAAAAGTAAACAAAAATGACTTGAAATGCTTCAAGAATTGTCTGATATCAAATCAACATAGCCTATAGATCCAGGGTACTGCTTAATTACTTACCACCTAGCGATTTTTGAAGGTATGAAACAGCACACGCATACAGACACACATACACGAACTCAGCCTGGGTCCCATGGATGAGGTGGATGGTAACGTGGGAGGACCAGTTTGTATGTCTCATCTCATGAATACAGCATTATGTCTTCTAAGTTAGGTTCCTTACGAGTTTCTAAAATTATTGGGAGATCCAATTATTTTCCTACCACAATCCATATAGGCGATTGTTCGGCTTCGTGCCACCTAGCACTTTTTTCTGAAGGGGTGAGACATGAAAAATTATATCCTGCATTGCGTGCACCAACGTGGCCGTGCACTATGCCAATCACGTTGTCTCATTTCTATAAGCCTCATTTATCATGTGCTCATCTCGGTGATTAGCCCACAAAAAGGGACGGCGTGGTTGTCATGCTGTATGGCCTATGGTGCATGCGGTACATAATATAATTTCTTGTGAGACATGCACACACATTCATACAAACATGCACAAACTCAACCTGGGTCCAATGGATGAGGTGGATGGTAATGTGGGAGGGACCAGTTTACGTCTCATCTCAATACAGCATTTTGTCTTCTAAGTTAGGTTCCTTTCAGTTTCTAAAATTATTGGAGGATCCAATTATTCACCTACTACAATCCATTCAAGTGGGTCTTACCTGATGACCATATGTGTTTAAACAGAACCATGGCTTATCTGTGCTTGTGCAATGATTGGCTCACATTGGCGATCCATGTACTGCACCACAAGGTCCTTCACATAGCCTGTAGCAGGGCCCGTTACGCACGAGCCAGGCCCAAACGTGACACCATCCGTTCAGGCATCTATGGTTTGATAAGTAGGACTTTCTTGTGCAGGATCTATACCTTGTGCAGGACTGTGGTGGTGCATCATTTCCTTCTTGCTTGATGACTTCTTATAATAAATCGAATTGAATGATAATTGCATCATACCATGGAGTGAATACTGGATTGTTCATCTTCTTTGCTTTTTGATTCAAGTCACTTTAGTTGATGGTTTCCCTTTAATGAATTGGCTAGGAATTAGTGGAGATGGAGTGCCGAAAATGGAAGAATAATGGTGTGAATATACACTATAAATTTAGAGATAATAGGAAAGGATACAAAGCCGGCGCTCTAGAGGAAGGAATGAAGCACGACTCCGTGCAAGGCTGTGATTTCGTTGCGATGTTTGATGCTGATTTCCAACCTGAGTCTGACTTTTTGATGAGAACTGTTCCTTTCCTCGTGCATAACCCAGACATTGCTCTTGTCCAAGCTCGTTGGAAGTTCGGTGAGATTTTTCTTGTTTTCCCTAATTATTGATTTCTTCTTCTTCTTCTCTTTTTTATTCTGAGGAGAAATCATGTTAATTTATGTTAATCTAATTTCAGTTTGATATAATACAAGATAGGTGTTACTGCTTGACAATTGAATCCTCATCTAAATCGCTATAAAAATGCATTTCTAAATCGATATTCATGAATGCAAATATAATGAACTCTCAAATTGTTCAGCACTACTGCTTTTGACACTTTCACATCAAACATCCATTAAAAAATAATGATATTTGTATGTTCACTCCCTCTCTCCCTTTCTCACATAGAGAGAGAGAGAGAGTCTAATATGGTCCTCCTTGACGTATACGCATGATGATAATAAATAAGTATATTTCAAACTGGCTTACCCAATGTAGCAGTTAGATCCCTCCGACATATGGTGATAGATTCTGAATCCTTGGTAACATCCCCAAGAGTTTGACTTAGGTTAAGTTTTATTGGTGGTGCTTGCACTATTATTCTCAAAGGATGAGGATGAGTGTAAGGACTTGTACTGGCATTGTGTCTTATTCTATATTTATTATATACTGAAAATATTTTAGGTACTTATATAGAGAGAAAGAACCTAAATTGTGAAGGGCCTGCCTCTGCCCGGTCCACTTGACCGGCCCAAACCGGGCTTGGCCCATACTAGCCTCACACGTGCTTTGCAACGTGGTAGGCAGAAGACTTCCATCGGAAGTCTTCCTTCCTCCCTTCTCCCTGATGACTCCGACTAGGAGTCCGGAGACCTAGGGCCACCGAAGCCCCTAGGTCTCCTCTATATTAAACGATTTCTCCCTATGGACCTCCACCTACGATTATCAAGATCCATTCTCTCTTTTCTCTTCGTTGAGTTCGCGGTTGCCCGATCTTGGTGCTCGCAGAAAATTGGGGGCTGCTGGATACCCACCAGAGCTGAGGTAAAAACCCCAAGCTCCTTTTCCTTTTCTTCATATTCTCCCATGGCCTTAAGCGCCCGCCATCAGCCGAGAAATCGATTGAAAATCAATCGAAAAACTCCCCTGTTCACCATCCCTATTTTGGCCAAGTTTCTTCTTTCTTTTTTTTTCTGACCACCAGCCTTGCAGCCTCTTGGAACCGGACCTTTCATTGAGTCCCACGGCCTCCGCCTACCTTCTTCCCCGGTGAAGCCATAGCCATCGATGAGCGGCCAACGACCAAAATCAAGGGAAGGGTTTCGGTTCTCCTATTTTTCAAGCCCTTTCCCTTGGATTTTCTCACTGGCTAGCCATTGCTGCTAGTTGTCTACCACCTCCGACCACCGGCTAAGTCTCCCTAGCATGACCCTTGATGATCCCCACTTCTCTCTCCACTTTTTCAGTCTAGTTCCTCTCTCCTATTTCCTCTTTTTTTTCCCTCTTCTCCCTCTTTCTCTTCGAGCAGATTGATGTACCCCAACAAAGAGTCTCATCTTTCTATCCTAGGACCTAAGTGGAGTTCGCTGCAAAGAGCCCTAACTGCCCTAGTGCTCAAGGAGACTATTGACCGATCACCCCATCCTATTGAGTGTCTCTAGAACTCACTGATGATGAAACCATATTGAAACGACCTTAGTCTTGATCGAGTCCATGCTCTATGATTCAATTGATCAAGTTTCTTAGACCTTACCTACCTGGGAGTCGCCGAATGCCCGTCATATGACCAACCATTCACTTTATCTTGTTATTTCCAATTACTAATAAAGTTATTGAATAGGAATTAACCTAACTTAATATCTTTAAATAGGTTTAGTAGGTTCGCCCTAGTAAAGTTTGAAAGCCTAAGACGGAAGAGGTAAGTAACCCTGACACTTCATACTAGTTTTTAAATTTTTACTCATTTTCCGAGTTACATAAAAATATAAAAATAATATTAAATGTTGATGAAATAATATTTTCTTAAAATTAAGGATCAAGCATGCGATATTATGAAACTCATAATTTATTACGAAAAATGGTTCCTCATATTTAAGAATTAATGACCTTGCCTTATAAAATATGAACTCTATATTTATGAAATTTGTACTTTTCAATAAAAAATAATTTCCTGATTAATCTACTGTTAAAGGCTTATTTATAGACTATAGACTCTCTAAAGCATTTAGTGATTCTTATTTGTATATGAATTTAAGAATAATGACTTAATGAAAAATTTCTTTTAAGCAAAGATGTTACTACAGATTCTCGAAAATAGCTATGTACGTCCCTCGCCCACGGAGATAAAAATAGTTGGCAAATCGACTCTCCGGCCAATGGGATTATACTGAGCTTGGCATATGGCCTTCCGCCAGCGGCATTACAGTAGCCTTAGCCATACGGCCCTGGCCAGCCAGGTTACTAGTAGTTGGCTATGATATTGATTTATGGCTCTATCACGGATATAAGGTGACCTTAGATGCATTTAGTGTTCGAGAGAATTATTATGAATTATGAATATGACAAAATGATAAATGATTTATGACTTTGTAAAATAGATGATTTATGAATTTTATTTATGCATTAGAAACTATATTTATGTAATTTACATGATTATGCATTGCAAGAGCATGACTGATTATGATTATACTGTTATTCTAAATTTTTGTTAATGGCAGTTAATTCTCTAAATAATTTATCGATGTAATAAAAATTTATGCTTGATTTGATAAGGTAATAAAAGGCTTTACTTACTGAAGCTGTGTAGTTCAATCTTCTTCTATTTTTTTAACGAATAGAATCACTAGGAATGAAGGATGATCCAGGTTTTGAAGTTCACGGCTAGCAAACTTAGCGGTTTTGTAGAAGAATTTTAGTATTTTAATTGACTATAAAATTTGTAGTTATATTACTTTCTTAAATTTTAAGGTTTATGGGTTTTTGGTAATTCTTATTTGAATTTAAACACCTCTGAACGATGTTTGCCTTATTATTTAATGGATGATGGATTTGGATCATTTTGCTATATTTTTATTTGAGGTGGTTTTGAGTACATATTGTGATTATTGGCTTCATGTTATCGTGGGCCACACTCCTGGGGCATGTTATGTCCTAAATTTGGGGCGTAATATAAATAACATCTCTCAGCTAACTTTTTGTGGATAAGTTCCTAAGTTTTTACAAAAGATATTAAAGTGGATCTGATCCATGACCTATGTGAACTTAGGGATATTGTGCTACTGGTCTATTGGGACTAATAAGGGGATGATGGTGGTACTTTTGATTGAATTTGATAAATTTGATTGAATTTGAGTTTTACCCTAACGACGGCACAAGAATTTAAATCAAGAGAGTACGCAAGGACTTGTGCTTGTGTGTATTAGTCCCTGCATCACTGGTTTTGTGTTGGAAAACCTTAGGTACTTATATAGTGTGAAGGAAGCCAAATAATACTTTGCAACTAGCCTTTTTGGATAATATCCTGAATTGTTACAAGGAGCCACTGGCATTATCTAATTGACATGGTATTGGTGATAGTTTTTGAGGACAGTGTAATTGGTGGTAGTGATGGAAGTAATCTCAAAGCACTCCACATAAACTGCGTAATAAACTTTTTTGCTTCTTGACAATCTCAAGAACTAAGTTCTTTCCCTCTCTATTATTATATGGATTTATTTTTCTATAGATTTATTAGAATTTGAAGAGTTTTCCTGATAAATATGAGCAACCATACAGTGAATGCTGATGAGTGCTGATGACGAGATACAAGAGATGTCATTAGATTACCACTTCAAGATCGAGCAAGAGGCAGGGTCATCTACATGTGCTTTTTTTGGATTAATGGTAAAATAATCTTATGGTTTGCATAGTTTATATATAATGTTCTGTGTCTTTTTGCTCATATTTAACCATAAGATTTGAAAAAAATAATGAATGAGTAGTAAAGTACAAAAGACTGTTAAGCATGCTAGAAATAGGGACGAGCAAGTGCATAAACGCCTTGATATGATGTATGAATGCTTCAGAAAGGATGGAATACAGTTGATTCAATGAACACATACATGATCTGTATTGGGCATTATAAAGTACTAAAGATATTTATCTCAGCATCATTACGTGTTCAAATAACAATACAATATTTACATTTGTTGTTATTACATGCTATTCCTTATCCATATGGTCCATTTTTACCTAAACGAAATGAAGTTGATCCTTAAAGAAAAGGGGTAATTAAATTGCTGACTAGGTGTGTTATCAATAAGCAAGTCTTTATGTCATATCTTGAAATTTGAACTCTTAAGTTGTTAGATATAATATTTGCTGGAAATTGGACCCGGGGGCTACCGCGAAGCCGGGAAAGGAGGAGCTTCGCTGCAGGGACGGTGGTCGGCGGCGCGCCGACTGGTGACGTCCTCCTGGAGGGTGTAAGTCCTGCAAAAGCCGGTGGCCGGGCTCCCCGGCGCCGGCCCTCCGATGCTTAAGTCAGAGGGGGCAGATATGTGGAGAGAGCAAGGAAGAGAGTATATGGAGAAGACAGCAGGAATATTTGGATAAGATGAAGAAGATGAAAAGGATGATATCCTCCATTGTGTCTGTGCTGTTTGCTTCTTTTCACCCGGTCCAGGAGGGTTCTGTCGGGGCCCCCCTTCCCTTCTCCAGGTTTTCTTTATAGAAGGGGATTACGTTACCTGGGAGGTGGCGGGGGAATTGTCTCTTTTCGTCATAATTGGGCACGATTTGGCCCATTGATGGCGTAGTGGAGAACGGGACCAAATCAGACCGGAACCAGGAGTTGTCACGGTCGATCGGACCTGTTGGAGTGGTTGAACCGCCGGCCGTGATGGGCCTGGGTCCGTGGATGGTAAGTGCATTTATTACCGAATGAACCGACCGTCAGGGAGACATACGCTTGATGGTTCAGTGATCCGGAGATCGTCTTGAGCCGTGTTCATTAAATGACTGAGTGCATTGGAGACTTGAGGGAGTCTCATGCATTAATGGCAGGTCGTGCCAATACCTGCGGAGATCTTATGCCTTGATGGCTCGGAGATAGTGGCAGGTTGTAGTAGAGTCGCGTGTATAGCCGCGGACCTTTCGAGAAAGCTAGGCGGGGAGGAGTATTAGTTAAAGGCATCGGCTCGGCAAGAGTGCCGAGCCGAGCTGGTCGCCCAGAGGGGCGCCCTGTGGCGGGGTTGCTTCTAGTACTTCTGGTCGACGCCTTTGGGCGAGCACCTTCTGGCCGAGCACCTCTATTTGGCGCTCTCTGGTCGGCGCTTTCTCTGGTCGGCTCTTTCTAGCCGAGCATCCCTACTTGGTTATTTGGTTGGGCGCCTCTTGGCGCTATCTCTGGTCGGCGTCCTTTAGTCGAGCGCCTTTCTAGTCGGCGTTCTCTAGCCGAGCGCCTCCGTGGCGGTATGACTTGGGGTTTTTTCCCCCAACATAATAGATCACAATATATAAACTAGCTTTCTAAAGATCTTGAATGAAAAATTTTCTTTTACTCAAGCATCTACATTTTTTACTTATAGGGACTGCGGGTGTATGGCGGATTTCTGCCATCACAGAAGCTGGAGGTTGGAAAGATCGAACAACCGTAGAAGACATGACTAGCTGTTCGAGCTGGTCTTCGAGGTTGGAAATTCGTATATGTTGGTGACATCAAAGTAAGTTACCCATACTTTAATCACATATATAGTTAAATTTATGTAGATCCAAGAACGGCATTGATGAGCATCTATTATTAATAATAACATACAGATTATTCTTTAGAATTCGTCGCAACTTTCTAATTATTATACTTTTACCTGAGAGTAAATCATTAATCAAATTTTGCTTGTATTTTAGGTCAAAAGTGAGTTACCTAGCACTTTCAAAGCTTATCGATATCAGCAACATCGGATGGTCCTGCGGGCCTGCTAATCTGTTTAAGAAAATGGCAATGGAAATCATACGTAATGAGGTTTATCATTTTTCATTTACTGTTTTTCATGAAGAGTTGCGAAGGAAGGAATATGGAGATCTTCACAATCATTTGATTTTTTTTCCCTTTCCGCAGAAAGTATCTCTATGGAAGAAGTTCTATTTCATATACAGCTTCTTCTTTGTTGGAAAGATTGTAGCTCATACAGTAACCTTTATCTTCTACTGCATCATAATCCCAGTTTCTGTTTTGGTTCCTGAAGTGGACATTCCTCAATGGGGGTGGTTATGTTCCAACAATTATCACTCTCTTAAAGCTTTTGGAACTCCAAGGTAAAACACCTATAGAATTGCTATAGGTTGCCTTACTTCAATCATGGCTACATATGAATAGTAAAGCACATCATCATCATCATTTTAACTACCATTATTAAAGAAAAGTTATGTTTTTTTGTTACAGCTCTTTTTCATCTACTGATATTTGGGTCCTAGTTGAAAATGTTATGTCTTCCATTCGGATTAAAGCAGCTACAACTGGTCTTTTAGAGGCTGGGAGAGTCAATGAGTGGGTTGTCACTGAGAAGGTTAGGAGACGCTCACAAGACAAAACCAGCTCTCAAATGGAGGATCTAAGAAGCCAATAGATCTCAAGAGATAAAGCCTTTGATCGACAAACCAAAGAAGCATCGACCAAGGTTTGGCATAGGTATATTCCAACCTGCTTTGGTGCATGCTTATTTTTATGGTTAAAACTGGCAACAAGAGAAACATGGTCTTACCTGAGGATTTTATATTTAATTGGTGTTAACTCTTAGATATATTTACGCAAAGAACTAGCTAAGCTTAGACCAACCTTGTAATTTGGGCCTCAATATGCTATAAATGCCAAAAAATGTTGGCCTGCAAAGATATTAATGACCTTCTAACAGGGGTTGATATTATTCCCTCTGAAAAAAAGGGTGCTGATATGGCTTCGTATAATACTAGATATGGCGACGCAACGTGGGGTAGCACAAACCAAGTTTTGGTTCTCGATATGCCTAACTACTGCAAATCATAGTTCAGAATACATACGCTTCTATCACAAGTAGGGCGATCTTGTTGAATTGTATATGTATACGTGTGTCTCTCTCTTTCTATATATATTTGTACGTATGTATGTATGTATCTTTATTTACTGTAGATGATTTTTCATGGTTGAATACCAGATTCTATTCTCGGAACTTGGGCTCGGAGTATTCCTTCTATTCTGCGGGTATTATGACCTTGCAAATGACGGGCAAGGTTATTCTGCGTACCTCTTCCTTCAAAGGCTTGGCATTTCTTGTAACAGGCTTTGGTTACGTCGGCATCCATGTTCCTGGTTCTTAACATTACAGGTTCCTAATGAGTTGCACAGTGGAGCATGTCGAAGGATTCAATTGCATATAGCTGCTTCACAGCCATAATAACCATTTTTATACAATTGTCCTCATTCAAATTTACACTGCTGTTGCAGAATTAGATTCAACCATTCTGTCAAATAGGAAGAAAGCTAGCACTCTGACAAGTACGATTTTTTTTTCAGTAGCATTATTTCAGTGTCAGGAAAGTCAACCATTTGTAAGATTGCAACTTCATTATGAGAGGAATATTAAAGAATAAATTCTTAACGGAGAATTTAGTCGTATATTTCGGTTGCTACTAGTCCTCCTTGCTGTGAATCTTGCCAAAATTCTTGTTTGTGCATGGATAGATGTTCTGGAAGCATTAAAAGATTTGCAAGAAAAATTCCATTCAAGGTGATCGGCTGTTAGGATTATGCCCCAAAGATTTCTTAACAGATAATGACAAAACTTGAACAGAAAAATATTGTTGGGTAATATACTAAGGCAGTCCAAGTCTGTAGCTTCTGAAGCTGTGCCCTTGAATTTCTTGAAGTGCGCTGCCACAATAGTGAGCACCATTTTATATTCAAATACTATCTTCTTTTTTTTTTTACAGAAATTTAGATTCTCTCATTTTGGTTTCAGTAATTTCATCTAGGCCTGTAAATGTTAACTCTTTTAAGTGAGTTGGAGCATTTGTGAAGAATCAGTTAGAAGATTATCTGGTACAAGGTTGCCATTAGACCAGGAAGCTTCTTGGGAAGTAAATTAAGACTCTGTTTGGCAGAGTTGTTGACAGTAGAGTTTCGAAAGTAAAACTTTTAAAGTAGAGCTTTTATAAAAAGCTATTTGCTGTTTAATAATTATATTTCTAAAGTGCTGCAAGATTTAATATGTGTTTGGTAAACAAACTAAGAAATTACTTTTGGTATGACAAAATGACTATAAAAGATATTGCATAGTATTATACAACAGAGCATAATAAAATATAATATATATTAATACATAAATATATAATATAGTATAATATTACTGTATGTAATATAATATATATAAATATAGTAATATAATATTGTATACTATAGCAAATATGTACTTTCTAGTCCTCCAAAAGTTTTTCCAAACGGGGCCTAAATTCTCAAGCCGAAGCCTTTCTTGCAGCTAAAAACAAATTTTTACTTCAACTCTCATAGGCCATCTCAAGTACATATTTGGCTCGCTGAACTATGCTGCTTTAAGCTTCCAATGCCTGTTCATCCACATCTTTTGTGTTGAGGTCATCATTTAGCTATTAGAATGAATACTCTAACAACCATCCAGGCAACAAAATTTATTCGCTCACCTTTAATTTGGCTTTTCAAGAAGATAATATACTTTTTGTTCCTGAGAAAAAGGAGGGGAAAGCCTATAGACTTTATTAAGATAATGAATGGAAAATTGGCATTAAACAAACACAAGAGATTATTTTCTACTTGTGAGTAGAAATCATAATCAAAATTAAAACTTAATACAAAACCTTTTTTCAAATCAATTGGTAGTAAGTTTGCCGAGATCGAGGCATGTACCAACACTGTCCTAAAAGCGTGATTTGTCTCTTACATGTGGGTTTGCAGCGATCTCATTCCTAAGATACAACAACTCGATTTAGCCTGATCCTCTTCTAACGAGCATAATCATTGGAGAGGCTTGATCCAAATTAATGGCCCGTTCAAATGCCTAGGGAAAAAAAAAAGTAGAAAGTTGAAGAATAAAAGAACTCTATTTGTGGATTAGGTTCGTGACTTGTAGCCAGCTGTTTGTTTTGGGCTCAAGTCTCTTCTCAGATGAATTCCATTGATTAGCTTATCAGTGCTAGCTCTTCTTGGAGTAACAGAAAAACAGACCGACTCTAAAAGGAATTGGAGATACTAGCGTCATCTTCAAGCACATAACAAAAGACAGAAGGATGAAGAGAAAGAAGATGAGGTGGTAGTGTCATCTTCCAGCATTAATGTGAATACGGAGTGACGACAAACCAAAGTAATATTGCTGGAAAGAATATATGGGAGACTTTGGCAGATTCTATATTGTGTCCAATCAGACCTCTCTGTACAGTGACCCCTTACCACACTGTTGGCATTGAGATATGACATGGCATGGAATAATTACCAGGCATTCAAGCAAACAAGCAAAAGCACTGGCCCCTTAGTCTTCTCATTTTGGTGAATTAAAGGTGGTTGAGGGGCATGAAACACATGGACCCAACATGAGACGAGTTCCTGATGTTATTTTGGTTGCTTCAGTCTTGGAAGAATTTCATAATGACAACTAAAAACTTAGCAGCCTTCTCATTTAATGAAAGGTGGCTGAGGGGCATGAAACACATGGACCAAACAAGAGACAGAGTTCCTGATGCTATTTTGGTTGCCTTCCGTTTGGAACTAGCAGCACTCGCCAGTCTTGGCTACATAATTCTCTTTAACATCTAGCCAAACTCACAAAACACGAGCAGGGCCCGCCAGTCCTCTTCCTGCTAAAGTTCCAACAATAGCTGTCCCTTTTCCCGTAGCCCGGTCCATCGACCACAGCCACACAGCCGAATCTCCTGGGCTGCTATTTTTTTTTTTTTTTTTTGCACGGTGATAGAGTTAATCCTTTGCCCCGCAATATTTGATTGATAGTGAATGAGGGTATTATATTTCAGCTATGCATTATATCATGAAGCTAACGAGACGGTGAATTAGGTGGCGACATATGTAGCGAGCTACTCAGAAAGCATGCTATGAGTTGTGGAGGGCGAGATGCCTGATGCACTTGGAATTTTTTGTTTGCCAATATTACTAGGTTTATTCGTATCCATAAGATATAAAATGTCCGTAAAAAAAAAAAAAATAAATAAATAAATAAATGATAAAATGTTTGGCCTTCCGCATGCATAAATATGGGAAAGCAAACACGGGCAAGATGAAGTACGTGGAACTGGAACACCATCAAGTCAAGCATAATGGAAGGGACGGCACTCCTGTATCGCCTTCACCAGCTGGTACCCATCCTCCGGCCCCTTCCCTCTTTCCCCTTTTTCGCTTCTTTAAATCCTTTTCCTTATGGTTTTATCACTACCTCCTTCCTCCCTGCATGGATTTCTCAGCTCTCGGCTTCTTCGCGTCCCTGTGTTCTTTTGTGGAGACGTCGCCGAGGTTTTCTTGGCACCAAATTTGGGTGATATGGGTGCAGATAAGAGCCAACGTGGTGGCCCCGGTGCTGAAGATTGCTGAGGTCCTGTGCTTGATCATGTCGGTGATGCTGCTCGCGGAGAAGTTGTCGATGGGCGCCGCCAGCCTCTTCGCCAAAGTCTTCCGGCGGCGGGCGGAGCGGCGGTACAAGTGGGTGCCCATGGAGAAGGACTTGGAGGAAGGGAGCTCGGCCTATCCCATGGTGCTTGTAAAATTCCCATGTACAATGAGAGGCAGGTAAGCCAAATATTTCCGCTGCTTGCTTTCCATTTATCTGCTCATTCTCTGTTCTCCCAATGTCAGTGTGCGTGTCGCGAATTCTTGCGTTGTTTGCAGGTGTACAAGCTCTCCATTGGAGCGGCGTGTGGAATGTCGTGGCCAGCCAATCGAATCGTAGTTCAGGTGCTCGATGATTCAACCGACCCGAAATCAAGGTAATTGGTAATTTCATTCACCTCAAGTAGTTAATTGCCGGGTTCTTCTTTAAATGTTGATTTTGGTACATGTAATGCCATCACACGATGTGAGGCTATTTCAATTCAAGTTTCAGGGCTTGCATGGAGATGTCATTTCCTAAGTTCAGCCCACCAACTGGAGTTACTGGACTGAATAAACTGAAGGGCGTCTTTTAGTAAAGGATGTCATTTTTTAAATAAAAAAAAGGGCATCTCTTAGTAAAAGATGGTATCATATGATATGCATGATACTCTTGTCTCCCGCCTCCTGACCCAGGGTACATGCCGAGGGACGTGGCCAAGGCCGGCCCGAGCGGTCGCCCAAGGCCCTCGGCCTCAATGTACCCAAAAAATAAGGCCCAGCTCATGTACCCAAAAAAAAAAAGGTATTTTTGCATGGATACCCTTCTAAATATCAAAGTTGCCAATGATACCTTCCAAAATTGATATTTGCATGTATACCCTCGTAAAATACTTGTTTTGCTATTCCCCCCTCTTTATTCTTATTTTTGCATATATACCCATACCATCTAACGCCGTAAAAAAATAACGCTTCAAATAAAATGACTAAAATACCCTTAATGGGTAAGCGTGCAAATAGAAATTTATATAAGAGTATACAAGCAAATAGTAACTTTACAAGGATATTCATACAATTTTCTATATTTAGAAGGGTATATACGTAAAAAAAAATCGTAGTAGATGGAAAGAATTTAGATACATTAATTAATATGATAGCCTTTATAATCCTTTGTAACAGTCAACATCAACTAACCAGCTCCTTTGTCTTCCAAAGTAGTACTTAAGTCTTGTAGAATTCTTAACCTTCTAAAATATCCTCCAAATTTTACCTTTAATTTGAATAGTTGTTGCTCCATTTAAGAACCTATACATTGAATAAATAAATATACACAATATAAATTGTAAGAGAGAGTGTTTATCAACCAAACCTATCCTAACAAAATAAAAGAAAAAAAAGAATAATATACAGCCATATTATGTTTCAACAATCAATCAAAAATGGGTGGTATTTCGTCATTCTTACCTTCAAATAAAGTATATGGCATGCGGTTAGAAACCAAAAAATAGAGTTTCAATATAGGTTTACAGCGAAAAATAGGAATAAAATAAATCTAATCAAATTAACCTCCCACCGGAATGGTTCTGATCGACTCGTTCGACAAGCATCATCAAAAAAAAAAAAAACCGATTTTTCGATATCCGATGCAAGTAGCCACGTTGACCCAAACTCGCGTCATCGGATTCACCACCCGATCCCACCAACACTCCATCCCTTCCTCTTCTCCTCCGCCTCCTCTCTCTCTCTCTCTCTCTCTCTTTCGTCTCTAACCAGTTCTCGGCTCCGGGCTTGGGCCCACGATTGGGATCCCGATGCGCCCGGGGGGGGTGGGGGGGGGTGGGGGTGCGCGGGATGGGGAAGCCAGGCGCCCGGGGGGTGGTAGAGGTGAAGAAGAGTAAGGGTAATAACGTCATTTCATATTTTAATTTTATTTTTAATTAATATAAATACGATTTTTTTTAACACTGTTAGAACAACTGTTATATTAGGGATATTTGTACAATAACAGAGTTTTACGAGGATATACATGCAAATATCAATTTTGGAAGGGTATTCACGCAAAATCTGATATTTAGAAGGGTATCCATGCAAAAAATCCCAAAAAAAAAGGCCCCAGCCTCAACGATGACATAATCAAAGGGGTTTTAAAGGGGGATGCTCAGCCCTCCAAAAGGGTTGCATTTAATAAGGCATTGGGGGAAACCGCCTTTCATGGGCCACGTGTCTCCTGGCGGCCAAAACTAGGTGTCGGAGCGGTTTGGGAGTTGGTTTTGAATTTATTTTTATTTATTTTTCCTTGTCCAAAATGTTCCCTCTCAGGTTTTCTTTTCACATAGTATTTTTAAGAAAAAGAAATTTGAAGGAAGAGGGCGCGTTGACGGTACGTGCCGCATTGTCGGTGGGCCCCATGCATGGGGGCTAGGCCCCATTGGTTAAATTGCTCTTGTGCTTGCTATCCAAGCATTTCTGTATAATCCAAGCATGCATAGATCATGCAATAAATATTTTAAAATTATTAAAAAAGATAGTGACATAGCTCGGAGCAGCTCAACTTGTCAACTAAACGACAACAAGAAAGATTAAATGGATTAGCTACATTAATTTTCAAAATTAAAGTTGATAAAATCTTATTTGCGGTCAACTATGTCACAAGAAAGATTCAATAGATTAGCTATATTATCGATTGAAAATAGTATTTTAATGAATCTTAAGTATAAAAGTTTGATTAGTAATTTTTTATCTCAAAAAGCTAGATGAATTATTGAAATAAATTTTTAAAGTATTTTGCATTTATTAAAATGTTTTATTATTTTTTTTAAAAAAAGCCTCTTTTAGTGAGTTCGCCTTAGGCCTCCAAATGCATTGGGCCACCCCTGGACGTGGCAACCCAACACAGGCGCATAGAGCTTGGCCCCACAAGAAAGCAAGCTAACAACATGTCAAACAACCAATCTAACAACAATCCAACACCACAGGTAGGATAAAGATTTCCTAAACTAATCAGATTTCCAGAAAGCTTGAATTGCCCACACACGTTAATCCCAAAATAACCACAAGTTCAAATATCAATGCAGAATTACAAGTTATTCAGCACAACCACTTCTCAAAAATTTTATGGTTCTACAAAACCATAATGTTAAAGAGGGTTGTGAAAAATGAGTGCATCAGTAATGATAATGGAAAAAGAGTGCATCGGTAATAATATGAGTGCAACATCTTCCAAATATTGCCTGTTAGCTAGTGA
Source organism: Phoenix dactylifera (assembly GCF_009389715.1). Classification (NCBI taxonomy): domain Eukaryota; kingdom Viridiplantae; phylum Streptophyta; class Magnoliopsida; order Arecales; family Arecaceae; genus Phoenix; species Phoenix dactylifera. The sequence continues at coordinate 5,147,425 of NC_052397.1, read as the reverse complement.
TAGACATGCTCATGTTTTTAAGAATAAGTTTACTGATACTGTTGATGACACATAAGTTTGCAGATAAAGTGTGTGCGCCCATGCACAGGTGTGCGCTTGTAAACTTATAAGCTCATCATGATCAAGATAGATGCTAATCGATAAAAATTATAACGTCATCTGTTCGAGATACATACCCTACTTCACTTTGTGGCTCCGTTAAATCGATAAAACATGATCCCCCCCAACCCCAACACCACCCCCCTTCTCTCTCTTCTATCTCTCTCTCTCTCTCTTGCACACTCGTTTTATAGTGTGGATTTTCCTATTTTGGAATATTCAGGAGTCATGATAGCCGTCTAAAATTTCGTGATCTGTTTTTGAATAATAGGACTTGGTGCAGCAGGAATGCAAGAAATGGGCAAGCAAAGGGATTAACATTAAATATGAGATTAGGGACAATAGACATGGATATAAAGCAGGTGCTCTAAAGTTAGGTTTGAAGCACAGCTATGTACGTCACTGTGATTATGTCGCCATTTTTGATGCAGATTTTCAACCTGAAGCTGATTTTTTGTTGCGAACAATTCCTTTTCTTGTCCATAATCCAGAAATAGCTCTAGTTCAAGCTCGATGGAAATTTGGTGAGAACATACTTATGGTCAACTTATTTTCTCATTTTTTATTGGCAATAAAGTTGTAAGCTTATACTAGTAAATTGCCTTGTATTACAAGAAAATTTGATGATTTATCAACTATTTGTTCCATCTTAGTGGCACCAATGAATTAATACTTGTTACATTTCTTGTTTGACTAATAATATAATAAACATTGTTAATGTTAACAATAAAAGGTAATAATGTTTCTCATGATGCCTCTTCTAGGGTTACACAGAAACTGTTGCTAAAAATCCTTTCCAGTAAGAGTTCACATATTTCAGTTTGTGAGATTTCAATACAATGTCATCCTTTAGGGCAAGAGTTAGCTTATTCTTAGCAATTTGTGAGTCTTCCATTCATTTGTATTCTTGTGCGATTTATATATTTAATTTCTCTTAACACTGTCATTTCATATGTTTGTAAGGCCTATGGTGATGCATGCAGAATATGTAGGATAATAGTTATATGACTGATACATTCTTGTAAATTAGAGATAATCTATTTTGACTGTATTTCTTTTTTCTTTGGAGGAAGGAATAGGCACAAAGTGCCTCATCGGCATTCTCGTTAAGATAATGAATATTCTCATTGAGGAATACAGAGAAGAAAGGAAAAAAACATAAAGTTGTAGCTTTCTAGTAAGAAATGCCATTCACATAAAGTTGTAAGGAGAATTCAATTTTCATGTTGAAGCTCATATTCATCGGATAAGGTTTTCTGCTTAGAGTTACAGATGAAGGAATTAAATATATTCGTCATTTTTTTACATGGAACTAAAACTTTTTATGGTTCTGCCATTGCCATTTTTTTCATGAGATGATTTTTCTGATTTTGTAGTGAATGCCAATGAATGTATGATGACAAGGATCCAAGAGATGTCAATGGATTACCATTTTAAAGTAGAACAAGAATCTAGTTCGATCACATACTCCTTCTTTGGTTTCAATGGTAAGCAATCATCTGGAATTTCTAAAACTTCTGATTTAAAATGCACGAAAGTACTATCAGATGTAGCAATGAAGAGTTTGTGGCATGCATCTCACATTTATACTGGTTTGACAATTTTCTTTATGTTTTCTTGTGATTATTGACTAAATTAGATCTGTGAATTCAAATGTGCGATGGAGAGAGAATAAATAACTAAAGTTTGAATTTATAAATGGAAAACTTAGTTTGGTCTTTTTGGACATCTAATGGCTACCATACTAGAAAAGTAGATTCCTTTAATGGAAACAGAGTATTACATGGTATATTCCAAGTCCAATTAAGTCACTAAGTTTTTGACATTATATAAAACAAATAAAAAATTAATCTTGATAAACACATAAGAAACATATGTCAGTGCTAGCTGACTTAAAATTACCTCAGCAACAGCACAAGAAGTAACACCTATACTAAAATTATTCATCACATATTTTTTTCATTGCGTGGAAACATAATACTAACAGAAGACAAGGAAACAAAGATTCTAATGTATATGGGACTATAATGGATATCAAGCAGTCTGAAATGTAAAAGAAACTCTTTAACAATTAGTTGATTAGATGAGCTTAGGTCAAATACTTTTCATATGTTAACTGGTTCAAATGAAGAAGGTGGGTTGAGACATTTTTCTTCTATACTTTTTCTTTCCTCTTCTTTTGAGAATAACTGCTGGAGCACCACCAAATTGGGTTTACCAATGCCAAACACTTGGGAAACGCCAATGTTTGAACCTACAACCTTCTCCTGGGCTATGTCAATTTTCAGTGTTCCATTCATTATGTGGAAACTAAATAAGCAAATTCAAAATGGAGGATTTCATGGTTATAAACATTAATTATGCTCTCATCTTTTTTTTTTTTGGACAAAAGGTACTGCTGGTGTTTGGAGAATCTCAGCTCTTGAAGAAGCTGGAGGATGGAAAGATCGAACAACAGTGGAGGATATGGATTTAGCAGTTCGAGCAACTCTTTGTGGTTGGAAATTCGTTTTTGTAGGAAACATCAAGGTATTGATTTCATTGTTATGTATAATTGGATGCATGATTATTTATCAGATATATTACTTTTGGATGGATTTTGATGTTAAGCCATAAAAATCTATGGGTAAAAGACGTCATATTTAGAGGCCAATAGCTGGTAGCTCGGTTGGCACCCATTTGTGCACCTGAGAGGTCTCAGGTTTAAACCTAATGGTGACAAATAACCACCATATTTAGCCCCAAAAAAATAATTTCATGTTTCGAGGAAACATAAAATTTTCTATGGCATATTACTCTTTCTATAAAATTTCAACCACTTCCAGAATGTCTGTTTGTTTCAGTTGTGTTCCCACTGATTTTTCTTACCACTAAGAGCTAAGACATATTTGTCAAATGAAATGGAATAATCAGACCCCAGTTAAGAGTGAAGCTTTGGCAGCCTTCACTTTTGGTCATTTATTCTATCACATTTTACACGAGTTTTGGGTATTACATTTGTTGTTTTAGTATTACATCTGTTGTTTTGGTATTACCATGATAACCTTAACGAGAATACAACTGCATCTTCTCAGCTGATTATATATCATTAATTTTTTACTTGCGAAATTGTACCTGACCATTCTTGTGTAAAGTTTGCTATAGTTACATGGGCACCAACAACACTTATTTGAGCTTGTTGGCACCCTCTTCTTAGCACATGTTGGGAAGAGGTTCTCATTTCATCTTGTATGATGACAAAGTTACACAGGCCTAATTGTTGTAATCTTGCTTGTATCAAGGTTGGTTTAGACTATGCCTTTAGGATGCATACTTCAGTTTGCTCAAAAAAAAAAAGAAGAAAGGATATATTTCAGGATGATAGTATGAGTCCAGTGACTGAAGACGTGCTCTAATGATGATGAATTTAATTAGGACAACATCTTTTAATTTCACATAAACCACATTTGTAAGGATAAAATAACTCAAGCATTACAAACCACTGTAAATTTGCACGAACATAAATAATTTGTTTGTTACTGATATAGATGTTCTTAAGAGATTCCTATGAAACTATAATTCTTCGTATGTATGATACTTGAGCACAAATGATGTTTGTCCTCCTTGTAATTTGAATGGGTTGTTGCAGTTAAAGGCCAAGATGAGTGATTATCTGGATGCATGAAACTAATGACTCAATATTCCCTCAAAAAAAAGTAAAAAAGAAAATAATGCTTTGATAATTTAAGTATTGTTGAATGGAATTTCCACTCTGTCATTTCAAATGCAATTAAAAAATTATTTCAGGTTAAAAGTGAATTGCCTAGTACATTCAAGGCATATCGTAATCAGCAATATCGATGGGCTTGTGGTCCATCTAATTTATTTAGAAAGATGGGAAGAGATACGAAGGACAGTGGTTAGTATCTGTAATTTTTAACTCTGTATGAATTCTCAGAGTGTTCTAGCCCTAAGATGGTTTCCTCATTTTTCCATTTTCTTTTAAATGTTTCAGAAAATATCACTATGGAGGAAAATACATTTGATGTATAGCTTTTTTGTTGTTCGAAGGATTATAGCCCATATTGTTACCTTTACATTTTATTGTGTGGTCATACCGGCATCAGTCCTTGTTCCTGAGGTCAAAATTTCAAAGTGGGGAGTGGTTTACATCCCGACAACAATTACTCTTCTGAACTCAGTTGGAACTCCAAGGTGTGTCGCTACATCAATTACCTTTAAATAGCTTTTAACAAAATGTTGAAGAACTCTAAAGGAAATTGTCTACTAGTGAATATTTTGCTTTCTTCTTTACAATTTTATCTCTTTGTTTGCAGCTCGTTCCATCTATTGGTCTTCTGGGTCCTCTTTGAGAATGTTATGTCTATGCATCGAACGAAAGCAGTTTTGAGTGGTCTATTGGGTGTAGGGAAAGTAAATGAATGGGTTGTGACCGACAAGCTAGGAAGTGCTGTAAAAGCAAATGAAGGCGAAGAATCTGGCAAAAAATCTGGACCTACAACATCCAAAAGGTAGTTTGGGCACCTACCTTATTCGCATTGACATTTGGAATTATTTATAGAAAAACATTTATTTAATTATCTTCATGTGGTTCTTGTCAGTTCTCTACTTTGTTGAGCAGATATATATATGAGTAAATCGTTTTAACCAATGTCAGTGATTTTAACCAATGTCTCAACAAATTCTGTGTATTTCCTATGCTCATTTTGAAAAAGATTCAATTTAAATATTTCAGGTTTATATAAATGTATTAGCTTATTAAAATTTCTACGTGAGGTTAAATTTTGGCTCTTATATGATTGAAGATGAGTTATATCTAGCAATTGCTTTTCCTCAGGATTCTTCTTCCAGAGCTTGGAATGGCAGTATCCCTTCTAATATGTGCATGCTACGACTTCGCCTATGGGAAGAACTACTACTACTTTTACATCTATCCCCAAGCTATGACATTCTTCATTGTGGCTATTGGTTATGTTGGGACCTTTGTGCCCAGCTAAAAGACAATTAATATAATGCTTATTGCAATATTTTATCCCAACTATCTTCTTAAAAAACACACCTGTCCTAAGTACTATCATTTTTCTTATCTTTTCAGCAACCAATTTTTAGTACATTTTTCCTTAGGGAAAAGAAGAACTTTTTTTTTTGTTTGTTTTTGGTGAAAGAGGAGGGAAAATAAGAACTTCTGGTACTACTATTTGAACCTTTGCTGAATCTTAACCGTGAAGAAAACAGTGTCTTTGCGCATCTTAATTGACAAGGAGGCAAGATTATTGTGTTCATTTAGTTGTACTAATCATGCTTTAAAACTTAAATAATGCATATTGATGCCATACTGACTTGAGATGATTAGTTATTTATTTGATTTGATGGGGACAAAATACTTGCTAAGACTAGTAAAACCTATGCACTTCTTTTTTGCTTGTCTGCATGCACCTATCTGATGGTTGCAAATGCAAGCACTTTACACTTCTCTGCATTGCCAAGCGAAATAAATAAATAAAAGTTATATACGGTTGAGTATGAGCAGGTCATACCGAATCCAAGTCTGGACCAATTTGAACTGATAATTTGTACCAACGAAATTAGACCCGACCTGACTTGATCTCACCCCAGAAAGCATTTTGGTTTGAAATTTGGAGACTTTCAGGTTCTGGTCTGGGATGTTAAAAGGGTAATTGAACATAATCTGGTTAGGCCTGACTGCACAATTAAGTTTCCTTCTTTTCTGATAGGAACCAATTTTCCTTCTTAATGACCTTCTTATCTCATGCCACACTTACTTTACCCTTGCCTTTTCCTTTATTAATACAATCTTAGCAGTGGTTTAAAAGTAAAGTTCCCTATCACTATTCATTAAGCATACCACTACATCTCTTTTGACAAGTGTACTATCAAAAATTATTGTTAATATCATTAGAGGATGATTTCTAATCCAATTACACTGAGTGATTGCTCTAAAGGTCTGTCACCTTAAATCAATGACGACTGGGAACATACGGCTGCTAGTGAGGCCCAGTTATGCTGAGAAAATGATCACGTCAATGGAGACAGGAGTAGCAACTAATTGACACTAGTGAGCAAATCGATGGTCTTGCTTTCCAACAGGCTCGAAAGAGATCCAAGGCAAAAAAAGGTGCAATAAGAAATTGCCAACCGTTCATAATATATACGAGAGCATGTGCCATCTTGTGAATGACATGAGGCCCCAACATCAACTACAGACAGACTAAACAGTCTTCCCATGATCCGAGAACTTGTCCATTAGTACCTATGTTCAGATCTCTCTAATGAGACTGGCTTGGGATTCTTTCAAACGATCTTTGTTCTCTTAGTTATATACGTAGAAAGTAATGCCAAAATTTCACTCTAAACCATATCTAACTAAACATAAGAACAATGATACAGTACCCTGTTCAAATTGGTCCTACAGGCACAATTAGTTGATCGTGACAAGCATGACCTTCGTCATGAGTATGCGCATCCATGCAAAGTGCGGCCTCTGTTGATAGGCCAAACTTATGACTAAAGCATAAATTCCTTAATGATATATTAAGGAAGAAAATGACTAAAGCATCACCAATCTGGAAAAATATCACTAAACTTTTGGATCTTCTCTGGCTTAGCATCTACTTCTATCTCGAAGAAGGCTCTGAAATCTTATTCTGGAAGAACTCTCTCTTGAAAGTCTCTTCCCACATCTATCTGAGGTTGCTGTAAACAAAACCATGTCAAATGATACTCCTGTCAAATGATTTGATGACTCTATCCTGTTTTTGCATTAGAGTTTAGTCGACGATGTTAAAAATAACCGTTTTGAGGATCATTTGACCTATTACTCTATTAGGTTAATACCTTTGAAAAAATCTAGTATTCAATTTATTTTGAAAAGAATTATATTTATATTTTTAACATATTTCAATCTTCAAAAGGATAACAAATAATTTTATATTTAAAACAGCTATTTGTTAACGCAGCCAGGAGAGGTATCAATGCAATAACAGGATATTGGAGATGTATATATGCGAATAGTAATTTTTGGAGAACAAATATGTAATAATCCATTTTTGCTAGGATATATGTAATTTTTTTTATAAGATAATAGTAAAGGGTAGTGAAACCCCTACCATTTTATTAACTATGTGCAGTTGGCTAACAGCCTAATAAACAATAGAGGATTTACTAACTTCTCAAAAGTTAGTAACCGGCATCTTTGTCACAAATTATACATAGATCTTACTTCATATTCCCAGGGCTTAAAACCTAGATGCAAAGTTGAATAATTGCGACAATAATGAAGCGACGACAGCACCAGCTGGACCCGGAACGTGGTCTTGAGCCTGCGTAGATGCAACACATGCTCAAAGGCCCATCAACTCGATATAAAAGGCCAAAACACCAGTAAGGAACTCGTTCCATAGTGCGTCCCTCTCTCCAGCATCATCAGGTGCAGTGGTGTCAAGAGAAGAAGGCCAAGGTGATGGAAGGTACACAACGGAGTCCTCTCCACACCTTCGACTACATTTTGACGTGCCGGGTTAAGTATTCTCAATACTAATCTGAATTGTTCTGTTGAAATGTAGCCAATAACTTCATCCTCTCGTGCTTTCGATTGCTCGGTCTGTGAGATAATCTTCTCATCGCCTGTCGCCAACATCTTGAACAAAATTGGCGTGATATGGAGGCACGTCAGGGCTATGGTGATCATCCCAGTGATGAAGGCTGCTGTTGTGTGTGCCTGTCATGTCGGTCATGGTGCTCGCCGAGAAGTCTCAATGGCCTTATAAGCCTCTATGCGAAGCTGTTCCGCCGGAGACCCGAGAGGATATACAAGTGTGACCCCACAGCTGAAGATGAAGAGCTTGGCACCTTAGCCTATCCCATGGTCCTTGTCCAAATCCCCATGTACAACGAGAAAGAGGTAGCTAAGCTCACCATCTCTCTCTCTCTCTCCTCTCTCTCTCTCTCTCTAATAGTGGTAGAGCTATATGGGGTGATGGCAGGTGTATCAGCTGTCGATAGGAGCCGCGTGCATCTATCGTGGCCCAAAGATCGCATATAATACAAATATTGGATGACTCAACTGATCCAATCATCAAGGTATCATGATCATTTGCAGCAATGGAAAATTGGGAATTCATGAATGCATGGTCATGTCCCCATGGAAACTGATAGCCAGCGTATCCCTCTTTAATTGAATCCTGCAGAAGTGTTCTTTATCCATTATAATTTATAACTATATATTATCATTTGAGTTTCAGGATTTAGTGAAAAATGATGTGAGAAATGGTTCGGAATGGGAAGAACATAAATATGAGACAAGGGATAATAGGAAGGGATACAAAGCCGGTGCTCTAAAAGAAGGAATGAAGCACAGTTATGTGCAGACATGCGAATATATTGCCATGTTGATGCTGACTTCAGCCTGCATCTGATTTCTCATGAGAACAATCCCTTTTCTTGCGCTAATCCTAGCATTGCTCTTGTCCAAGCTCGTTGGAATTTCGGTAAGGACCGTTGCGATTTTATATAATATATCATGACCTAGTTTCCACTTTCATTTAGGTGGCATCATTAATACTCTACAGAAAGTTCTCTCTTCCATTTGTCATTGTAATTGTAGCCAAACATTACCTTTCTAACGTCTTATTGAGACATCAATATTAATTTCAGCCATTAATATATGTGGCCTTAACCCTATTGAAGACATATATAACATATGCTAATCCCTTTGGGGAAGATTAGTCATTTTTTTATTGTCTAGAATCAACATATATATCCTCTCACAAAAAATTAAAGTTCATGTTTTAAGTACATTTTCAGAAATTTTGGTTGTAGAGTAGTTGAAAAATTATTCTGATCGGGTTTGTAGTGAACGCAAATGAGTGCTTGATGACAAAAATGCAAGAGATGTCAATGGATTACCACTTCAAGGTGGAGCAGGAATCAGGTTCTACATCATGTTCATTCTTCGGCTATAATGGTAATATATATTTCCCTTCAAACAATTTTATATTAAAGAGCATGTTATTATATTGTAGATTTTTATTAAGCAATTATATCTCTCAGGCTATATGAGGACTTACTTGTTGCATGACAGGAAAAGGGAAGGGAGACAAAGATGAAAACCTTTTTTAATGTCTACATACAAAATCAGTATATGCTTAAATATGACTTCGAATTTTCATGATAATTTGTTAGTTGCAAACTTGTTTAAAAGCAAACAGAATCGGTTAACATTTGGTAAGTATATAGATATATAGATTCTTAATTAATGAGGAAGAATTTTTTATTTAATGCCTGAATAATACTTCAAGTAAGCCCCTACATAGTTTGAATATTAACTCAGATGATAATTGAGGGACAAGATGCATCATAATACCCACACATTCTCCAAATCTATTCACTTACAGGACGGCTGGAGTATGGAGAATCAAGCTATAAGTGAAGTGGAGGTTGGAAGGATCGAACTACCGTAGAAGATATGGACTTAGCAGTAAGAGCAGGTCTTGGAGGCTGGAAAATGATCTACATTGGCAGCGTCAAGGTACTACTTTCATACATGCAATAGAACCTTTGTTCTCGAATCTAGTAGAAATCATGCAGACTATATAATATAGTCACCATCATAATAGAGGATCACTTCAATAACATTCTAATGATTAATCCTAATATTGTAACCAGCACTTGATCAAAGATGCTAACCGTATCTACCGACCGCAACGTATCAAACCCTTTTTTCCTATGCTACTTGTTCATTTTTTTTAATTAAATTAAAATAAATTTATCGTGTTCTTACCTTTTCTTTCTTTTTCTACCATGATAAACGCTAATAATTGATTACAAGTAGATGATCTCATCATATTTACTTTTGAGCAAAAAGGAATACATTATATTTTATGTAAATTTTCAACTTCATACGATTTGCATTTTTCTCTCTTGTTTTTTTACATTATTATTTGGTTTCCTTTTGGACATATAACTGATACCTCTCATGTGCCCAATTATAACTTGCTAGGTCAAAAGTGAACTACCAAGTACCTTCAAAGCCTACCGCTTCCACAGCACCGCTGTCCTGTGGGCCTGCGAATCTCTGCCGTAAAATGCTATGTGATATCATGAAAGCCAAGGTAAGATTCCTTTTACTCTTGTAAATCTAGAGCTAGAACATTGATGAAATCATACACATATATGCTTATGGCTAACAAACACTGTAGTAGCATAACATCAGCCAATTGTAATAGCCAAACTTTATCAAAAAGGGCTAGCCGCTAGCTAGAAAGAGTTATTTGGATTTATTGGCTCTATATAACTATCCAAGATCTACTGAATGCATGCTTGATATGCCTTGATATCCTCACAAGTTAAAAATCTAATTCTATTCAATATAATTATAACTACACAAATCCAATCATAATACTACGATCAACCTGTGGTCAACTCAATAAGCCGGTGCTACAATGTTTCATAGTTTATATAAGCCATGGGCTGAGTCAATTCAATATTATTCATAACAATGCAGGGCCTCACCTAAAAAGACTAACTAGAAATGTTATTCGGATTCTTCGATCTTGTATAAGTATTCAAAATCTACTCAACACAGTTGATTTGGAATAAAATATGTACTCACACAATGCCCACATCAATTTACAACAGCATATGTTGCTCGAGTGTTGGCATGATTGCACCAGTTCTACAACACAACTTATTTATTTCTTGTCCTGGTACTCTCAAGGTGATGCATCGCCTCCCTTTATTTCAAAAAAAAAAGAAGGAAAAACAACTTGTCCTCATACTTTGCTAGGGCATGTGCAAATTTTGTTTGTATACAAGGTGACAGCAATTTACCTAAAAATTTTGTTTGGGCTTCATTAGTAGAATGTCACAACTTGTTAGGGGTTGTGTCATACCAATTAAGATTGTGCCATTCTTCAATATATTTAAAAATATCTAGGCTGTCATGTATCTACCATGTCAGGTTGTGAATTTTTGAACGGAGTCTAATCTAATTGTGCTTCATTCCTCCTCTGATGCAGAAAGTATCGATATGGAAGAACTCTATGTGATCTACAGCTTTTCTTAACACGAAGGATCCTATCACACTTCGTCACCTTCTTCTTTTATTGTGTGCTGATCCCGCTGTCAGTTTTCTTCCCTGAAGTTGAAATTCCCAAATGGGGGATGGTCTATGTTCCATCAACAATTACCATCCTCAATGCAGTTGGAACTCCAAGGTTTGAACCATAGAACTCTTTTTTTCTTCTACAGCCTAGATGTTCTTGCATATATCAACAAAGGAGAGAAGCCATGATCATATCTCTTAGCAGTCACAGTGTATGCTAAAAATAGTTCTGTTTTCGCCACAAAGAAGAGGAAATTTCCCTAACATGTTAGATCTATACTACCTGCACCATTGGATTTACATGTCTGGTATATTAACATCAGAAATACTCATGCTTAAATGTTCAAGAAACTTTGCAAATTTCAGTGTTTATTTGAACATGGGCACTTTTCTTAATACAACAAATCGATTTACACTAATTTTTTTTCCTGATATTGCAGTTCTTTTCACCTAATTATTTTCTGGATCTTATTTGAGAATGTCATGTCCTTGCATCGATGCAAAGCCGTCATTATCGGTTTATTAGAGGCAGGGAGAGCTAATGAATGGGTTGTTACTGAGAAATTAGGAGATATGTTGAAGACAAAACCAAACATTAAAGTTGCCAGGAAATTTCGATTCAAGTTCTGGGAGAGGTAAAGCTACTGACATCATTCATCAACAATAGGCATGAATTTGAATTGATCGAACTTGAAGTACTCAAAAATGGATGGCTAATGCTGATCAAACATTATGGTCTTTGTTCACCAGGTTACATTTCCTGGAGCTCGGGCTTGCGGTATATCTCATGATATGTGCATGCTATGACTACTACTTCCGAGACGATTACTACTTTGTTTTCCTCCTTCCACAGGCCATAGCATTTTTTATCATGGGTGTCGGTTATATCGGCACCATCATCCCTAGTGACAACTAGATGACAGTCTTAGCTCCTGCGACAGTCACAGTGCTCTTTTTCCATGTCCATGCAATTCATTTGTGCCTTCGGACATCCATTGCGTTTATTACACCGCTTTCAATAAAAGGAATGGCCAAACTTTGTGCTGAAGAGAATCATCAACTTATGTATGTGATGAAATATTTTCTGAAAACTGGGACCAAAAAAACCATAGAGAAAAAGGATGATACCTTGGATAGGCTGCCTGCTGAAATAGGGAAACAAAATATTTTGATTTTCCTTGGTTTTTCGTTATTGTGAGGGGAGAAGAGAATTTGAAGCATTTTAGCTTATGTTTCTTCACTGCTGCAGAAGTGTTGAACAATCTTGATGGAATCTAAAATGCTTATATATTACTTTTTTTTTTCTTGATATAATAAAAACTAGCAAAAGAAGCAAATTTGCAAGGATATATTTGGTGCAATCTTATGAATTAGGGTGATGTAGTTCCAGTGATCTCTAAGAGAGAGATAAATCTTAAAATACCATATGCTGAACTAAATTTAGTAGATTTAGTAGTTCATGCCATTACTTGCCTCCTGGGATAAGAATGGCATTTCTTTTGATATCATCTACTCATGAATTCTCATCCAAAAAAAAAAAAAAAAATCTGCATCGACAACATTTGTACTATTTCATTCAATTTAATAAAGCTGGGGGAAGTTTCACTTCTTCCTCCATTTCCCTTAAAAAACAAAGAAAGAGAAAAATAGAAGGATAGTGCGGGAGTGACCCAGAGGACAATATTAAATGACCTTGGTCCGCTGTCCGTTGTTTTCTGTAACAACCCAGGACCTCACCCAAAATGGCTAGCCGGAAGGTTTTATTTGAGTTCCTTGATTTTGCATAAGTAACCCAAATCTACCCAGCGAATAACCGATGTGGGACTAAAACAACCACGCCCGCACGGATCCTCACATATTCCCCCCGTTTCAAGGCCCTGACGTCCTCGTCAGATTAGGGTTCAAATCTATTCAATCTAATCACAAACACCATGATTGGCCTGTGGTCAGCCTCAATAGATTCGTGCTGCAGTGTCCCCTAGTCCACATAGGTTATGGGCCGGGTTCGCTCTGATACCATTTGTAACAACCCAAAATCTCACCCAAAATGGCTAGCCGGAAGATATATTTGGTTCCTTGATCCTGAATAAGTATCCAGAGATCTACCCAGCGAATAACCGATGTGGGACTAAAACACACGCCCGCACGGTCCTCACATACTTCCCCGTTCAAGCCTGACGTCCTCGACAGGCTAAGGGTTCATATCTATTCAAATCTAATCACAACACCACGATTGGCCCGTGTTAGCTCAATGGATCCGTGCTGCAGTGTCCTCCAATCCAACATAAGTTATAGGCCGGGTCCGCTCTGATACTATTTGTAACAACCCAGGACCTCACCCAAAATGGCTAGCGGAAGGTTTTATTTGAGTTCCTTGATTTTGTATAAGTACCCAAGATCTACCCAGCGAATAACTGATGTGGACTAAACACACGCCCGCACGGATCCTCACAGTTTCTTTCTATCAAAGGGGTGCCGAAGGCATGGGGGATTTGGCTGAGCATGAGCATGCAGTCCTTGTTGTTCATGAGGATTATCTGCCTATCAAAATAAAATGAGACTGGCGTTGGATCCTCTCAAGAAATTCTTATTATTATTCCTCCTGTATATAGTCACCACTTATAATAACAAGTTGGATTCGATCAAGGTATTTTCGTTCCTTCTTGATTTAATCTTTGTTATTATAACACAAACTGCTGCAATTGTAAATATTCATCCTTGCTGAGTGATGCAATGAGCATCGTGTGGCCATGTATTTAGTGTCACATCAGCTATACATTAGATAAATTTTTGGTATTTATATGCAGTCAGAAAAGCTAAATATTCAACTATTTTTTTTGAATAAGAATATAAGTTGCTATAAATTAGGGGTGGCAATCGGGTCGGGTCGGACATAAACGGGTCGGGTCAGATGTTAAACGGGTCAGAAAAGTATAAATCTGAACCCGACCTGTTTATTAAACAGGTCGGAAAGTACAAACCCGAACCCGACCTGTTTATTAAACAGGTAACCCGGCCCGACCCGTTTAACCTATTTAATAAACAGATCGATTAAACATTTAAACAGGTCGGGTTTCCTTCTCTGACCCGTTTAACTAAATAGAGAGAGAGAGAGAGAGAGAGAGAGAGATGGGAGGCCATGAGGGTGGGTTGGTCATCCTGTCATCGATCTCGGCCACCGGTGGGGTTGCTTCTGGCGAGAGAGAGAGAGAGAGAGAGAGAGGGGGGGGTTCGACGGAGAGAGATAGAGAGAGGTGGGGGTTCGACGGAGAGGTGGGACTGTGGTCTGTGGGAGGGTTCGACGGAGAGAGAGAGAGAGGTGGTACTGTGGTCTGTGCCTCTGTGGGAGGGTTCGACGGAGAGACTGTGGTCTGTGCCTCTGTGGGAGGGTTCGACGAGAGAGAGAGAGGTGGGATTGTGGGAGGGTTCGACGGAGAGAGAGAGAGAGGTGCCTGCTTCGATCGATAGGCCACCCCTACTCAGGGCTTGAGGATGAGGGGGATGGAGTGATAGACTGGTGGTGGTGGCGCCGGAGGAGGGTTTGGTGGTAGGGTTTATGGGGTGGGGGGAGGATAGAGGGAGTGAGGCATACCGATTGAGAGGGCGCCTCTGAAATCAGCGGCGACGAGGTCGGGGACGGCAATCCTTGGATCTTAGCGGAGAGGGTGAGGCCGAGATCGATGACAGCGGAGATGGAAAGATCGAGTTCGGCAAAGCAGTGATTCGAGAGCAAGGTCCGCCGCCGCCGCCACCGCCGCTGGAGCCATGGCCTTCTTTCCCATCTCTTCCTCTCTCCACTCCCTTGACGTGCGGTCCCTGATCTTCCGAGGATCTGAGCAAGGCGGCGACTCTGTGAGGGTCTTGTGAGGGTCTTGAGGGAAGACGGGAGGGAAGACGGCGGACGAGAGAGGAAGAGGGAAGCCTGAATCGGTGAAATCCCTATTCCCTGAATCCCTGATCGAGTGATCAATTCGTGCCCTCGCGAGCTCGCGGTGAAATCGAGCCGAGGGCCATGCGGGCCCATGCGGGCGTGCGGCAGAAAGTTGGGCCACCCTGAGCCTTTGTCTCCTGGCCCTTATCTACCAGCCCAACAGATTATACGGGTTATACGGGTTAAACGGGTCGGACGTCTAAAACCCGTATCCGACCCAATTAATAAATAGGTTAAACGGGTCAACCTGTTTATGACCCGAACCTGTTTAGGCCAAACCCAAACCTGTTTATGGCGGGTCGAACACGGGTCGGGTTGGCGGGTCGGATCATATGCTATAAATTATATCAAAACCGATGCCAGAATTAAATAGGAGGATATGGGGAGGACTAGAGTGTAGTTGCTCTTACTTTAATAATAATAAAAAAAAAAAGGAGCAACCAACCAAATCTCCATGCTTTTTCTCATGTTGCAGCCGTCGACTTCATATCTTACCAAATCTCATGTTTGATCACATTGGCACCCCGTGACTTTATGCAAGTTTCCTCCATGTGCAGCCGGTCCACTTTATTTCTTGCCAATTGTCCATGTTGATCACATGACTAAGAGCGCGGTATTGACCGGCCCAAAAGACTCACACAGGCTATAACTCCCTGCACGGACTCTTAGAGCAAGGCAAAAAAAAATAATATATATGTAACCTCATGTGCCTCGCACGTGAGAGCATATTTTTATGGATTTTATTGAGCTATGTTGAATAATCGGTTACGAGGCTTTATGATTTTTGTTTGCATTTTGATGAGGTTTGTAGTTAATCCTTATTTATATTTACTATATTTATATTGGTGTGAGTGTGTAGAATTCTTACTTAGCTATAAAGCTTACGCCACTTCTTCTTTTCTTCTTTCAAGGTCTTAGGATGCATAGTTACGAATGGATTGGGCATGAAATTCGAGCATCAGATTTGTGAGTTAGTTTGTTTATTTTTGATATTGATAGGCATTTGAAGATCATGTAACGAAATCCAATTGAATTATTTAAATGTGATTGAATTATTTATTTGAATTATTTTGCTATTCGCTATTGAGTTATTGGATATTGCCATCTTAGCTCTTGCATGATCTCTAAGACATTACTTTAGAGCTCATGCGGCCCGTGTTACGTGCTCGACCCAAGTGACGAGCTCGGGGGGTGACATTTTATATCCAAACCTGGCTTAGAAAATACCTATCTGAATGACTTAGTCCCATCTTTCTCTAAGAAAAGAGATGACTAAGTCTGATCTATCTTCAAATTAAATCTAAGCTAGACAAGACCTATCTCTGATATTTTTACTCCGAGCACATCTTGAATTAGTTAGGTTTACTTAAATCTGGTTGGGTTGGCTTAAAATATGAATCAACTTTGGGTTGAGACGGCTGGAAGCCATAATGTAGAACTAGGATTGTGTTCAGATGGGTGAAATATCTGAGCTTTCCTCCTGGTACCACCATATTTAAATTAATCATGTCGTTCGTTTCAAGCCAAACAGAATACGAGTTGGATGTAGACTAAACCAACCATCCAAAATTGCAAGTTAGCAGGTTGCATTTGAGTAAGCCCAATCTCCAAATTGCACCCCTAGTTTTTTTATTGATGATAACTACGATCGTGCCTTGCTATACCATGGGCATGCATCAGAAACATCAAACCAAAGAGAGCACATTGATTGAAACGGTTTGCCAGAATTATCAGGCATAACGCTCATACTCCCAAATTGGGCCAAATGAGAATGGAGACATATAAATTATCCTAAAATCGGCACAAATTTTTTACTCTTTGTTGCACATGGATGGTTTTACTTCTTTGATAAAAGCTAATTAGGAACAATAGTGTACTAAGCTTTCAAGAGTAAAATGCTCAGAAAATAGCTCTATTCTTTCCAAGCTTGGATTCATTCAGATCTCTGACTAAATGCATAGAGTCAACAATGGACTGAAAAATAATTGGGTTTCACAGCTGGAGGACTCGGCAGCGTGATTCCTCTGCTACGCCACGCCAGTGACAGAGATTCAAACAATTTGAGTGATTGAATGAGTAAAATAGATGTAGTTTACTAATGTCATGTGATTCTTCTTGCCAATATTTTGACGTTATTTCGACACGAACAATTGGTCGATTATTAAAGTGACCAGTTTTTGTTTTTTTTTTTTTTGACAGAACAAGAGGGCCAACATGCTTGCTTGATTATATATTTACAGTTTGAATAAACATTCTCTGTCGTGTATTGCAAGGGAGTGACCCTGGCACAAAGTCGTGTGCTATGGAAACCTTTGACAGCTATGGAAACATTAGAAACCTTGGGCTATGAAATGCAGAAGAGTAGAGATGTGTAGGCCATACTAACAAATCTGGCCGTTAATAGAGAAGGTGTGTGTGTCATGCCCGAATCCACTACCCAGATCGGCCATATGACACGACCGCATATACACCCTGAAGAATATTGAAGACCTAAAAATTTATCACAACCTTAATATATATATATCTATGAACAAAAATGACCTCAATTCATAACAAATAATAAACTTGTACAAAATTACAAGATTATTCATCCTTCCGAAAACAAGGATGCTATATCTATTCATTTTTGCTACTTGTGATCTCAACCATAGTCAAGTACTACTTAACTTACAACTCTAAAAAAAATACAAAGAAAGATATCAGCTTTTCCAGCTCAGTAAAAATTCTAAATCGCTACACCATAAGTAATAGAAAAATAATCACATAAATAATACCAGGTAAAATAAATATCATATCAATACTCGGAAAGCCCATATAATTAACATGCGCATAAGCCCTTATTATCATTTTATCAAAGAAGCACATATATATATATATATATAAAATATATATATATGCTTCTCCGGTTTTCAATCCGGGAGCTTTTCCGGCAAAGATCTAAGGCAAAGAAATCTGGAAGAGAAGCTCGAAACAGGTGGCGATTCTCGGAGTTTTCATCAGTTTAACAGAGGAGGATAAGACTAAATAGGAGGGATCTCGACCTTGTCTAGCTGGTGGTTGGAAATCACCATGGACTCTCAAAGTCTAGCACGATCGGGGAGGTGGGAGTTCTTCTCCCCTCTTTCGTGATAGGTTGACCACGATCGGTGTGAGGCCCAATAGTCCCACATCGGAAAGACTCATTACAGAACTTGGGCATATGAGGCGGATGTCTCCAAATCCTGCATATGCGTTTTGGGAGGAATACAAAATCGAAGATGGGTGAAGGACGCTTGCGTGAGCTCCAAAACCGAACAATATCTGGCAGAGGAGCCACGTATTTTCCCCCCTCATATGGCTCCCACGTGGGCAACGGGTGCCTCACGTTGCCTCACGAAGGCGGGGGCGTGACATTTGGTATCAGAGCCAGGACGGCTCTTGTCCAATGGTGGGAAGGGTGTAAGGTCCAATAGTCCCACATTGGAAATACTCATTCCAAAACCTGAGCATATGAGGCGGGTGTCTCTAAATCCTGCAGACACGTTTCGGAGGAAAACAAAATTGGGAAGGGGTGAAGGACGCTTGCGTGAAGCCCAGAATCGGACCAATATTTGGCAGGGAAGCCTGTGTTTCCCCCTCATTGTGGCCCTCACGTGGGCATTGGGTGCCTCACGTGCCTCACAGAGGCGGGGGCGTGACATTTGGTATCAGAGCCGAGGACGGCTCTTGTTCCAATGGTGGGAAAAGTGTGAGGCCCAATAGTTCCACATTGAAAAGACTCGTTCATAGCCTAAGCATATGAGGTGGGTGTCTCCAAATCCTGCAGACTCATTTTCAGTAGAAAACAAAACTAGGGAGGGGTGAAAGATGCTTGCGTGAAGCTCCGGAACCGGACAATATCTGGCAAGGGAGCCCCGTGTTCCCCCCTCATGTGGCTCTCACATGGGCACTGGGTGCCTCACGTGCCTCGCGCAGGCAGGGGCGTGACATTTGGTATCAGAGCCGAGGATAGCTCTTGTCTAATGGTGGAAAATGTGTAAGGCCTAATAATTCCAGATCGGAAAGACTCGTTCCAGAGCCTGGGCATATGAGGTGGGTGTATCCAAATCCTGCAGACGTATTTTGGGAGGAAAATAAAACCAAGGAGGGGTGAATGATGCTTGCGTGAAGCTCCGGAACCGAACAATATCTGGCAGGGGAGCCCCCGTGTTCCCCCTCATGCGGCCCCCACGTGAGCACTGGATGCCTCACGTGCCCCGCGCAGCGGGGGCGTGACAATCGGTAGACCCATTCACAGGTTAGTGGACCTGGTTTCTTCAAGGCAGCCTATAAAGTTAGGCCTTACAATCACAACCCTTCTTTTATCTCCTTTACGGCTCTCTAGACACCGGTGGCATGCCCGCATACAATTTAGCTATCAGGCTAGTAAGGAGCAACAACATTCCACTTGTATTACAAATTAAGATAGCAAGGCGAAAAAGATTGCAATCTAGCTTGGAACCTAAAAATTCTATTAATATGGGGGACTTCTGCTAGATCTATATGCTCACTAATGGCACACGTGTCCAGAAAAAACATAAGAACAAGATCTAGGAAACCACGTGGTAATTGGTTGCTTCCTGTAAGGTAATCCCTCCATCAATTTGTTTTAAAATACATGCTGATCTAACTAATATCAGTCGCTAATGACTCGATGATCAGTTCACACCATATTGGCCACAACGTGCTGACCAGATCCATCACATGCATATGTACGATAGAAAGGCCCATCTCCTTCGTATAAAAAGGCTAGAGATCTCCTGCCAACCTGTGCACAACGGTGCGAGAAAGAGAAGGCCGAGGTGATGGAAGGTACACTCGCAAGACATCTCGACAAACCTCTCCTACTACATTGTGCTTTGAAGTGAAGCAAGCCTTGGTTTTCTTTCTGCACTAATCTATCATCTGTTTTATCCAAACTTAGCCGATAGCTTCCACAGCCTCAGACTTTCCATTGCCCGGGTCTTCGAGCTCCTCTTTCCTCGACCACCACTGCCTTCTTTCTGGAACAAATTAGTGTGGCATGGAGGCAATTCAGGGCATTCGTCGTTGTTCCAATGGTGAAGGCCGCCGTGGTTATGTGCTTGATCATGTCGACAATGGTGCTCGTTGAGAAGCTCTTCATGGGCTTGGTTAGCCTGTACGCCAAGGTGTTTCATCGGAGACCGGAGAGGATGTACAAGTGTGATCCCATTGCTCGGGATGAAGAGCTTGTCACCTTAGCCTATCCCATGGTCCTCGTCCAAATTCCCATGTACAATGAGAAAGAGGTAGCTTACAGCTCGCCATCTCTCTCTCTCTCTCTCTCTCTCTCTCATAGCCAGATCTAAAATTGCTTCAGAGAAAGCTATGGTTTAATGGCAGGTGTACCGGTTGTCCATAGGAGCTGCCTGCAATCTCATATGGCCGGATGATCGAATCATAGTACAAGTACTGGATGATTCCACTGATCCAGTTGTCAAGGTACGATGGTCAAAAAGTAAACTCTTCTTTCTGTAATAGTCTATATCTATAATGGAAGACTAACGGGTGATAGACTAGATTATTTATATGTAATATCTTTTTTTACGACGGGCGCACTGCCCGACGAATCCAGCTAGGTATAAAGCTGGAACAGAGCACCAAATCTTGTCCATCTATCTACGTGGCCGCCTTGTCCCGTATGTTCAGGTCCGTGATTTCCTGTTTGGCATTGCAATGGAAATCACTCCGTAATTCGCGCTACCATTGAAAAAAAAAAGTAAAGAAAAGAAAAACAACTGTTCTACCCTACCCATGAACAGGTCGAATTTATAATGCTGACATGGCAAATTGTTATTGGTGGATATTCTGAGGTTTACGCCAGAATAAATATGAATGGAGCCATATGCAATGATTGCAAGACCTCTGTAAACAACGCCTGTAGAAAATTCCTGCATTTATGCATCCCAACGGCTGGTAAACAGCACAAATACCTTTTTTTCGTCCATTTTAGATACATTTTAAGATGCATGTTGCACTGCCCTAATACAAGCTCAAATTATTTCATGATCATTACCAACAATGTCACAATTAATATGGATTTTAAAGCTGACCTTGTCCGAGAAGGAAGCAAGTGACCCACCTCCTGGGTCTCCCTCCATTTATATGTCTTTGTGCTAGTTGATGATTTGTGAGAGACAACTGTTCTTACCAGCCATGGAGGAACCTGCTCCAGTCTTTCTATAGCATCCTTGGTTTATTGTGACCATCAACTGAGGTGAACTGGATTTGGATTTAGCTATATTTAAGCCTTTCCGGTCGGCTACACTAGAACTTCCACAATCAACGGATCACGCCCTTTAGGTATCAAGTCCTTATATACTTTTGGTAGGCAGGAGCAAAAATAGCATTAGAAAAGGTTCCTTCCAGCATGATGGCTCCACTGAATAGATTCTTATGTTTTTTTTTTTTTAATGACTCGCATGTTATCCAATTCCTTTTCACCTAAATCTAATGCAATAGAAGTGGCTTTCTAAAGTTTTCCCTATTGAAAAGCTTATCAATAGAGTTGATGACAAAGAGAACGAAGATATTCTCCCAGTCGTTTAATTAAAGAAAGTCAGAATAAACCTTTGTTACAATTAATGCTATTTTAATTTACTGTCGCCTTAAATTTCAGGACTTGGTGAAAAAGGAATGCGAAAAATGGTTCAAAAAGGGAAAGAATATAACATACGAGACGAGGGACAACAGGAACGGATACAAAGCTGGCGCTTTAAAAGTAGGAATGAAGTATAGCTACGTGGAGACTTGCGAGTATATTGCCATGTTTGATGCCGACTTCCAACCTTCACCGGACTTTCTCATGAGAACTGTTCCATTTCTTGTGCATAATCCTGATATTGCTCTCGTGCAAGCTCGATGGCAGTTTGGTAAGTTTGCATATACTTTAGTTCATGAGCTTTTTTATTTTGTTTTTTTCTTAGAGTAAAATGGATGGGAAGACCCTTTGAATTCAGTTAATTCACTGTTTCACATAACCCAGTCCAACGCAATTGACCTCAGAAAAAATTACACACCCCGTGTCCTGAATCCAATGTTTGAAATACCAAGGATCGAGGTCTTCCAAATCTAACTTTAATCTCTTTAAGGAGGGATTTGAATCCAAATTGTTGATATTAAATCTTAATAGCTTTATCGGATATTTTTAAGACATCAATAGTTTTTTAAAGTCTTGCCCGTTTGAGAAGGAAAAATAAAAGGTCTTTCTACTTGTGAATCCACACCTGACCTCTTAAGATCCGGATCAAAAAATTTTGGTGAATACCAAACCCAAATTCAGAGCGTGTGGCGTGCGGGGTTTCGTTCCAGTGGGAAATCAAAGCAAAAAAAGGCCCGTTGGAGCACCAAATCTCGATCTTTCGTACGCTGGGATGGCGAAGGCCTCCAAGATTCGCATTCCTCTCGTCGATGAGGACCAACTAATTGGGCTCCCACCACCAACAAAGGGGTTTGGATTTTTCTTTTATCTCGTATTTAGGCAGATAAGATTAGGGTTTTATTTTCCACATTGAGATGATCCTAGGTTTTAGTATTGCTGGAAAAATGTTTTTTTTTTTCAAAAAAACTGCATGCACAATTTTTTTTTTTTTTTTTTGATCTGCTTCTGTGTTTAATTTGTTTGGGGTTGAACATCATCAAAGATGGGTTTCACGACTGGGAAACATTTTTTTTTATATTTTTAATGTGGTTTTGGTTTCTTTTATTTGACTTTATCATGGTTTGTACTTGTAAATCCACTTAATTCTTATGCATGTTTATTTTTCTGCTGTGTGGATTGGAAACTTCTAGGATTTTCATCCCATGAATTACTTGTAGGGTTACATCAAGCTTTTGTTCCATGGGATGAAAGCTAAATGTTACAGTATTTTTATCCCATGGAATACAAACCCTAGCTATCTAGAGGGACCCTTCAAAGAGAATATTGCTATCCTTTTACATTAACAAGTGAAACATATGATTAAAGTGTTATGTGTATTTTGTGGTTTCGAAATAAGGGACGAAAATGGTAGATATGATTAAAGTACTGGACTAGTACATTGTATATATGCATTTGACTTTATTAGAAATTGTGGTTCGAACTTTTTCTGAAATATTTAAAAAGAATTATAGCGAAGCATTTGTTTGTATGTTAGAGTCGTCATCGTTGTTTTGTCACAATGTTCGATTTGTGTTTCTCCATGTATGTCTTATTGTGCAATGTGCATTGTTCACTGTATGCATCTGCAACATGTGTGTGTGAGTGGAGAAAAATTGCAACCTATACTTTATAAGACTTAGTTTAGCAGGGTATGTTGTATAAAAGTTGGAAACACTTCATGTGCAAGTAAGCTTTTGGTCAATGTTGTTTAATTTATCTTCCAAATGCTTAATGCTGATTCGAACATCAATTTGCACCTTAGACTGCTTTTAACAACTTCAAAAACATCATAAGCCCGGTTTTATTTTCTTTCATTTTCTTTCTTTTCTGTTGATGATAATCCTTGTTTTATCATTTCAGTGGTTCTCTTTCATTAATCAGACTGTTTTTATTCTATATTCTCTGACTTTGCTGCAGGCAGCATGCTCTTCTTTTCTGCTCCAGCTCCCTGTTTTGTTCTCATTTCTTCTTCTTTTTTATTTTTTTTCTTTTTACTTGATGGAGACCAGCAGATATGATCCTCTTTTATTTTTCCAAACTATTTCTCTTAATAGTGATTAACAAGGGGGGTGTCCCACCATTTTGAGTGTTAGGACAGGGCATCATGCCATGTTTCAGAATGGGATGAGTCAAAAAAGTGGACCAAGACAAATGAGACATCTATTGTCCTAAGTGTCAGGTATGCTGGCCCATTCCACAAAAAAACCAGGATAGCTTGCATGGTATTTACAATTAAAACCACTACCTTAATAGTGTATACATGAATCCCTCTGTTTGATGAACCAAATCTTGACTATACAACAGTGATGGCATATGATAACATCACAACTAGCAATGGAATCATGTGCCACATTATTGAAATAAGTAAATCAAAATGGTAAGTCATGTTGTCACAGCTGTTAGATGCATCTTATGCAATTGAATCAGCACCTCTACTAAATTACAACGAAAGTTAGATTCCAAACTCGACATAGGAACCAATATTAACACTGATCATTCTACTGTGGCACTATCCAGCTAGAATACGCTATGTTTTATATATGCTAGCTCTTTCACAGGCAAATTAAAGCTATAAAATATACTATATTGGAGAGAATATTTTTGTTTTTTTGGAGGGAAATACTGGAGAGAATGTTACTTTATAAAACTAGATCTTTCTATTTGAAATTCTTAAATCTGTAAATTGTTGAGAAGGTGATGACAGTAATCTTTTTGTGGTATTGTAGTGAATGCCAACGAGTGCTTGATGACAAGAATTCAAGAGATGTCAATGGATTACCACTTCAAGGTGGAGCAGGAATCTGGGTCTTCAACCTGTGCATTTTTTGGTTATAATGGTAGAATCTCGTTCAATTCAAAGTTTTAATACTGAAAATATGTGTACTTACCTTACTGGCTTCCCAATGAAATAATATGCTTAAAAACAACATGAAAAGTTTCACTTGTTTGCACACTACAATGACAGGATTAAAAAAATAAATCATTGTAGATACATCATAAAGATTATATGATAAAAATTGACTTGGAACTACTTTTTCTAATAAAGTGCTGAAGCTATATTTGATATGAAGTTAGAGTATTTCTTATGGAGGGTACTTTCTCATTCCATCATCCGTAATTTTTCATAAGCGAGGCACAGCATTTACAATCAGGGGGAAAACCTCTAAAAAAGAGGAAGAACAGTTCAATAAACCTACTTTATATTCAAAAAAATATTAATTAATCACTTCTCTGAATAAGGCAATGCACATGAATCTAAATAATGACCGGCATTGGAATTGGGCTACACAAGTTGCCAAGCAGTCATATTCACCTTTTATGTATTTATAATTGCTAAATTTGACTCTTGAATCCAACCTTGTTCTGATATAGGGACTGCTGGAGTGTGGAGAATTCAAGCTATTAATGATGCAGGAGGTTGGAAGGATCGAACTACTGTAGAAGACATGGATTTAGCAGTTAGAGCAGGTCTTGGAGGCTGGAAATTTGTATATGTTGGTAATGTTAAGGTATTTCTTCCAAAGTAATATGTTTGGAACAGTTGATAGTTGTTACATTAATTTATTTAAATAGGTTAAAACAGTGTATAATTATTATAGTTTCTTATAATGAGGGCATCATCAGCTCCCTAGTTTCTGTGAAGAGAAAACCTATATTGTTCTAGTTCTTTCATCTGCTGCCACCTTCTAATCATTCCATGATTCTAGTTCTTTTATTCGTTAGTACCCTATTTCACCAAAGACACGATCAAACACCAATAAAGTATATATTTAATATTATTGAGCTTTACTAATATACATTACTGTTATTGTTCTCACAAGACCTTTTCTGGCTTTCTAGGTTAAAAGTGAGTTACCCAGCACTTTCAAGGCTTATCGTTATCAGCAACATCGTTGGGCTTGTGGGCCAGCAGTTCTAGTTCGGAAAATGTTTTGGGATATTGTTAAGGCCAAGGTCAGTCTTTCCTTAGTAAACAGATGTGAGATCGAATGAAAAAACATGATGTGCTTTGCGAGTATCATGTGTGGCCTCCATCCACAAGGTGGTCATGCATTATATATCACAAGTGCACAAAGGTTTTATGTCAAATAACATCTAGCATGTCATGCATCGTAGACTATTAGCATTTTAAGATTATAATTGTTAGAAAGAAGCTAAAGCTGACCTGCTTAATTTCCTTCTGTGATGCAGAAAGTATCTATCTGGAAAAAACTACATGTGATCTACAACTTTTTCCTTGCACGGAGGATTGTATCGCATATTGTCACTTTCTTGTTTTATTGTGTGGTGATCCCTTTATCAGCTTTCTTCCCTGAAGTTGAAATTCCAAAGTGGGGAGTGGTTTACGTCCCAACAACAATTACCCTTCTCAACTCAGTTGGAACTCCAAGGTTTGCAACTTCAAACTGCTTTCTAGTATTCAACCTTGTTCATTTTATTTTCAACATGAGGAAGCACTGTTCTTGTTTTTCCTGGCCTTCAATTAGTGCTGCAAGTGGATTGGGGTGGGTAGAATTCCAACTTGATCTAGTCCAGACCCAGGCTACTTGCAGGTCCCATATTTTGATCCAGGTCCAACTCATCACTCAATTTGTCTGGATCAAATTTTATCTCTTTCTAGACAAGGTTTGGTTGATTGACTCCAAGGGCTACACCCTCGAGTTTCTAATGGATCTTCCCTGCTCAGGTCATGTCTCATTTCATGAGATCTATTTGCAACTTCAATTGAGATTTGGTCTTAATTTGGGAACCATCCATGATTCATGGGTCTTAAAATTTGATGTGAATCAGGTTTAAGTCAATTTGGGTACAGGTCAGATCCAAGCCTACTCAACCTGCTTGCAGCCATAAGAATAATGCATGTAGCAGATTTGGACTTAGTTTCTCACAACAAAATGGGTCTTTTCCTTCCATTACATGAGGAAGTTATTAATATCATGGATGCTCATGCTTCAATATTCGAAACTTGATAGAGGGAGTTAAAATCTGCTACAGTTAGAGCTATCAACACTTCCATGTCATACAATATATCTCATGCTTAGCCAGCAGAAGTTGGTCTGTCGGTTGACACTACTTTCCTCAGAGCCTGTCCTGTGGAAGGGATTTGAGCTCAACTCAGAATGGTGGGGTTCCACTATTATTTGTAAAAAGAAATGCACGATTTGCCTTTTGTATTTTCTTTTTGTAATGTTGCTTTTTTCTTTTTATTGCAGCTCTTTCCATCTAATTATCTTCTGGGTCTTATTTGAGAATGTCATGTCCCTGCACCGGTGTAAAGCTGTCCTCATTGGCTTATTAGAAGCAGGGAGAGCTAATGAATGGGTTGTTACAGAAAAATTAGGAGATATGTTGAAGACAAAGCCAAACATTAGTGTCACGCAAAAAATTCGATTCAAGTTCTGGGACAGGTAAACCTAATGATACTCTCTTCTTATGATGCTAAAAGTAGTTGTTTGTTTATGTTATTCAAATTGACCACAAACTTTAAGAGGAAAAGAGATCAATCAAAACTTTTAAGTTTACGACGAACTCTAAGAGGAGAAGGATCAATTAAAATTTCTTACTCCTAATGCATTTCCAAAGTTGATTAACATTTTGTTGTTTTATCATTGTCAGATTTCACCTCCTGGAGCTTGGGCTTGCAGTATTCCTCATGATTTCTGCATGCTATGATTGTATCTACCGACGAGATTACTATTTTATCTACATCTTCCCTCAATCCATCACATTTTTTATCATGGGCTTTGGTTATGTGGGCACCATTATCCCCAGTTAGATATAGAAGCCATGTGGACCGCCTAATCCATTGAACACTCTCATTTTTTTTTCAGTACAATTCTTTTTTGTCTTCATCCAACCATCATATTTGTTAATGACTTATTTGTAATAATATCCATCAAATTTTATGAAAAGTGGAGTCATTAATTTTGCCATATTGAATGTCCTGAAGAATTAAAAGACTATCTAGTATGGAGAAAGAAGTAACAGGTAACGAATGCCCTTATTTTCTTCTCTGCAAATAAAAGCAAAGATGCAGGGGGAGGGATTCTAAAAGATGTGTGTATTTCTGATCACTAGCTGGACAATGCAAGCATCATAGCGAAGGAAAGCATATGCCGATTTTATGTGAACATGTATTTGAATATAGTGTGGATGGTATCTGAAGATAGTGTTTGCTTTGTATATATGTAGGGATCAGAGTTCTACCTGTATCTGCTCATTTTGACCGAGGTCTTAACAAATAAATATTTATTTGAGAGAATGGAAAGGAAAAGGATACGATCCGGTTGTGGACTTCAGACGGACATTCATGCATATAGAGGAGCAAGCCTGCACTTGTCTGGTTTTGTTGCTGCAGATATTGTAGGATCTACACCAACAATTGAATTTAATGTTCTTGAATGATAGAAATGCATCATGGAAGGTGAAAAAGAAAAAGTTATATGAAGAACAAGACCAAGAATAGATTCCAACTGGAAAAGGAATGAACTATATTTTTTGAAGTATTGCAGTAATAATATAGGTTTGGATCCTGGACCTGTTCAATGGGTAAGCATTGGAGCTCCACCAAGGTGGGAAGGGTTGTACATCAACTGAGCGAATAGCTGTTAGCAATCTTCACTTCGTCATCAAAATCAACAAACAAAGAGCAAGAGATATACCAATGATCAAGCATAGACCAATTGAAACATTTAGGAGGAGCATCGAAGCAATGGCAATCACGATGGGAGAAACTAAGTAGTGATGGCCGCTCAACCATTCAGCCCATTTCGTCGAATACCACTAGAACATCGTAAAACAACCACTAATGATTAAGCAGAAAACCAATTCAAACACTCAGCAGAAGGATTCGATGAGTGGCAACTATAGTGGGAGCATCCAAGCAAAGTGATGGCTACTTAATCATTCAATGACCTTTCACTAAACATAAGAATACTTGAACAAAACTATAGTACGAGCTAGAACAAGCATCTAGATTAAGTTAATAAAATCTTCCTAAAATAGTTGATGGATTAAGTTAATGTAATCTTTCTAAAATATATTCGATCCAATGATCTTGAATGAAATATGAATTAGGGCTTGCCGATCATCTTTCTATCAGATATTTTGGGTTTAAAATTTAGATGGTACATCTCCAATATTTAAATCTGGATGTGTGTGGTATGCATAAATTTTGCAGCTTGTTCTCTCTCTTGTGAAAAAAAATGGCACAATGCATTTAACATGTAAATGACTAAACAACATCAGACAAAATCAATGCGGTGTCGTGGTGTAGTTGGTTATCACGTCAGTCTAACACACTGAAGGTCTCCGGTTCGAGTCCGGGCGACGCCAAAAACTTTTTGTCAAAATTAAAATTTTACTATATTTTTCTCCACTCGTACATGTGGATGGTTTCAAACAGGTTCATGAGAACGAAATGGATTGGCTGCTGACAGGTGATAAATATAAACTTTTACATTTTGTTTTGGTAAACAAAAATTCTAAAAGTTTTCCATCTTATCCTATAATTTACTCCACCCCTTGGCATACTCTCTCTCTCTCTCTCTCTCTCTCACACACACACACTCACACGCGCACACACACACACACACATACGCACACACACAGATTCATTTAAAACCTCGTTCTATTTTTATTTTATTTTATGTTTTCTACATATGGATGGTTTCAAAGAGATCATGATGGAATGAATGGATGTGTTGCTTAACACTGGTGATACAGGTGATAATTTGGACTCATTATGTTAGTGCAATGTTTCATTTGAATATTGTATTCTACTATATTTTATTTTAAATGAAAGTCATAAGTGTCCATAATATTGACTCTCGATTGAAATTCAATTCAATATCATTTCCAGCATAATTTGCTGAATTTTAGATGTAGCATAATTAAATTTAACTTTTTTTATCTATTATTCATAAATTGGTTATAATAATAGGAAAAGAGAGAATGGGAGGTCAGTGATAGGAAGTGGGTATGGACAGATAGGAAGACAATAAAAACTTTGAATGCTTCGCTATTTAAGTAGTGGACTTAGAATCATTTGCTACCAAAGCACAGGGCAATAAATTTAAGTAAATAAATCAAATTAAGGCGGCAAAACAGAATGATTTTTTTCAAGATGCCTACATCCATTGGCGGAGAGAGAGTATTACTGTTTCTAATGACATTACAAAGTTAAGACGGGTATCAAAGAACCCTAACTATTTGCTGAGGCACCTAAACTTGCTGGCACAACCCGATGCAACCTAGTTTAGGGTGGAGTTATCCTAGTCGAGTCGGGTTTGTAGAGTTAAGTTGGGATGTGCCATGTTAATTAAGTTAAATCAGGTTGAATAGGAACTTTAAGACAAAAGAGCAAATTGAGACATTTTTGTTGGATTATAATTGTTGAATTGAGGTGTTGTTTAGAGGAAGAAAATGGGCAGCTTGAGACTTTTTCCAGCCAAACCCAACAGAGAGATTGGAACACAGCTAGAACATTACATCAAATAGCAGATCTCACTAATACCTGTTGTGTGATAAAAAAAAAAAAAAACAGCAGGTACTACGATCTTGTCATGCTCCACCTCTCAAGCAGATAGGTGCTCTATATCTCTTCTTATAAGGAGCAGTTTCAGCCCACGCCACCTTTATTGTAGCATATCGGACGGTCAATAAATCCACTACGTGAAGAAAGTTTTCAAGCCAAAGGAAAAGCTATGGCATAGATCAAACTGTACGTCTCTTGACTAAGTGTGTACTATGGCCTTCTCTTTTGTCATTTCTAGCCATTCTCTGACTTCAATCTAGGTTGAAAGAGGCTTTAATTTGGATCTGATCGGGCTTACAGATCCCTTCTAGACCAAGCCATGCATGCTAAATTTTGTGGTTCCTATAACGATGTTACTCGGATGGCAAATTATGCAAGTGATGAAGTTGTTGCAGTAAGCTCATGTCCTCTCTCATTATAACTCAACCAGCCATCCTGTCACATGCTATAGCCACTAATGGATTTGGACACAATTGTGCAACAAAATGCCATTGTCACGGTCCTCACACCTTCCTTCACCAATCAAGACCCTTCTGGCTTCTATCATCATAAGGTATTGGGCTATCTTACCAACTAGGATTCCTACTATCATTATCAAACAAAATATGACAGTTTGTTTAAGAAGGAAAATAAAAAGAAAAGAGCGATCTACAATTGCTGAATATCTATAGTCGAAGCATGGACTGTGATGGTTAGCTATATGTCATAGTCCTATGCCGGTTGATAAAAGGGTGCCATATGGGTTTATAAGTCTAGGTCAAATCTCTGCCTAATAGTTTAAGCATTTTAGATTGTGAATTAACTGATGTACATGCAGCTAGTACACAACTGACAACTCTCGCATATTTTGAAAATAATTAGGCCGAGCGCGCGCGCACGTGCGCGCGTGAGAGAGAGAGAGAGAGAGAGAGGTGCCCATGGACAAGATCTCTTGTGGGGTGCCAACTATTGTCTTCCATCACCTTGGGAGATCCAATGCAAAGAGCGGTGGCAGCGAGCATATGCCTCAACTTGTCTATTGAAAAGATCCGTCGTCTGTCATCCCTTGTGTTGAGTGGCACAAGTGGTACTTGGTTTTAAGACAAGAAGACAGCCAAGCCTCCTCAAGTCTAATTCAAGGATGAATATGAGAGTGATAATTAAGGATCCTTTATAATTTAGATTGAATACACTCCTTTTTGTCTCCATCTCTTTTTATAAAATATATTTTAATGGACAGACATGAAGGCAATCAAGTCCATCAGAAATTATGTGGTCCTTATATGTATGAGCCATATTATATACGTACTCAATCCACTTGGCACATATAATTTCCAACTTCTCCTTCCATAGGTTGTGAACTTGAGTTTTTCTTGAGGGAAAGGACAATTGCCAACTTGATTTAGAAGGATATTTGTATGCGCAAAAGAACTGAACTTTCCTTCAAAAAAAAAAAAAAGGATAACACTTGAACCTAACCTTCCTAGCTAGTAGTATATATATTCTATCATGCTAAATAAACAGAAAACCTGTCATAATTTTCACATACATTTTATTGTTGGAGAGGCATATATTCTGATGAAACAATCTTACCTGTAACTAGGAACCTGAGTCAAGGGGTTTAAAATGGGAGAACAGAAGAAAAAATATGGTAATCAACATACCTTAACCCACTTAGTTTTTTTCGTATATACAAATTTCATAGAAGGGACCTGCCCTAGAACATTGGATACTGAAGGCTAACTAAGAAAAACTAGCCCCTTTCGGTTCGATCATTGCATAAAAGAGGACAGGTCCAAAACGTTGGATGCCGCAACATGTTGGTTGAGGAGAGAGCTTTGCATCCATGGAACCGATGCTGCCCTAATTATTCCAGGTCTTGGAATCCAAACCAAGTAAATTGACATATAGTTTGAACAACTTCCCAAAAGTTTAAACAGCCTATCAACTTTTGTTCCTTCTGAATTATTTCTCCATTTTGTCTCAACCCATTTATTATTTCATAGGAACAACTAAAATAGAGAGGGAGTGAGATTGCAGCCATATCACCACTAAATAATAGCACTTCTTTTCTTAAAAAAACATATGCTTAAATGTCAAAGAGCTGAAATGTTTGATCAAGGTTGCTTTCATGCAGCCACCTTCCTCAAAGGAAGAGTGGTGCTGAGTTAAAGGCCCATCTGCTTTTCTGTTAATGGAGTTTGTATAAAAGCTTAAGCCATCCAAAGAAAGGCCGCACTCTCTATCATTTCTCTTGCAGAGCTTGTACAGAGGGGAAGCAAGAGGAGGCCATGGCATTGCAAGGTACAGTGATTCTGACTCCAATCTATCTAACGACTCATAGAAAAGTACCAACACTGTCTACTGACGGCTTGTTGCTTTGTTTTCTTTGCAATGTAGCCCATGCCTCTCGTCCTCTTGCGCTCTCGCTTGCTGAAGCCTTCGAGCTCGTCTTCTCATCGGTCGGGAGCGTTGTGCCGGACCAAATTGGATTGATATGGCTGCAAGTGAGGGCAATGGTGCTCGTGCCGGTGGTAAGGGTTGCGATCATCTTTTGCCTGATCATGTCAGTGATGCTGTTCATTGAGAAGTTCTCCATGGGGCTCGTTAGCTTCTATGTTAAGGTCTTCCGCCGGAAGCCGGAAAAGATCTACAAATGGGAGCCCATCAGAGAGGACGAGGAGTTGGGAACTCTGGCTTATCCTATGGTCCTCGTACAAATTCCCATGTACAATGAGAGAGAGGTAATCTGCCACCTTTGAACCGTCCATGACTTAAAGATGCATGCGCAGATGTATATATGTAGGTGTATAAATGTGGAACATACTTATGTACATTTATACACCTTATATGCATATAGTACACACTCACACACATATATAGATATACATATATATATACATATATACATATATACATATATACATATGCATACATACATATATATATATATACACACACATATGCATACATATATATATATATATATATATATATATATATATATATATATATATATATATATATAAACACACAAAGACACACACGTGTGTATGATATATTAGATATCATATATGGTATATATTGTTTATTATATATTTTGACATAATGAATTGTTTTTAAATTGGAAAGCAGAGAAATCTGAGCATAAGTCAGTAGATAAGTGAAGAGTGAAACAGGGTTCAACATATAGATAGTCACAGGAAAAGCAGTTGACTATAGAAAATAAAAAGGATACAAAGAAATGGTAAGCCATGAAACAGATTGAATCAAAATAGATAAAACATGTAGGTAGGTTCCTGTAATTCCTACCCTTTTTTTGACTTAAAAAAAAAAAAATGGTTACTACAGTACCTACACAGTTGTGCATGTGTGTGTAGTTGTTGATGTGTATGTGAAGTGTAAACTAAGAAAAATAATCAGGTGAAGAAGAAAAAATCATTTTCTTGTCATTGTAACTGGAACATTTTCCTTTGCATGAACTCCCTGTTGGAGATATTCTGTTTCTCCTTCATTTTCTAATAACATTCCACATCTTTCCTCTTCACCGAGAATTTGAAAAAGAAAAATAATGGTTCCCATTTTTTTTTTTTTTAAAAAAAGAGAAAGGCCTGCAGTAAACTATTTCTTTTGCCTTCTAGTAGAACGCTACATATGACAACAGCTACAACTCAATATGGCCAGATATTGACTAAATAAGCTCTGAAAAATGCTGTTTAAAGCTTTGTAACTCAATGATCAAAGCTCAAAACGAAACCCTTATGTTCTAATATCCCATAATATATTGACCATACTCCCAGAAAACACTAAAAAGAGACAAGAACCTTGCTAGTGAGTTTTATTGCCTCATTTCAGAAAAAAAGGTACCGCAACAATATTGCCTCATTTCATCTTGCAATCCTATATTCAATGCTGAAACTGAGTTTGAGGGCCTTGAATTTTTGTATTCAAGATCTTATATCCTTAAATTTTTTTTTTTTTTAACAAAGAAACTAATGCTAATTAGACTTGGAAACTAACCTTGTTAAGATAGTAATTTCGTTATTAGATTTTCATTTTTTTAATAGCTTTCATATAACTTCTACTATTTGCTAATTTTGGTTCTGTGAGCTTTCTGCAGGTCTATCGGCTATCGATTGGAGCTGTATGCAATCTTGTGTGGCCATCTGATCGACTCATCATACAAGTTCTTGATGATTCGACTGATTTAACAATCAGGGTTTGATTCTCTTCCTTTATTATCTCCTTTCTTTCTTTCAAACCCTTAGTATTTAGCTAGCATGGATACTGTTATGGTGCAACCTCATGAATTGGTATGCTGAAAGATTTTTCAGTTGAAAAAAAGCATTGTTTAGCAAAAATTAGATACGTATGATTTATTTTCACTATAGAGGCTAATGACTTTGGTATATTAGTTGACAATTCTTTAATGTCCTTGATGAATAGAGAAACAGAGCTATGCTTCAAAAATTAGATTGAAGAACCAAGCATCAAAATGGATTTATAGGAACTACCATATGGACACTAGAGTTCTAATTTCTTTTTTAAAAACTTATTTCATTTACAATGATGCTTAGATTTTGATTTTATGTAGGTTACTATCACCTGTTAATAGATCATCAAGGATATGGTTACAAGTGCCCATGTCCATTGCCATAAAAACAAGTTAAATTTATTCCAAAGTACATTGAGGTGAAGACAACCCGTAATGTAGGCAAAACTTAATCTTTGGTTCCTCATATTTCTGGGAACCAACCAATTGTATTAACTCTAGTATAATTGGCAAACTGGCCTATAGCCTGGTGGTTGCACTCCACCACATGCATGGGAAGACAATCTGGCTTCTAATCTTGGAGTTTTTGTTAAGTATTTAAATTACATAATTCTAATATCATTATTCTCACCAGAAATGAAAAATAAGAAACTAATATAGCTTGTTTTATAATTTCACTACCCTATCATATTTTGCCCCTAAAAACCTAGTATAGCTATATAATTTGCCTTCTACTCCCAGTTTCTTTCTCTGTTTGCCTTCCTAATTTATCCAAGTATCAGACAAGAATGTAGCCAGTAGCTCATGACAAAAAAACAATCTTTAATTCTAATTTAGCCTACCTAGCAGGGCTGGTTTCCTTAAGATGAAATGCTACCTCTGGATAATTTAGAATCTATATACCAAATACATATACCCTATGCAAATTAATTCACTAGTTAAAACCATTTTCATTTTTCCCTCAATTCTTTTGAAATTAAAGACATGTTCTCACCTCATTGTTAATCTCCAGCGAGGAACAAAAACACAAGTCTTGTGGACCAGCCATAATCCCCATGCATCCTTTGCTTATTATCAGACACTATCAATGTGGACAAGCAAACCAATTTTCAAAAACCACATATGGACTAATGATTTACTCAAGTCGAAATGCCTATGTTTTTGGAGAACTTGGATGCATGGATGCCTGGCCAAACAACGGGGTGAAGGTGGGATCAAATCCAAGTCTCTTGTATACGAGAGACTTCGCTAACTCTGCAAGTTGAAACTCGATATCAGAAAACCTGCATGTGATATCGTTTTACCTTAATAATGTATTTATTAATCTAATTTAGAAATCACCTGAGACAAACTATTAGCTAGTTTCATAATTCAACTTTAAGATGAAAAAAAAAAAAATCAACCTTAAGCGAAGCCCAATTTTTAAAATTCACTCATGGATTTTTTAATCTAATGAACATTTTCTATCTATTTAATATCGGTATATGCATGAGATTTTATTTTTTTTTGAGTTGCAGGATATGGTGCAGAAGGAATGTGACAAATGGCTAGGAAAGGGAATAAATATACATTATATATCAAGAGATAATAGAAATGGATATAAAGCTGGTGCAATGAAAGAAGCAATGGAGATTGACTATGTACAACAATGTGAACATGTTGCAATATTCGATGCTGATTTCCAGCCTGCATCTGATTTTCTCATACGAACTGTCCCTTTCTTGATGAACAATCCCGAAATTGCTCTTGTTCAAGCTCGATGGAAATTTGGTAAGCTTATGGAATTATAATTGCGACAAATTGAAATTATGATTTTCCACCTAACAGATGCACTAGGAAAAATTACCACATGAGGTTTTCTGTGTGTGGTTTTTTGAATTGCACTCTTTGTGAGGCATCATATATGGAGTAAGCACGACATCTGAGCATAGTAGTGCATAGGACCAAACCCTATAATCAATTAGAAAGAAAAACGGATATAAAGATAAACTTACAACTAATACATCTAAAGAAAAATTATATATTTTTTGTTCTTGTAATCTTTCCCTGCTCTTTAATGTTCTATGATGATGCTTAATTATAATTGGTATCTTGTGAAACAGTGAATGCTGATGAATGCCTGATGACAAGGATACAGGAGATGTCATTGAATTATCACTTCAAGATTGAACAACAATCTGGCTCATCAACTTTTGCTTTCTTTGGTTTTAATGGTAACTCTTATCATGCTTGAGACAATCCCGAAGTTGGAAAATAAACTTCTTTCTTTTGGTCTTTTTGTCCTTTCTTTCTGGAAAGTAGTCATGTTAAAGATAATCTAAATGGTATAGAAGTTAATGGCTAAAATTTCACATGGTACAATTGGAAATTGAAAGAGAAAGAAGATTCCATTAGAGTGACATTAAGAGATTTAAATTAAAATGTATAGCTAAGAACTATTTCTGTATGGTTTCTCAAAAAGGAACTATTCTGCGAGAATATGCATCAACGGATCTTCTTTTTCTCTTTATAATAATGAAAACCGGCGCTCAAAGAGGATGATCCTATATATACCACACAGTGGATGCATATTCTAAACATTTCTATTTTATATATTCTGACAATATATCCATGAAATGATCTTTCTTTGGCATCAATCCTCCAGTATTTAACTTCAACTCTATAACTTTGGCTTCTATTAGTATAATGAAAATATCAGTGAAATACTGGCATAAAGCAGTTTCAGTAATGTTTTATCGCTAAAGTTATTATCTGAGATAGCCCTAAGACCTATGAAAAATTAGCAACACCCTTATGCAAACCTATTAAGGAAGGAAGCTTTTCTGTGATTGTTCAAATATAGGGACTGCTGGTGTTTGGCGGATCCAAGCTATTAATGAAGTCGAAGGTTGGAAGGAACGAACAACTGTAGAAGACATGGATTTAGCTGTTAGAGCATCTCTGGCAGGTTGGAAATTTGTGTATGTTGGTAACGTTAAGGTAATCATATTAAATTTTTATATGAACAATAAACTCACAGCTGCTTGATTCTGAAGCGTCTTTTATGCTTCCATATACTTAAAAGTATCTCATATCAAATATGTCTAATATTGCAAGACACCTTTTTCACATAAGTTGCAGATTTCATCTACCTCCATTGCTCTTGTCACATAGGTTAAGAGCGAGCTGCCAAGCACTTATAAAGCTTATCGCTTTCAACAGCACCGTTGGTCTTGTGGACCAGCAAATTTGTTTCGGAAAGTGGCGATGGAGATAATAAAGGCCAAGGTGAGTCGTAGATTGCAATAAACATCATGCATGAGGAAGTATTCATATGCTTCAAGAGACCTGCACTTGGCTATATGTGTAGAGAAAGAAACTTAAACTTGCTGATTCAATGCTGAATTGGTATTTACCCGATTCATCGATGCAGTTTTAGGCTAGCAGCCCATGCAAGAAACTAAGATTTAAATGATGGTGAATGCGGAGCTGGTATAACTGCTTTTTTTTTTTTGGTGCTGCAGAAAGTACCTCTTGGGAAGAAATTCTTTTTGGTCTACAACTTCTTCTTTGCTCGGAGAATTATTTCTCATAATGTTACCTTCTTTTTCTACTGCGTGGTGATTCCGGTATCTGTTTTTTTCCCTGAAATTCAAATTCCAAGGTGGGGAGCAGTTTACATTCCGACAGCCATTACACTTCTCAATTCAGTTGGAACTCCAAGGTTTGCAACTTCTTCAATTCTCATCTAAGTCCACTTATTAATCAAAACTATTTCCATAAATTGAAAAAACTATTTCTTTTTTTTTTTTTTTGAGTTTACCAGCAAAGGATAGCTCTCTCATGGATTCAGAAATTTAGATAGATAAGGATCACAAAAAGTCTTGCCCAAGTTGTCAAAACCTAACAATATTGTTTGGTTGCACTCTCTTCTCTGACAAATCTCGATCTTATTATATCTTGTTCTCTGTTGCAGCTCTATTCATCTAACCATCTTTTGGATCTTATTCGAGAATGCCATGTCTTGGCATCGATGCAAAGCAGTCTTCATTGGTCTAACAGAAGCAGATAGGGTTAATGAATGGATTGTCACTGAGAAACTCGGGGACATGATGAAGGCAAAATCAATTTCCACAGTAGTTAAGAAGTTCGGAACCAAATTCTGGGAGAGGTATTTTATTACCATCTTGCATTTAAAACTAATGCTCACTCTCCCAAGCAGTTCATTTGCTGGTAGATTTTTAAAATTTAATTTTTCTTTTAATTTTGTGAAATATAATTAAATAGGATGGACTATGCTCCTATCAAGAGGAGAGATTATCTACTTCTCATGATTCCAAAATTAATAATGAACCATTTAAATGGAAGATCCCACTAATAATTTCTAAAAACTAAATATCGCATATTTTGATGGTCTGTAATTTATGCATCATGTGGATACAAAAATTAATAGTTTTCATTGTGCTAGTATACTAAATTATATGATAAAGTATTTAAATTGATAATCCAGCTTATTAATGATGATCTAAATATATTAATATATACATATATATATATATATATATTAAAAAATATGGTATTTCATAATTTTAGTTATTTATTTTTATATTTACTTGATGCATAAGATAAAGATTATTAAACACTTGAGTTTTTAGTTTTTAAGCTTTTTTTAGTACTATGGATCATACTCATCTTGAGAGGAGCAAAATCTATTTTTAATTAAATTAGCATGGTTAAGGATAATAAGACAAAGATTCACTTCACACTTATTTAATCTTCAATTGCATTGCCCTTTCTTTCAGATTCCATTTCGCGGAGATTGCAATTGGAGTGTACCTCATACTGTGTGCTTCCTATGACTACGCCTTCAATACCGACCGCTACTTCATATATATCTTCCCACTGTCTCTCTCCTTTCTTATTATGGGATTTGGTTACGTTGGTACCTTTGTCCCTGGAAGCAAGTAGTTGAACATAACCAGGACTCCAAAATTATGCACTAGCCTAGTGATATCCTCTTCTTCAAGCTACTCCCAGCAAATTCTTTTATGCTTCCACCATTCCATGATTTCATTGGATTTGTCAATGTGTATAATAAAAGGGCACTTCATAGCTTATGATGAAGCATTCAGCTCATATCATGAAACTTCTTGTAATGAAAGCATACATAATGGGAAAAAAATAAGCCAAATTGCTCTAGATAACAATAAAATTAAGGAAGGACAGGATGAGGGGAACGAAGTGATACAGAAAAGTACTCTGCGCAGCAATAAAGACAAGAACAATTCTTTGGTTTATTATGAGTTGGTGTAAACTTCATTCTGATGAATATTAATCACTTGATTACATGTATCTCTCTTATTATGTTAATGAACTATTGATATTGTTTGAAGAATGGAAGCGAGTTTGAAAAGTGTCATTGGTATTATTTTTGCTCTAATAGTTCTATAAATAGAATGAATAAATTTAGTTTTTTTCTAAAAAGAATAACAACCTAGGATCTCATCTAAAAAAGCATTTAAGTTTTTTTGGTTCTATATAAGTATCCAAGATCTACTCAACGAATAATCGATGGTAGGATTAAACACACGCCTATACGGGTCATCACATACTATCTTCGTTTAAGCTCTAATGTTTTCGTCAGACTAAGGGTTCAAACCCATTCAAATCTAATCACAAGCATCATTATCGTCTCATGGTCATCCTCCATGAACCTATGCTACCGTATCCTCTAATACACATAGATTATGAGCTGGGTCCATTATGATACCATTTGTAACAACTCAAAATTTCATCCAAAAAAGCTAGCCGAAAGATATTATTTGAGTTTTTTGATTCTATATAAGTACCCAATATTTATCCAACGAATAACTGATGTGAGACTAAATATATCAAGGTTTGTTTGGTATATTTCCAAGACACAGTAGCACCTCCTAGGAGAAAGACATATCCTGTGGTGGATTTAGCATCTAAGGTATCGCTAATCTAAGGTATATTTTTTTTACCTTGGATCTCTTACTCCTTCTAAGTTCTGCTTCTACTTCTATTTCACTTGTCCTTATTCTAATAGAGTTACTAGCTATATCACTATCTACTCTAGTCCTAAATGGAAAGGTGTCTTCAAAGTATTTTGCATCTATGGCTTCTATTTTCTTTTAGGTCCTATTTTTTTTTTTAAAATCAGGTATTTTCACTTTTGCCAAGCACCCCCACTTTCAAATAGCTAAGACTAGATTTTCTATATTTTCAAACTTCATATGGAGTTAGATCATTATTTTTACAGGAAATCCTATTAAGGATATAACAGGCTGAAACTAGAGTTTTTCTCTTCAAATTCTCTGGTACTCCTGAGCTTATAAGCATGGAGTTAACCATATCCATTAAAGTCCTATTCTTTCTTTCTACTACTCCATTTGATTGGGAAGAATAGGGTGCAGTCACTTCATGAATAAATTCATTATCTTCATAAAATTGAGTTATATCATTAGATGTATATTCACCTCTCCGATCTGATCTAAAAATTTTAATTTTCTTTTTCTGTTGGTTCTCAGCTTTGATCTTAAAAATCTTAAATTTGCTGAGCACCTCATCCTTGGTTTTAATTAGGTAGATGTAACAAAACTTGAATAGATCATCTATGAAGGTCACAAAGTATCTGTTACCACTACAACAAAAAGGATTTTTGCCGACTTTGTATTGCCGACGCTAGTTAAAAGCGTCGGCGATTTTTTTTGTTGGGACAGTAACCACCGACGCTTCTGGGAAGCGTCGGTAAAAAAGCTTCCAGCGACGCTTTTTTTAAGCGTCGGTGTCTGGGCGCATTACCGACGCTTATAAGCGTCGGAATATTTAAACACCGACGCTGTTATGCGTCGGCATAACGGAAGAACACGACGACGCTTATAAGCGTCGTCGGACTTCATTCCTCCCGCATACCCCCTACCTCTAAAGCCCTAAATCCCCCGACCGACTCCCTCTCTTCTCAACCCTTTTCACCGATCTCATCCATTCTCCTCCGCTGAGCGCTCTCCGTCGTCGCGATGGGGGGAGTCGCTGCTGATGCGGGCGTTGAGCAAGCGGCGGACGTGGGTCTTCCTCTTCCTCGTCGTCTACTCCCTCCTCCTCTCCTCCTCCTCTCCATCCGCTCCTGGTACAACTCGGCGGCCGCCTCCGCCTCCTCCCGCGCCGCCGCCGGCTGGAAGGTCCTCTACGCCTCCGTGCTCTACGGAGGGGTCTTCGGCCTGCTCTCCATGGGGGCGGCGCTGGCCGTGGCGGTGCCGGCCACGTTGGTCACCTGGATCACGATCCTCGTGCTGCTCGCCTTCGCCGGGAAGCCCCGACGGGCGCTCGTCGCCGACGGCCGTCGGATCACCGCCGACATCGACGGTTTCGCGCTCAAGATCCTCCTCCGAGAGGGAAACCTCGTCGCCGTCGTCGGCGCCGTCCTCAGCTTCGTTGCCCTCCTCCTCCGACGGAGACGAGGCGGAGCTGAGGACCAAGGTTTTTGTTCTATCATTGCATCTCCAGAGTCTTTCAGAATATTTCGTCTAAATCATTACATTTTTTTTTTATAATCTATAAAATTTGGATTTATAGCTGTACCTTGTCTATTTTGTGTTAATGCTTTTTGGTGGATAGCTATATTCTTCCTTAATTCCTGGGATTTTCTTCATTTACTTCTTGCTGTTGTCACTAGAATCCGAGGATAAAGTATGGCCTTGGATGTCTCTCATCTAATTCTATGTAATTCTCTTTTTCTTGGAGTTAACCTTTTCTTTTGTTGCTTTTGATTGACCGAAATTGGTCCATTGCATTGTTATTGCTTGAAGGTCTTTCCTCTGCTCTTTTGGTGTGCTTTTGAGGTTTAATTGTTTTGGGTGGGAAAAATTGTGTTACAAGCTCATGATTAATAGATAACAAGATTGTTCTCTTGTATTTCCCTCCTTCCCACCATTTGTGTTACTCGATCTATTGTTCTGCTTCTTTATTTAGCTGACTGAGCTCTTTTTGCTTATTTTTCACTGAAATTGTGCCTCCCGTTATTATCTTGTTTAAAGCATTACTGAATGTTTTGAACTCTGATTTGATAACTCACTGGTGATATGGAACATTGAATGGAGATTTGTAGGAGATTTTTGGCCCAACACATACTCGTATGTTGACAGGGCTTTACACATATGGTGTCTTTTTATCCTTATGTTTGCACCAATAATGTGGCTTACATGTTCTTCATGTGATCTAAGAACTAGATCAGTTTCATGAGTGAACAATGGCTAGGCCTTTGACTGACATGTGAGCCTTGCAGTCAAGTTTTAGGCATGTCATGTGGTTTTTTGTCTTTCTCAATGTTGGAGAAGAGAATGGCCAAACCAGCTACCGCACAAAGTGTTTTGAATTTTTACTTGTAGAATTTTAAGGCTCACCAAAATTGTCTGTAGTAGAGTTTCTGTCCAACATAATCTCTACCACGATTTAAGTAGAAATTTCTTTTTTACTCTCATAGTATTTCTTTTTTATACTCATAGTATTTTTACTTGTAGAGTTGTCGGCCTGTTGCCTGTGTCTGCCATATGCTCATCTCATTCATGACTGTAGGTTAATGAGGAAGCAAGTGATAAAGTTTTGGAGGTGGAACAGAAATATAATGAGATTCGAAGACCTATCTACATTAAACGGAATGAGATCATCCAATCCATTCCAGACTTTTGGTTAACTGCGGTTCGTAATCTCTCTTTTTTAGTAATTATATATTTAAGCTACAACCTCTTTTTTGGAACATTCTCATCTAATAGTTTTTCTTTTTTGTATTTCTGTGTGTAATGCTTAACTCTTTAGTTCCTGAGTCATCCTGCTCTTAGCGATCTTCTGACAGAGGAAGACCAAAAGGTATGCATGCTGTTATTTTTGAAACATGCTGTGTTCAAACTAAGTGTGGTGGAAATTGTTACTTCATCCAGAATAAATATATTAACTATATCAATTAGAGATATCATTCTAGGACCTTTGTCAGCTTCTTCTGGATTTATCTGATGTCTGGTATTACTTGGAACCCATTATAGATTTCCAGGTGCTTGTGTTAATAAAGTTCCTTTGATGCAGATTTTCAAGTATTTGGTTTCATTGGACGTTGAAGATTGTCAAGATTTGAAGTCAGGCTACTCCATTATATTTGTGAGATGTTGTTTATTTTTGACGAAATAGCCATTCTGTTGCTATGAATAAGTATATTCTTGTGATTTATTACCTTTAATCAATTGACTGGGTGTTTGTAATGTATAGAACTTCTCTCCTAACCCATATTTTGAAGACACAAAGCTTGTGAAGACTTATTCCTTCACTGAGGAAGGAGTGGCTAATATAACTGGTACGACTATCAAGTGGAAGGAGGGTATCGTAAGGTTATTATCTTATGCGGTAAT
Organism: Phoenix dactylifera; assembly: GCF_009389715.1. NCBI lineage: Eukaryota > Viridiplantae > Streptophyta > Magnoliopsida > Arecales > Arecaceae > Phoenix > Phoenix dactylifera. The sequence continues at coordinate 5,103,408 of NC_052397.1, read as the reverse complement.
CATTGATATTTTTCTGAGTCAGGTATTAGTTTTAATGTTTGTTTCTCATAATATCTTGTAGGAGATTGCCAATGGTAATGGTCATGAGAAGAAGGGAAGCAAGCGACCTTTTACTGAGGAAAGGTTGGCTTTAGTACCATGTAATCTTGTTTTATAAGCAATTGCTGGATATTTAACTGATTTTGTCACGTTGAGTATCTGATAATTTATGATAATTCTGCTGTTGTTGCTTTCAATATTAGGATTATTCATATTTATGTATATCATATGCATATTCTTTCCAAGTAGATCACCATTCACATTTCCCTCCTAGTTCTTCTTAGAAGACCAGGAATCTTATTTTTGCTATGGCTATGGCTATGGCATGCAAGCAGTCAAGGACTCCATAGTGCATATACAATGTGTAGGCTGCATATACAGACAATATGCAATTTGTATCAACATCCATGTAGTGCCCCAGCATGAAATCCATCAAAGGCCAGCCTTCTTAAGTCCTTCCTTCAACATGCATATAAATAAGTATCATATTTTTTTGAAGAGCTTAATAAATTTTGTATTCTTAACTTCTTAAGGTTTTTTTATTACAGGTTCCTGATACTTCATCTGCTCGTAGAAATGGTGACTCCATTGATCCCTGAAGCTTTTATTTTGGAGTTTTATATGATTTTTTTATGCTTTTTGAAGTACATTGCAAATGTAAATTGACAGTATGAATGTAATTTGACAATATGAATGTAATTTGACAAAATGAATGTTTTGATAAATATGTTTGATTGTGCTATGAGTATAATCTCGTTTAGTGTGAATGCCTTTGATTTTGTAAACAGAGTTTTAAAAAAAAAATTTAAATTTTTTTTAAAAAAAATTATACTCTAACGACGCTTTAAAGCGTCGTTAAAATCCCGGTGTTTTAACTATTACCGACGCTTTAAAGCGTCGGTAGGTTTGACTTTAACGACGCTTTAAAGCGTCGCTAAATTGTACGTTACCGACGCTAAAAAGCGTCGCTAATGACCGACGCTTTGAAAAGCGTCGGAAAATTATTTATCCACTGTAGCATAGGCGACGCTTTACCGACGCTTGGGATAGCGTCGGGATGGTTTTTACCGATGCTTAAAAGCGTCGCTAATGGCCAAAAAAAGCGTCGCTAATGCCCAATTTTCTTGTAGTGTACCTTTTCTAGAAGTTCTACCCGAGTCACAAACATCACTATGGATCAACTCTAATAGATCCGAATCCCTATTAATAGATTTAAAAGACTTCTTTAGGAGTTTGGCTTCTACACAAATTTGACATTTCTTATGATTCTTAAGATCATTTTTTGGTATTAGATTTAGATTCATAAGTTGTTTAATTGAATTATAATTTACATGACCTAATCTACCATGCCAAATAGAAGGAGGTTCTATATTCATAATCAAAAGATTTTCATTCATTGAAGGAGCTATTATATTCAACTTAAACAATCCTTCACTTAGGAACCCTTTTCTAATAAACATTACACCATGAGAAATTACAACTTTATTGGACTCAAAAATAAGACAATAGCCCTGCTGGATAAGTAAAGAACCACTAATTAGATTTCTCCTAACAACTGTAACATGTTGGACGTCGTGCAGGGACAGGACTTTTCCAGAGATAAGCTTTAAGTCCACACATCCCACTCCTAACACACGTGCCTTCGAGCTGTTTGCCATGATCACAGCTCATCCACTTGAGACCTGGTAAGAAGAAAACCAGGAGCGATCCGAACAAATATGAATACCAGCTCTGGTATCAATCTCCCAATCAAGTACTTGTAAAGTCATGTTAACTTTAGGAGTGAAGAAAACAGACCTGAAAGCTATCTCAGAGGAGCCAGCGTCAGAAGTCACCATGTTGACTTGAGCACTGGTTGTGTGTGGACCTTTCTTCTTGGATTGAAGAGGTGCAGTCTTCTTATAGAAGCACTAGGGAGATAAATGGTTGGTTCGACCACACACATAACAGAAACGAGCATCGCCTTCCTCTTTCTTCTTCTTCTGCTCCTGCGGTTGAATAGGTTTCCCATTATAATGGTAGTTAGAGTTTCTAGGATTGTAAGGTTTCTTTTTGAAATTCTTACGGAAAAGTCGGTTCTGATTTTTCTTAGGAGGGGTCTCTACATTATGCATTATTCTTGTATTCAGTAGAGGTTTTACTCTAGAGCCTATGTTGCTCTTCAATTCTAATGGAGTTCAAAACTTGGATTAGGATGAGACTTCCTTGAGTATGGCTCAGAATCTTAGCAAAATCAGACCAGAAATTAAATAGTTTATCTATCAGACATGCCACCTGGAATGATTCATCCAAATTGGTTCCATTAGCCCTAAGCTGGTAAATCAAGATTTCAAAATCATGGATTTGGTTATTCATAGGCTTTGAGTCTACCATCTTAAAATTATTGAAGTCGGAGACCTTGAACCTCTTTACCCCAGCATCATCAAAACCATATTTGCTATCTAGGGTGTCCAGAGTTCTTTGGCACTCTTGGTTATGTAATAGATATCATACAGCCTCTCAGAAAGGGCACCTAGGATTCTATGGATGCAATGATAGTCTATCTCATCAGGTGTCCTAGAGGGTGTGCTGGTGGAGGCAGAAGGTTAAGTGTTGAAGGAGATTGAGTTTTGGCGAGTAGCATATCGTGAAGTAGTTGGATTAGACCCATTATCAACTTCAGTAGTGCTTTTACCTATGGCTGAGATCAACTCTAATGTGGTGAGCCAAAACCGCATTTGGTTCTGCCACCTCCTAAAGTTATGTTCATCAAATTTTTCAGGTTTGGCACTAAGGTGGTCATTAGTGTTTGAGGCCAGAGGTTCAAAGTTAAAGAGAAGGAACAGAAACCTGAATGAAGGTAAAAAGTTCATGTCAAAAAATTACACTAATATTTATATTGAACTTTAGATATCTAATTGATATATCCAAAAAACTAATAGCCATATCAGCTCAAGATTGGTGGTGGAGCACTAGGCTCACTCAAGTACCAGACTTTCTTAGGCACGTATGCCTTTTTGACAAGCTTTTCTTTGACACTATTAGTTAGTGGATATAGTCACTAGAAATCACACAAATTCAATTTTTAGAAAAACCTAAGTGCAAACTTAAATTTGTTATTATGGATTAACTAATTTTCGAATTTTTCGTTTGAATTTTTCGAATTAGTAATAATTGATTACTAAATTTAATGCTAGCAAAACAATTATTATAATTGAAATCTAATTTGTCAATTCAATGAATTATATATATATTAGAATTGATTTATTATCCTATTAGAATAATTGATTACTAATTCAGTGCCAGCAAATCAATTATTGTAATTGAGATCTAAAATGTCAAATCAATGAATTATAAGATTTAATATCTTATTAGAATAATTGATTACTAATTTTGTGCTAATAAATTAATTATTGTAATTGAAATCTAAAATGTCAATTAAATGAATTATAAGATTTATTATCTTATAAATCAATTATTTGGTGCAAGGCATACAGCCTTTTCTTTTACCATTTTTGGGGTGGGGGGTTGGAAGGGGACTTGGGCTGATCCAGTGGACTGGACCATCACGTAGCACGAAGATAATGTATGTAACAAAATCCTGTTTTCCGTGCAATCTGAATTCTCGCTTCTTATTTTTGTTATTTTTCTCTTCCGAAGATGGTTTAGACTCAAGACAAAATCAAATAGAAAATCAAATGTGAAAAAATTTTCATTTTTAACGGGCACCATCCTGCCATACGCTACTTGTATGCTCGTTCCCTTTTGTGCCTTGTAAGTTGGGAAAACTTTTATTAAAGGAATCTAGGAGAGGCACAACATAGAGGCATAACCCTTGTTCCATGGATAAGTTAACCGAGTAAAATTCTTTAAAACGAAAAGGTGATTTGAATGATTGGACCGCCCTCAATCGATCAACTGTGGACGTTTTCCGCATGACACTCATGTGTTTGCTCAGGAAAAATATATAAAATCCAAACTTCCTCATACAATAATTTAGATTGCTCTGTGGGTGCCATCCATGTGATGCCTGCATAGGATACCAGGTGCATGGCAATTAGGTTTCAAATGATTAGAATTTCTAAAAGCAAAATGAAGAAAAGCCCAAGTTGAAGATGGCAGCATGTCTCGGAACAATTATATTTGTATTCGTTGTGGACGAAGCCACTAATTCTACAATGGCATCTCAAAGAACTTCTTTCTTTCCGGCAACAAATTTTATCATCCCAGTTATTCAAAAAGAAATAGTAAATTAGAATAAAGATCCATGCTAGCTCAATATATTTAGGGCATATTTGGTCGAAAAAAAATTTGCTAGAATGAAAAATAAAATAAATGACTGATATTCTTGCCATTTAATTGGGAGAAATCTCGATTTCAGAAAAGAATGAAAGCACTCCAAGCATCTAAAACACAAGTTCGGCTCTTCTAAAATATTCAAATTTTATTCCGACTCCAACTCCGATTTCAGCCACGAATCAAACGCGTCGAAGAACATGGCCATTCCGATCGCAAACCAAAAGCACTATTAAATAAAACCATTCCATGATTTCCAGCTGAATATTTCTTACAAAATTAAAAAGTAACCTTTATAATTACTCTTGTTTAACGTTTAATAGGAAAAAAAAAAAAGCTGAATGAGGGGATATTTTTCCAGTTTTATTTCGCGCTTCCATATGTCTACCTAAATTCTACAAGCATCAGACGTCTAGATTTACATCCATGAAATGGACGGCGGAGATGGCCCCCTGACTGACCTGCTTTGAGAGGGAGCCCTGCCCAATCCCCTAAAATACTATGGAGCCACACCTGCGCTAAACCACTCACATCTTATCACGTACCCAATTCTCCACCGGGTTCGGGTTGTATCTTTCGCGCGAAAGAACGATTGATCATTGTTTTGGCTACACGACCGTTGGATCGCATCTCACACGGAACTCAATTGATTTCTCCCTTCGCGGCTTCTACAGATCTTGAAGCTTCCATTGTGCGATCCAACGGTGGATTCTTGCGGAAAAAGGTACACCGTTGTTTCGCGCGAATGCAACCGATTATTCAGAGTAGCCCGACCCTCATTGGAATCGCTGCAGATAATCTCACAGCCAATCCGAATAACAAAAATTTGCGCACCGGCAAAACGTAAGAACGAAGGGATCCAATCAAAGAGAACGGTGCCATAAAGAAATAGGTCCCATTTTTATGTCCCTTTGCGAGGTGCGAGAACATTATGCGAGAAAATGCAGCGCAAACGTGGCCCCAGACCTATCTTACTTTTTTTATAAGTAGGGACGGTGGAGGAAAAGCACCCCATAGCTCAAAAACCAGCGGAAGAATTGGAGTGAGGAGAGCGGCGGGCGGAAAAGGAAGGAAAAAAGAAAGAAATGAAGGCGAGTGCCGTGAGAGTCGCTCTCTTCATCGTCCTCGCCGCCGCGACCGCGACCGCCGCCGCGACCGCGACCAGCGACGCCGCCACCGCGCTCCTCCTCTCGACCTCCTTAGACGCAGGTAAACCCTCTCCTCCTCTTCCTCCTCTCAAATCATCCAAGGGTTCTTATTGCTTCCATTTGAGTAGAAGATTGGTTGGGGAACGTCTCTCGGTCCGTCCGGGTCTCGATCTCGCGGAGATTGGGGTTCTTTTTGCGATGGGAGGAGGGGGACTTCTTGGATCGGATCGTGGTGGCGTGGAGGGTGGCGCGGAAGATGGCCGTGGCGCCGCTGCTGCGAGCAGCTGTGGTTCTGTGCCTGGCGATGTCGGTGATGCTGCTGGTGGAGGTGGTCTCCATGGCCGCTTTCAGCCTCTCCGTCAAGCTCCTCCGCCGGCGACCGGAGAAGCGGTACAAATGGGAGCCCATCAAGGGCGATCTCGAGTCCGGCAATCTGGGCTACCCCATGGTCCTTGTCCAGATCCCCATGTACAATGAGATAGAGGTGCCTCTCTCTCTCTCTCTCTCTCTTCTAGGTTTATTTGCAGTCGCTGTGGGGATTAATGGGGGAAAGGTTGGTTGCACATAGGTGTACAAGCTATCTATTGGGGCAGCTTGTGGGCTCTCCTGGCCGTCGGATCGAATCATAATCCAAGTGCTCGACGATTCCACGGATCCAACGATCAAGGTACATTGCATCATAATCTCGATTAGTAGGTGGATTATTACAGCATATAAATATATATCACTAACCAGGTAGATTCGCTAATTAACTACATTTACATTTCGATAATTGATAATTTCACCCATTATTTTACATTTTCCCACCTCACATTGTTTTACAAATTTTAATTGTTCGATCGGGTGAGATAATGTTATTTTCACCCAGTATTTTTATATTTCCACTGAGTTGTAGTCTACTGTTTTTTTTTGTTTTCCTGCTACAAGAAAAGCATCGGATGAGAATATCATTATTTTACCTTCTTCGACCTAATAATGGAAGGGTAAAAAATGCGGCTGACGAAAGTTACCGTATCGCGTCACATGGAAAGTATCCCTGTAATTGTGAACACGTGGGCCCCACACATCGCGAAACGTTTTTTATCCCTAGGCTTGTGGCTTGGCTGGCGTGCGCTTAAAATTTTATATATGAGAAAACAATAGGCGCGCGGGTTGGTCGTACATGGGTGGTTGTGAGTTAGACGGCTAACGACCGGACCTGTTTAATGACTTCCTCCTGCCCCTTGGAGTCCGTGGGAATTGTGGGATCATCTGATGTTAGGTCCTAGGATACTAACCTTGCTAATCTTGTCCCATTATATCAACTTGATATAAACTATTGGTGGAGTTGTGTTTTCCTTCTTTTTGGTGTGTGAGACAAAATTATGTCAATTTAACTTTCGAAGTTATACTTGTCTCGCATGGTAAATTTGTTGTTATTGGGTTGGTCAGAATGAGTGGCCTGTTTTGTTAATCCTTTGGTCAGTCTAGGTTCGAGATAAAAAACTGTGGTGAGCTGCAGACGGACTTCTTTTAATAAGTTGGGTGATGGCATCCGAATTTGCCCAGGGGATTTTCTAAGAAAATGACATCGAGACAAACTTTGTGAAAACAAATATGGAAAGAGACATGGAAAGAAGGATGCTGTGCGGGTGGTCCTTACTTGTGAGAGTATGATTTTACTTCTGAAAATGGAAGAACTGTGAGAAAAGTCCTAAGGTTTGGTGGGGGTGTAGCATTTGTCATATTCTTTTTGGAGGTTTCATTATTTATTCCTAATCTGAGGAGGGGCTGACTGGGTGGTAATTGTTCACAAGTTTTTCATTGAGATTATGGTCCAAAGGAGTTTGGTTTTCCTCCCAATTTAGGACATGATTATTTGCTCCTCCTAACTTTGCCATAATGAGGCCTTCTGTCTGCCGTGAGCATGCTGATTCCAAAGCGAAAAATTGCGTATGAAAAATTGATTTAGCAAGTCAAAGACAGAAATGTTATTTGTACTCAAAGGACTAATCAGTTATTTGTAATACCATTAATATAGAATCATGGTGATTTACCTGAAAATATTCTGTAGTGATTGGATATACAGCATGATGCTTAAATGGGCAGTGGACGGGATAATTTTGTTGAACTTTGATGTTTCTTTTATACGATATGGTTCAAATTGGTTCAAATGACCTCCACCGGTTGGCAGTTTCATCAAGTTTTTCTTCTGAAGATATTTTATGCTTAGTGGCCCAAATTTCATCTGAAAATATGAATAAATTATTCCTTATGGTCTTTTGTTCTTTTTGTTTCTTAGTTAGTTGAACATACGCTTGTCAATATAAAGAACCCTCTGAATTAGCTGCAACTAAGTGAATTCTAGTTAATTCGGATTACAATGTCTGCATTGTAAGTACAACTAAAAGAAAGATATCATTGCTGGAGGTTTAGCTTTTTCTTTTTTCTTTTTTTTTTGAAGTTCTGCTTTCTGCTTAACTCAAGATCAGTAGACAGGTCAACTTGGTTAAACCATGGTAATTTTCCCAACCATCTTCTCTTTAAAATCATTATAATCCATTAGTGTATGACCTCAGCTCAGGCCACTTAGTATATAGTACAGCATTTCAAAGTATAATTTTGGTTGGAATCACCTACAAAGAATGGCAGTGTGTATTGCTATGGTGTGGCTATTCACACTTGTTAAAAGTTCTAAGGAATTTGGATACTACCTTTCAACTATGCCAAGCCTCTTAGCCCATCTTTATCAGGTTCTAGAGTAGGTTAAGATTTGTGACCCAGCATACAGTTCCTTCTGCTCCTTGATTATATCATTGATGTAACCTTCTTTTTCTTTGTGAACAGAACTCAGTTTAGATATATATTCTATTTATTTGTTACAATTCTAAAAATCATGCATCTGTTGATGTTTTCAGATGCATCAACAAGTATCAATAATCATAGCCAATGATCGAAATTTACATACAGCATATTTCCACTAGGCTCTTATGATATTGTTTTTTATCCAGCAAGCATATGCTGCTAAAGTTAGCGTTTAACTATATCTTTGATGGTACCTTTCATTAAAATAAGCATTGATAGCACATCATATCACATAATCATTACCAACCTTCAAGACTCATCCCAAATACTTGGGTCATCATAACACATCACAGTAACAAATTATGTTCAGGGCACCTATGAAGAGATTGCATTGGAATAGTGAACATCGAAAAGAAATAAATAAATAAAATTAAACCCTCATGCCAATTTTCTATGGACATGGGAGTAACAATAAACTCAAGGTTCTGGTTCTTACATGGCTTATCTTGACATCTGAAGCTGTTGGTATCTGGCACCCAATTAATTCGAGGAAACCTGCCTTGAAAATTGGCATTGATATATTATTACATATCAAAGATATACCTTTGAGTCCAAACCTTACCTAAGGGGTTGTTGCAGCCAAGTAGTTTAACCTGTCTTAATTGTAAGTTTACGGTTTTTCAGCAAATACTTTAATGATTCCAAATTTCCAATTCTATCTGCCAGATAAATAGGCTAGCAAATTAATTTTCTTTCTTAAAAAATTTGAGTTTTCTAATGCTCTTAATTTTCTTTTGCAAAATTTCCATGCTAGGATCTAGTGGAACTGGAATGCAAGTTTTGGGCAAGTAAAGGCATGAATATATATTATGAGGTCAGAGGCAACAGGAAAGGGTACAAAGCAGGTGCTCTAAAGGAAGGAATGGAACATAGCTATGTTCAACAATGTGAATTTGTTGCCATCTTTGACTCTGATTTCCAACCAGAATCTGACTTTCTTATGAGGGCTATCCCTTTTCTGGTGTATAATCCAAATATTGCTCTTGTTCAAGCACGTTGGGATTTTGGTAAGATCAACACGTTCTTCGGCATAAGCTTCAATATCCATAGCAGTAATTTCACATATAAAAGAATTTTACTATGTTACTTAATGACTCATTTCATAATGTGCTAGCTCCAGACTGCATCTATTTTGTATATCTAAATTGCCAAGTGATTTGAGTTCCAAAAATAATGGATGCCATTACTTCAGCTAAGACAGCTTAAAACTACTTTCCATTAAGTAGGACATGATCTAAATTGTGAATCATTATATTTATGCATGCATATGTAGGCATTGCATTTTTCTGAGTGACTCACATACCTAAGCACAAGACTGTACCTTCAGCTAAACAAAAGGGAAAAAAAAGAAAGACTTCAAGTTTGAAGACATGCAGAAACTCCTGTTTACTGGTAGACAGAAAATGCTGTCTTCCCTGTTGAATCTAAACTTAGGTAAATGTGTCTGCAATTCTGAATCCACTTCAAAGCTTCATTAATTCATCTCCATAGATGACATTAATTTAGCCCTAGTGAAATCTATCTTGTCAACGCAAACATGCAGCCTAATCTGATAAGTAGACTTTATAGAAAAACAGTTAAACTTTTAAAACACTAGATGTTTAAAACAAGCTACATAATCATAAAGTTTGGCTAAATAGAACACAGTACTCTGAATAATTAGGTTGCATTTTAAGCACAAGGAAAGTTTAATAGATGCATATGTGGTGATGAAATGCAAATGGTGGAATTTTATCCCGAGACAATTTGACTTGGAAAGTGGCCTAGACAAGTGGATATGAGATCTTCATGATCAACCAAATAGAACAAAATACTCTCTATTCATTTTGTAATTTAAGTTCTAGGGAAGTTGAATCATGAATTTAGAATTGGCCATTGAGAGCTCAAGAATGATGAAAAAAATTGAGGAAAAGATAACACTTGCAAGAATTTGAGGGTTGAAAGAAGAATGTGAAAAGTTAGCTGGGATGCTTTAATTGGGAGAAGTGTTCTGTATGGCTGTAACTTTGACTCCACAGTCAAATGTGGAGTTCCTTCAGGTGCCATTTTCATCGCATTCCTATAAACATAAACGTCTGGTTTGAGGATGATGAAACAATTTGCCTGTTGGCCTTTCTTTCCTACCTTGTTTTCTTGCCTTTTTTCTCCTGATGTTTGCTTCCTGTTTGTTAAAAATCATTTCATGTACTGTTTGGTGAAGATTTTTTACTTTCCATTTGTTTAAACAGCATGTTATTTTTTCGTAGAAGCAGTTATCTTGAGTCGTCTAAGAGAATTATTTGTGTGGCTATCTATGGGTTCACCGCATATATGATCTTTGTCAAGTCAGCATACTCATGGTGAAAAGGGGATGGATAGGTTCAAGTCCTTCTTGTTATAACCCCAGGAACAGCTAAATAAAATGATAAAAAAATAATAGAAAATAAATCTGTCACGTTACAAGATTTAACGTGAGTCACCAACAATTTGGATATCCACCGGAGGAGTGAGAGATCCACTATAATAAATATAGTATTGGGCCTTTTAGAAGAGTTCACCAAGGAAAATAATCCAAAAAAATATAAGAAAGATAAATGTAAGAACAAGACTTTGCCAAGAAATCTAACCTTGTTCCACTCCTGCATAAAAGACACTGCAGTCCCTCTTTATATGACTTGAGAGAAGGCATCAGTTCTCTTATTACCCAAGTTAGACAAGGACTTTGTCCTATCCTTATGGGTCCCATAATCAACTCCAAATGGGACTTGGCTAATCTGGCTTTTCTAATGGCGATGTAAGCAGAAACCCAACAATTCCAGACCTAGTAAGGGACTATCAATGCCCCCTTTCCACCCCTCCTCTCTCCTCCCCTCCCTCACCACCCCATTGCACCAAAAAAAAAAAAAAAGAGACAGAGAGTGAATAACATGTATGCTAAAATTAATGAGTCATCGCAGCAATTTTGCCTTACACTTGGTGATGTATGAGGCTTGATACTCTTTCTGCAAAGTTTCCTCAACAAGTTTTTTCAAAAAAAGTTTTTATTCGTTCTGATATTTCTGTTTTTAATTGACAGGAAGTTGCTGACGTGGCATTTCCCGGACGATTTTGCAGTGAATTCTACTGAGTGCTTGATGACAAGGATACAAAAGATGACCCTAGATTACCACTTCAAAGTGGAGCAGGAAGCAGGTTCATCCACCTTTGGCTTCTTCGGATTTAATGGTAAACTGCCACTCCTTTTAATCTCAGTTTAATTATTTGGAATAGAAATTTGTTTATTGTCCTAGTAGATATATCAATTTTGCACTCTTTTTTTTGTTAAGATAACTCGGTAAGTTTCTTTTTGGTATTTGTTATTTTATAGAAAAATGACTTGAACTTCGATTAAGTAGTACTGAAGCAAATCAACCGGATGCTTTAAAAATGGAATAGGAACTAAACAAAAGTGATAAGCTGAAAACACATTCTGCAAGAAATGATGTTTTTTCTAGGACTTTAACCACTTCTTTTTTTTTTTTGATATACTAAGACTTAACCTCTTTAGATTGATAGCTTCTTATATATTGGATCTGTTTATAGGAACTGCTGGTGTGTGGAGGAAATCAGCTATTGATGAAGCTGGAGGTTGGAAGGATCGAACTACAGTAGAGGACATGGACTTGGCTGTTCGGGCAAGTCTTAAAGGATGGAAATTTGTATACGTTGGTGATATTAAGGTATTAAATCTGCCTTAGTTCAAGCTTGTTTTTGAAGTTTGAGGTACGGGACATTGTAACCTAGTTTATGTGGAAAAAAACAAAGTCGTGTTCTCTTAAGTCTTAACCATTGTCATGGTTTGATGAATGCCTCACTTTAAGTGAAACCGTGGATAATGGTTTAAGTGTCTTCATTTGTATCTTTCAAGTTTTATCGCTGTCCTTACAGGAAAATTGCACCAATTGAATAAAATTGACAAATCGATCCATGCAAGATGGGATCACAGACCTTCAAGTTATGACTGGCGCTATTCCGGAATCCAGCGAAATAAAAATTGAAGATCACCAATGGCCTATTACCGGATAAAGTTGTTTAACCTAGCTTATATATACGTATATAATGTATGAATTTGAACTATTTCTGCAAAATAAAGGGTTGACGAACTTCCCACTAGATTATTCATTCTTGTAGTATCGGGAGCACTGACAATTACCAGATATTCTGTAGGCTATGAAATCATCTCAGTTTCACTTTGACTCTCTGACAGGTTATTGTCTGTGTACCACATTCTGTCAAGCGTTTTAATCTGCAAATCTCTGATGAAACCAATTGTTTTTGATGTTAACATTGACTGTAGGTCAGAAGTGAACTGCCAAGTACTTTTAAGGCATACCGCCATCAACAGCATAGGTGGACTTGCGGGGCAGCAAATTTATTCAGGAAGGTGGCCATAGAGACTGTAATGACCAAGGTAAGCATTCTTGCAAGGTGCAGGGTATGAGGATATTATGTAGAAAATTGTGTTTTGTATTATCTGATATGTTCTTTATATGCAACAGGAGGTATCATTTTGGAAGAAGTTTCACGTGCTTTACAGTTTTTTCTTTGTGAGGAAGGTTGTAGCCCATATCGTCACCTTTATTCTCTACTGTATTGTAATTCCAGTGTCGGTTCTGGTTCCCGAAGTCAGCATTCCTACCTGGGGAGTGGTTTATATCCCAACAACCATTACGGTTCTCAATGCCATCAGAAATCCTAGGTCTGAAACTTTCAAAAATTATTTAAATATTCTTTTTCCCCTGATGAACTGCTTTTGAGTAGTAGAGTCACATCTTAAAAGTAGCCCCACCGTCTTCTTAACATAATCACTGACTATTTGATCTTACATTTATTGTCCTTTTAAGCAAAAACATGTGCACAAACTGCCCATTTTCTTAATTTCTTTAACATGTTATGCTTTGATTTGGCTGTCAATAGGTCGATCCATCTTATGCCATTTTGGATTCTTTTTGAAAATGTGATGTCCATGCACCGGATGAAAGCAACCATGGTTGGTCTGTTTGAGGCTGGAGGTGTAAATGAGTGGGTTGTGACAGAGAAACTGGGAGATACTCTCAAGGGAAAGCCTGAGACCCAGATACTCGAAAAGCATCCGATCAGATTGAGAGACAGGTAACACCAATGCATATCGTATATGTTTACATCAGATGGACATATTACTGACATCAGCGTCTTGCATTCTTTCATCAGATTCACGTTCTCAGAAATTGGTTTCGCAGTCTTCCTCTTCTTTTGTGCATGCTACAATGTTGCTTTTGGAGAAAATTACTACTACATTTATATCTGCCTCCAAGCTCTTGCATTTTTGGTAGTCGGCTTTGGTTATGTTGGCACCTTCACCCCCAACTCATAGCAATGCCAGCACAGTTAGTCATCATTTCTATAACTTCTGACAATTCTTTTGCTAGATCATAAAAATCGCATATGATGAGAGAAGAAGCTGTTGACACTTGACAGGGAAACCCGAGTTCAGTAATTGCTCATTTGTAACAGTATAGGCAAACAGAGGCCACAAAAAATTAAAGAAAGAAGGGCCAGATTTTTGGAGCCCTTGTTCCGGTGATTTCATGTTTCATCTAACATGAAGTTCCACCATTCTTCTTGCCAGGTAGAAGCATAAATTTGATGACTATATGAATGCATTATTTTTATATGTAGAAGAGAGGAAAAGGAGGTAAAATGACATTGTATGCCCCCGGCTCTCTTTTCAAAGCCGGAACTTGATTTTTATTTTTTTATTTTTTTTGAGGGATTCTTTTTTTGAGGAAACTTGAATTTTAACCATTGGTTAATGATATCGTTGTTCTGGTTGTGGTGGCTGATGCATTGTTTCATGTAAGCAACTACACTGGTAGGAAGCAAATATAGCACTCATCTGCAGCAAAGCTCTGTCGTGTATGGAGCTGATCAATGCTGCTGAACTATCATGACAAACTAGTCGTAGTTGTGACGGATTTTTTCTTCAAACAAAAGATGAGATGCATGTCCAATTGTCCATACATACATAGAAGTGAACGAACCTGATGACTCGAGCATCAGGCGCATGTTATTGGACTTTGTCGTGTTTGTGAATACCCAAGAAATAGTTTGCTTGCAGGGAAGTCCATGCAGAATCACTGGGATCCAGTCGATGCCTATTTGGTTTTAGCTACGCGGATGCAAGTGAAGAATGAGTTTATAAAAAAGCTGATAATTTTCCTTTCTTTCTCGTTTTTGGTTCGAGGTACGTGAAGCCAAGTGTTTGCAAATGAAGGTGTCTGAAAATTCTCTACGCTCTTTTATTGGGCGTGTCCGTACGTCTTTAGCGCCAGCATTATATAATATAAAAAAAAAAAACTCTGTACGCTCCACACCCTAGCAACTTCTTGATTTTCCGCTTATAAGTTCATCAAAAGAGAAAAAATTAGCAGGCCGAGCTTCTGCACACTTGGTGGTGTGTCGCCTAGTGTAATAGTCTATCTTTATTTTTCTCCTTTTTTATAAAAAAAATATATTTATTATTTATTTTTATGCTAATTTTTATTTTGGGTTTTGGTAAGCGTATCCAATGAATGACTGGACCCAGTTAATGACGTGGGCCAAGCTGGCCAACTGCGGATGGGACATAGCCACCTTTGTTTCAGGGATGAAAATACATAGCAGTCCACGTGCCAGACAGAAGAGTTAGTCGTGTGGATAGGAGCTTCATCGTCTGGCCAGATGATAAGCCCAAAGCTTGCAAACAAACTAGTGCGCCCACGGTTCTGAATTCCAGATAAACTTGGAAGAAAGGTGGTGGGGGATTTATGCTGTCACCTCCACTAAGAGAAGTTGACAAGTCCTGCGTCGCTAAACACAACCAAACCTAATATGCATTTTGGGCTTGGTTTGGTTTATATTTCTATTTTCAGCGGATTGAATTTGGTTTTCTTAAAAAAATAAATTTGGTTTCGGAATTCATAAATATCTGGCCCGGGACAACCTAAGCTAGTTCCAACCCATTTACTCATTTGCTTCACATCTCCTTCAGAATAACAGAATTATTTTTCAGAAAAATCTGACCAAATCTAATTATATTCGAAGTAAACCGTCTCTATTCAAGTTTAGATTTACATCACAAATTACATTATGAATTCTTGATTTGGTTTTAGGATCTCAGGTATGAAGCTAGTTGGAATAATCACCCCTCCTCTCTTTCAAAGGGAGGGAGAAAAAAAAAAGAAGGAAAAGTTGAATAAAATTTGAGCTGAACTGATAGTCTTAAAAGGAGATTAGGTTAGGTTAGACTAGATATTATAAAAATCTATGTTTGATATGATTTAATGCCAGCGGTGCGGTATCAGCACCGGGAGTGCTCCAAACTCGAAAATATCTCTCTTCCTTGCCTAAAATAAAAGGACGCAAGCAAAACATTGGGCGCATCCACCCCAAGCCAACACCAGCCAGGCAAGAGGTAATCTCTCCTCCTCCGCCAGCAGGACCAAATCGACGCCAGGACAACTCTTGCTGTCTCTCTTTAATTTATTTATTTATTTATTTATTCATTTATTTATTCACGCACCGTAACAAGACTACCATAGCATTAAAAATCTCCAAAGAAAGAAAACGTCACTTTTAGGTCGGTAAACATTGATAGCATGATTCTGGAATCAACCAGAAAGAATTAAAAAAAAAATAAATAAATAAATAATTACGAAACTTTGGCTTAGTTGGACTTGTAAGGAAACTTCCAGATCATTCTAGAGTTCCATCATCAGTCCTTCTTAATCCCCCACCCGAGCCGCCTCCCTTCTAAATTCTATTCCTTTTCTTTTCTAATCTGAATTCCAAAATCTCTCTCGCGAGGTGAGATGGCGGCGGAGTCGGAGAGCCAGGAGGCGAACGCGGAGCAGCGGATGAGGGAGGCGGCGGCGGAGTCGGAGAGCGAGGCGGCGGAGCGGGTGAGGGAGGCGGCGGCGGAGTCGGCGGGCGGCGGGGAGAGGAGGAGATTCTTCCCGATCTACGTCGGCGTTATGGGTCCGCCGCCGCCGGCTGACGGAGGGCCGGTGCCGCCGCCGGACCGGATTGTGCTGGTAAATCCGCTGACGCAGGGGATGGTGGTGCTCCAGGGGGACCCGGAGCTGGTGGCGGAGCTCCTGTCAGGAAGGGGAGCCGGCGGCGGGGGAGGATCCGGCGGCCCGCCGCCGGCGTCGAGGGCGTCGATCGAGGCGATGACGATGGTGGAGGTTGGGCAGGAGGGGGAGGAGGTGGGGGAGTGTCCGGTGTGCCTGGATGAGCTCGCCGGCGTGGTGAAGGAGATGCCGTGCCGGCATAGGTTTCATGGGCAGTGCATCGATAAGTGGCTGGGGATGCACGGGTCGTGCCCCGTGTGCCGGTTCCGGATGCCGCCGGAGGAGGAGGGGGACTCGAAGAAGGGCGGCGGCGGCGGCGGCGGGGAAGAAGGGGAGGCGGAGGAAGAGAGGAGGAGGAGGAGGAGGGAGGTTTGGGTTACGATCGCTTTGAGCGGGGGACAGGGAAGAGAGGAGGAAGCAAGCGATCATTAGGGAGGCAGGTTGATGCTTTGGGATTTGATTTTTTTTTTTTTTTTTTGTTAAGGGATTCTTTCCCTTTATGTTTATAGAGATTATGTGCAGTTGATGAAAGCTGAAGCAATCTTTTATTTTTAGTCAACATTTATTGATATCTAGATTCGCATGTTAGATTTGGCATGATTAATAGATGTGAGCTCTTAAGAGTTCAAATTTTTTTAATTTGTGATTGAATTTGAGAGGCCCAATTAGATAACCAGTTATGGATTTTTGCATGATGTCACGGGATCCTTGTGATTATAGGTTGCATAAAATGTTCATGAGATTGTGATTTCTTGGTTTGCATCAAATTTTTTGACTTGGTTTCTTTCTTTACATGAGGGAAAATTATGGAGACACCTTTTCTAATCTCATTTGAGATTGGAGTATAAATGTACAAAGAAAGGATAGGGCCTTGAATGTATATAGAAAAAATTTGGGTTAGATATTCCTTTATGGCTAAATAACTTTAACTGGTTCCATTACAAAAGGATAAAGCTACTATTTTTCTGAATTCGGCAGGGATGGCGGAAGTTAGTTGACCTTAAATAACTTTCCACCAAAACTAAAATTCCGCTCCTAATTTACTGAGGGAGAGATATCCTGAAATTTATAATTATTTTATTATCATATGACCATTATATGATAATGATTTCTAATAGAGATAAACAGCTTAGCCACATTGCATCAAAATATTTTTCGTCTAAATTTCAATGGTCGTTTCTGTAATTTTTCTTAATATTAAATGTTTACATCTATTAAAGATAGAAATAATAGTAGAGATAGGAAATAGCAAACATTTAGAAAGAGGCACTCTGTCTCTAGCACACTACTATGTTTACTTGATAATCTCCCACATAATCTTCTTGGAATGGGTGTAAACCTTAGTTTTTCTTTTACTTTGCCAGACATGCTAGTATAAACCTGATTTTTTCTTTACCAAACACAATGGGTAGGTGTCTTATTAAGGGCCAAAATACAAACCTTATCCCTAACATTTCAAGAAAAAAACGCTTGCTAAATAAATCTCAGTGTGAGATGAAGCATTTCTTCATACTATATCAAAACTAGAGTTTAGAGGATCACCTGCTGGATTTTGGAAGCTTCAGAGAACGCTCTGCAGTGGGCTCGGTGGATTCATGAGAGTCCCCGTGCTGAACTTCCAACGTACTAATAGAGAGAAATCCAACACACGTGCAGGACTTCACATTCTTTTCATTACATATGTGAGAGTGTAAAAAATATAACATGAGAAGCAATTTGCGAGCAAGATAATACATGTGATGTGATTTAAAGGCACCATGGCTGAAGACAGGTTTTCCAGGGCCACGTTTTGGACCTCATTTCTATCCAACCAAATGGGGAGGGAGGGTATCACATTCCAGGCTACATGATAGGCCAATGGGGCGACCGGCTGGATGACAGCATATATTGCGAGCCACTTAGGAGATACCCTATGGACTAGAGAGAGATGCCCGAAGCACTTTGGAATATTTTGTTTTTCGATTTTATTGGATGTATTTGTACCTGTAATATATGAAATGCATGTTTTAACAAAAAAAAAAAAGACTCAAAATGTATAATAAATTAGAAATTATACCTACATCAGATGCACCACATCAGCGGTACATCGCAAAAATAATTTGATAAAAAAGAGGGAGCAATAATTCAAAACAAGCCGCGTGATGTATGAAGCTTACATGAACGAAAAATTTGATTGATATGGTACGCAACTATGCGATGCATCTGGGGTAGGTTGTACAACTTCTGATAGTAAACATTCCGATGATTTAGTGAAGTCATTAAGATGTACCAATTCCAATATCTTGAATTTGAGAAGCTCACACTTTTAAAATTTATTATCCCAATAGATTAGATATTACTTCGAAATCTTTTCTTGTCATTTCAGAAAAAAAAAAAAAAAGTCCCAACAGAACGTTGGCAGTTCCTATTGTTTCTGAGAATATCAATGTTTCTGAGGGACGTTGGCAGTTGACATGTTATGCACCGATTAAAGTAAAAGGAAAGCATTGAGAAATAAAATAAAAAGTTACTTGGTTAAATATATTATAGTAGAATTAACAAATAAAAGGAAATATGCAAATTCAGAAGCCCAAACGAGTAAATAACAATAATAGCAATAATAAAAGGTAGGGAGCAAAGCTGGCTCTCAATGACCAACGATAGTTGTGGGAAAATTATCATTCTTTTCCAAGCAATCCTTTTGATTTCATGAAACATGTGTGGTTCCTACTTGCTGCTATCTAGACGGTCGTGGAGCACATGATAATGGTCATCATGATTTATAACATATCTTTTGTGAATGTCTCATTATTAATATTGTTTAATGCTATATAATTTCTTTCCGGTTAAGTTCTTGCAATAGAATACTAATGTGCTAGAACATCAATTCAATATTTGAACTGTGGCATTCACACTGAAAGAAAAGGAAACATGTTAATATTGGATTCAACTAGCATATTACTATCGGATACATCGTAATATGATTTGTCTAGATGCCAACTAGACTGGCTGATTGGCAACCTTCTTAACCTTCTTAACACACACACACACACACACACACACACACACACACACACACACACACACACACAACATATATATGCATCCATATATGAATATATTCTTAAACCCTGCTAAGTTTAGATTAGACTTAGGAGATTCCATATCGATGATCCGAGCTATTTGATGTGATCTACTATCTCTAGATTACTTATACAATAAAATTTATATAATTCGGAGACCCTTAACTTATGTATCAACTGATCAAAATTTGGACAATTTGAATAATACAAACAAAATACATTTTTTTTTGACTACTTAAAGCATAGGGTAGAGATATTTAATCGTATAACTTTTCGTATGTAAGCAATTTAGAGATAGTAGATCATATCCAACTACTTAGATCATCGATATAGATATTTCAATTTATAAATCTGATCAAATTTGAGTAGAAATCCACTCAAGTGTAGCCAAATCATGCTTGCTCTCTCTCTCTCTCTCTTTTATATATATTCGTGCAAGTGCAAGATAGACTTTGTTCCTTTTAAAAAGAGGTGTATGCTACTATCGAGATCAAAATCAAAAATTGGGCATCCAAATTAAATATTCTCACCATTTGTCATAATTTATATCACTAAAAATACGTAGAAACAAAAAAAAACATGTATTTTCATAGTAAAATGATATGAAACCACATTTTGTTATGATCCGAGCATTAAAATCTTTTGCTTCTCAGTCTATACATATTTTAACATTTATAGACTATAATCAATAAAATAGATTATTAATTTAATTATTTTATCATATATTTTAGTTTACTAATACAATAAAAATCGTTCATATTTGTGTTTTTATGATACTAGATTAGAGACCACCAAAATGCATGATATTTGATTTCTAAATATTTAGTGATATAAATCATAATTAATAGTGTAGGCCTTCCAATAAAATACTGTATTATTGCCTTTAGACTCAGAAGAGGTAGAGCCTGAGTTTCTATTGGAATCTCTCCCCAGTGCAACTGCTGGGTAAAGGGGTCCCAACAGACTGGGCAAAGGCTGGTCGGCATCCCAGAGAACCCTATGAACAGGGTCCAGGATCCCATGGAGCATCCTAAAAATGGTGACCTCAGGCTCACCTAACAATGGCTCAAGCAAAACACATTCAAATGCCATGTGTCATCTCTCCTAAGTAAACATACCTAAATAAACATACAGTATATGCGAGCTATAGTGGAGGACCAAGCTTTAGAAGGGTTGGGTTTTCTCACCCTACAAAAGAAAAAAAAAAAAAAGGAAGAAAAAAAAAAGAGAGGAGGAGGGTCTGGTTCGGGCCACCATTCATACGCATACATCAACAGCAACAAACATATAGGAGAGCAGCAGCTAATGGCAGATGAGCTCTCAGATGCTGTGGTCCTCAAGAAAGGAGAAAATTCTCACAAGTGCCTCATAGGCTATTGATGGCATTGCTCGCTCCCAGCTTTTACTGCTCAACTATCTGTTTAGATCAAGCCCTCGTGGCACCCCAAAACTATTAGTTTCCTGCATGCCAATTGCTGGCTGTTTAACACTGGCCTCCCCATGGATGCTACTGCAGCATCTCTTCGCCCCACTGAGCTTCTTGTTAGCTTGAGTCTCAATTGTTTTCCTGCTATTAGGATTGATCTCTTCAGACCCTTCACTCCAATTGTCAAGAGAAGAGCTGCGCTCCAGCTTCCATTGCTTTTGAATCTTAGCCTCCTGTCTCCCTAAAGATGAAGTTAAGCAGCTGTCTGTGGAGCAATCAGCAAGTTCAGCTCGTTTGGGAATCAAGCTACCTCGCGACAAGGAAGAACTCAGGCACTCTGTCTCCACTGCAGAGAGCAGCTCCGAGAGCTCAGCCTTGGCAGCCTCCACTCCCAATGAATTGGAACTGCAACTAGCAAGTGTTTCATGTGCCTTTCTTAAAACCGATTGCAGGTACTTCCCCTGCGCTTCTATGCGGAGCTGTAAGTGCCTCTGCACCTGAAGGAGCCATTCGAGTCCTCCATTAGAAAAAAACTTTGGTTGAATCAGATGGCTGTAAGTATCATCTGATCTCACCTCAATTTGTTCCTGCAATTTTCTCTGCACCTCTATTTGCATCTGCAACATGGTCCTAAAAGAAAGAGAGAACTTTTGTTTCGTATGCAGCACCAATACTGGGAGCATAGATTGAGAAAAGAAGAGGGTTGTGATTTCATTCATCATACCCATTAAAATGAGCTGGTGTTTTCCCCTCGTCAATATGCACAGCTTCATTCTCTACGGTCTTGTTATTTGCTGCCTCGCAATCTGCTGCAGAAGACCCTTTTAGTCCAGCAAGAGAAGTTTTAAGTTCAAACACATACAAAATTAGAGTACTTGACCTTCTTTCCTATCATCATTCGCTGTGTTCGTATCTCGATTCTTTGCTAGCCTATATTTCTAAAAGATACAAGAGTGGATTTAGTATCCATACTTCAAAAAATTCTCCTTTCAAGAAGATACTGAAGGTATGAATCTTGTTAGGGAGAGAGCATGCCTGAAGATGACTCTTCAGATGGTAGAGAGTAAGCCCGGGAACTCCCATCGTCCGCATCAATGATTTCGGTGTTGCTTCTGTGATTGGATAAGAGAAATGAGTAACTTCAGAATAGAGAGAGAGAGAGAGAGAGAGAGAGAGAGAGAGCAGATTAACAATTCTAATGTAACGAGTTAGAGATTGACACTTACTATCCGCTCCACCAAGTTGAGAGACTGCATCAGCGAAGCACTCGTGAAGCTGTCGGGTCCATTTAAGCCGTGGCTTAGCATCAACTGACAGGACCAATCCTCGGTTGTTGCCTTGGTTGGGCATTTCCTGCGAACCCATCAAGAAACTAAAGGCACGAGAACTTGCAGAAGGTATTTAACACCCTTGGAGTCTGATATGGGGCCTAGGTCCTTGCCTCTCTTCCACCATATATCTATTGCAGGAGATGCTCTCCTGCTGTCTCTGGGTTTCACTCAGCCTTCTCATGTATGAATATATGAGTGGGCCTTGTGGAGGAATATATGCATGAGCTGTGGTTCATCTTTTCTCCAATCCATGCCATCTTTCTTTCATTGTTTTCCTCTCTATTTCTTCCACTTCTTTTGACTTGATAGGGAGAGAATCTTTGGCGCAGTAAACAGATAAAAGCAAAACAGTTCAAATTTGGGTCTCGAAAGGATAGAAAATAAAAGAAAAGTAGCTACCATTTTTTTCGATATTCCACATTATCTTCTCTTTGCTGGATTTCCCCCCTACCATATTGAATAATGAGGTTGCAACTTTCACCAGCAGCATGTAGCTTCGAATGTCAAATATAATTGACTGCTCTTTATCACATGTTTCTCTCCTAATCACCACAGCAAAGGTATTTGATTGCCCGAAAGGAAATTTCTCATTCCAGAAGGCAACAAATTTTTTTGATAGAAGTGGAGGATTGTACTTGGCTTTTCTGCTGGTAGGAGAACCAAAGAATCCAATCTAGATCTCAGAACAGAAAATTTTGGAACTTCTCTTGCTCGTTAGTCCATGCAAAAAGACAAAAGTTCCGTGGAAACACAATACTCCAGAGGGCAATGAGGATGACAAGAATACAAAAGAAGCAAGATAATATCCCTATTGGAATCAAACTTTTTAAGCTAGAGCTGTATGGAAAAGCGGTTAAAATGCAGCACACACTCTGTATCCAGATGGTGACTTCACATGCTTTTTATTATAATTCTTGAAGGGAATGAGTGCTAGTACATAGATTTGCACTCCATGAAAAGCAGCACCTCTTATTGGCACAAGTTCTCATATATTTCTGGCAATAAAAACAGATACCTGAAATACCTCAGCATGGGATGCAAATCCATGTTGTACCAGTGCTTCAGACTCTGAAATACAGAAACAAAAGCCTTGCACAGGTTGTACTGAGGCCATTTTTCCATTCTGAATCTGGACATCATGGTATTCTGAAGCTCTTGCATCTATCACTCATTATTAAAATTGTCGAGAAAAGGGACACTCCAGTAATCTTTAAGTGGGCAGTTTGGACGCTATATCGTTCTCTACTTCATCTCTTTGAACATGAAATCCTGCTCTTGCAAAATGACAATTTTGCACCAGATTGTTTCAATTGCATTGTTAGCATGGAAACATACATTTCAAGAGGAATTGTATTTGTGGTTGTTGTAGGCTATTGCCTTAATCCAGAAGGGATGGATGAGATGAGTCCATTAACACATCTGAAAGGACAAGCAGATTACTTACATTTCTTGAGATGCGGATTGTTAAATGTGCTTTCCCAAATCAAAATTTGATGATTCATCTTCAAGTGCTGCCATGTCATTACCAAACATTCTCATGGTCTGTTAATCATGCTAATCTGCCTAAGTTTAGACATTAATAGTGCCATATTATATTCTAACCTTGTGTCGGTGCAACAGCACACAATCAAAGCAATAATAAAAGGATCTGACAAAGCATCCACTTATTCAACAGCACCACTTGTAGTCCTTGGTGTCTATTTCCTCCAAAAAAAAAAAAGACCCCATCTTCATGATGCAAATTTGGTCCCTACTTTCGGTGTGAAAGCAAATGTAATCCAATAGAATGAAAACTTGCCTTTATCTTTTATTGCTTCATTCCTAAGTGCCCTCAGCTGTCATAATCCAAGACCTCACCCAAAAAGACTAGCTAAAAGGTATTATTTAGGTTCCTTAATCCTGTATAAGTGCCCAAAATCTACCAAGCGAATAACTGATGTGAGATTAAACACACACCTGCATAGGTCCTCACATGCTCCCTCCGTTTAAGCCTTAACGTCCTCGTCAGACTAAGAGTCTAAATCCATTCAAATCTTATCACAAGTACCAGATGGCCTGTGGTCAGCCTCAATGAGCCCATGCTGCAGTGTCCCTTAATCCACATAGGTCATAGGACGGGCCCTGTCAACCTAATTTGCAAACTCGAGTTGACCCCTGAAATGAGTCGCTAAATTGCCTTGGTTCTCGAGTCGCCTACTGGACCAATCACCCGGCCTTATCTAGTGTCCATTGGTCCGATGGACTATATTAAACGACCTTGGCCCTGATCGAGTCCATTGCTTATGATTTACTAATCAAATTGCTCGAGCCTGGCCCACCTGGAATCGTCGAACAATCGTCCCTATTTCTTGTTATTTAATTTGATTAAAATTGTCAAACCAAAATTAATTTTGTTTTTAATATTTTTATAGGGTTAACTGAATTGTCTACTAAAGTTTGACAATCTAAAATGAAAGAGGTAAGTAAATCTTGTACTCCTTATTAGTTTTTGAACTTGTAAGTAGATCTTGCACTCCTTATTATCTTTTAAATGATCATGTCTTCCATGCATTAAATTTGCTTGTGGAAGTATCATGTATTTCTTAAAATAATGAATCGACATATGTGTTATAAAAATCGTGTTTTATTATGAAAAATAGTTTCATGAATTATTTGATGAAAATAACTTTATTATGAAATATAAATCTGATCATGTCATTTATTATTCTTTATTTATATATATGTGTAAATTTGAAAGAAAAATATATAAGTTTTCTAAAAGCTCTCAGATTGCTATGACCATCTCTAGAAATAAGATCAATCAATACCCTGGAGCTGACATCCAATAAAAATGGCCCTCTAACAACGGGTTAAAGTTAATAACGAATATGAACTATGATATCTTGTTGTTTAGGAAAATGGCTCTACCACCAGTTATAGTGACCATAGCATGAATATCTGTGAGCAATATTTTGATCTATGATAGGATTAAATGATATGAAGAATGATTTACGAAATTATTTGCAATAATGAACATGGTACTATATTTATAACAGATGGATTGTTTGTTCATACACGATTTGCTTTATGACATATTCTTAATATACTGTATTATGAGATGCTTATTTTAGAATATATGTTATTTTCCATAAATGATGTCATGCTAGTGAAAGGTAAGGATGGTCTGGGCTGAGAGTTCGTACTAGCAAGCTTGGTGATCTATATAGTAGAGTAGAACTTTAGTTCTTCAGTTCATTACAAAATTGTAGTTAGTAGTGATTTTCTGAATAGTAAAGATTATAGGTTTGGTTTTTTTTGTTTGAACTTAGACGCTCCGATACTATTTATCACAACCCAGGACCTCATCCAAAAAGGCTAGCCAGAAGATATTATTTAGGTTCCTTAATCTTGTATAAGTACCCAAAATATACCCAGTGAATAACCGATGTGGGATTAAACACACGCTCGTATGGGTCCTCATACAATCAGCTATGTTTCCTTTGGTGAGTCACCAAGATGGCATGCTGGAATATTAGATTTGTGATAGCATTCCCCTAAAAAAAAAAAAAACAAAGATTTGTGATAGTAGTTCAAAGGTTTTGTTTAACCATTTGACCTCTGGGAATGGTTCCTATAGCCAAAATTAAGTCACACTACAGTTCCCAATACCAGGTTTTCTTGTGCAAGGAGCTAATAATCATGTCTCTCCGAATACTTTCCATATATTGAAGTAAGCAAAAATATTTAAAGTATAGAAGAGATGCGAACAATTGAGGCACCTTTTTTTTTTAATCAACTGCTGTACTTTGGAATGCTTTCTTGCTTTAATATATTCCACAAAAAGAAAAGCAGATTCCGGGATGATGCTGAGAGACCCAAGGTCAGTAGGCAGTAGGTGAGTCTACTCATAAGTCATTTGGCAAAGGTGCCCATCAATAATTCCCAAAGAGCTCATCAACCTAAATCCAAAAGCATGCAAAGGAGGTGAGAATATGGCCGAAGGAATCAAGAAAGGAACTAGCATGATACCCCACCTAAAAGAATTTCCATATATATCATTGCAGTCGCAAGGATGGTATACAGAAAACTTCCAATATTATGTGAGCATGATTTCACATTGGCGCAATGGAAATGAATGATGAGATGGTGTTTTGTTGATGATGGGCTTTACCAGCTTTCTTGACCAAGTTAATGGATGCGTTCTTGAATCATCATATTTGAAGGAAAGATGGTTAAAAGACAAGATGATCCTTGTTTTCTGAGGAAAAAAGGCAGGATAACCTTAGCTGAGCCTGACAAGATATTAGAAGTCTGACTCAGGTATCCGCAGCCCAACTTCAAACATGACTTGGCTAAGTGGCTGGCTGGCTTTGTGCTTTCAGATGTACATGGAAAGAATCGAGAATCCGATTCAAAAGCTGCAGCAAGATTCTGATGACAGCATTCAGTTCTGTGAGGGAGGAGTAGCTATAATTACAGCTGGCTTGCCAAGCTCAGCTGCCTAAAATATGACCATACTTGGAGAGCATACTAGTTAGAATATCCAACACGGGACGCACCAAAGCTGCAAAATTTTGAAAGTATGGGCTAAAGCACCATAGATCAAGTTACCGACTCTGACCCAATCGGCACCTACTGCGGATGCTTTCATCATCACCTCTACTTTTGTGGCATTTACCAAAGCCATTGGGCCTTTATTTAGGCATCATACAGCTAGTTGCACATCAATTTGTGATATGGTACAAGCCCAACAGCATATAGGAAGGACTGCAGAAACAAAGAATATGATGAAAAATGCTCCAAACAGAATGACTGACCAAGAAATGCAGGTACAACATTGTATTTACTTAATAATGATGATTTACGACTGCGATTCTTCTGGTAAATTGAAGCTCTAGCCTACACTTGATTTGCCAAAGGACCACATTCTTGCCTACAGTGTCATCCACTCCCAGTGAAATCAACTTGAGTAGTATAATTTGGTAAAAATTTAAATACCAAATGTTATTACCTGCAAAGCTGACAAAGTCAAGGATATAAAGATGATTTCCTGGCAGCTAGATGGTTTGACTCGGTCAGCATGTCCAAGTATACATTTTGAGAATTTGAGTCTGGAATATATGAGGGATCATTCCATGCATACCAGAAAACTCATCCTTTTGGTTTCTAGTGACAATCTCTAATTCGACATCATGATCACATTTCAACTCCTACGCATCAACAAAAGAAACGAAGAGCTGCACAATGTGCATCTCCACTTCAAAAACATTCGTACAGTTTTTACGAAGACAAAAGGACATCACGAGGTGAAAAGAAGGTCATATGACGGATGAAACAATGGAGATCCTCAAGCATCAAATGGAGGAATCACCTTTAAAGAGAACATAATGATACCTCAATATTGCATGATAATTAATAGTTTAGTATCTTTTAGCCATGAAGACTAGAACAGAATCTAGTTATAGTAACAATGACAACCTTCACATGATGTTTTCTATCCTGTTTAGATACCCTATGTTCCAATATCTCATCCTAAAGGCTTCAAAAGAACCTTCAATCAACCATATCAGAAGAACAGATGATTCTTCTCTTCCTTGAGGCTTCACAAGATAGTGACAGAGGAGGACCCCATGTGCTAAAGGAAAACATATAAGGGCCTTATCCGCAAAGAAACTGGTAGATAGAATTTTGAGAATAGCTGAAAGCTCAAACAAGCTTAACAAATTTGAAGGTAGGGACATAATAGAAATGGCATCAGAGCTTAGGTTTAAGATCACTAGAAATTATGATAGAAATGTACCGGAGCAAAAGGTTATGATTATTAGGGATATGGCAAAAGTAGCAGAAATAAAATCAATAAGTAGATGTAAGATAAAATTATACAACAGAGCATAATAAAATATAATATATATCAATATATAAATATATAATATAGTATAATATTATTGTAATGAAATATAATATTATTATAATATAGTAATATAATATTGTATATTATAGCATAATAATTTAATATAATATTAAATTATTTAATATAACATATCAATGTATTATGATATAATGTAATATAATATTATATTTATAGTATAATATAATAATAAAAATATAAAATATTATAATTATTATCAAAAATTAATTTTTTATAATATGACAAATTTTCTAGCTAGGTGGTAAAATTGGTTAAACAATTATTAAAGAGTACATTTTGTGTAATTGTTATATTTTATTATGAGTATTTTGGTCATAAAAATAGCTTCTTGACCGGGCCTAAAAGTACTTTTTCGCAAAGCTCCAAAATGGAGCTTCTCCCAAAAATCTATTTTTAGCTATTTGAAAAAGCTAAAACAGCTTTTCGAAATTTTTACCAAACACTTCTATTTTATTTAAAAGTGTTTTTTGATCCTCCAAAAGCTCCCCAAATGGAGCTTTAGACTAAGTCATGATTTGGTTATCATGACCAACCCAACCTTGTTCCAACTATTGGGACAACTTTATAATCCTCATTTGCCTAAGCATTCTTATTTGTCACAACATTTTTTTTTATTCTACAACCTTAAGTAGCATCCCTCCTTAGTGAAGCTTCCGTGATCTTCTTACTATCTAACCCATATCATCTTGGTTAGTTATCCATTATTTTC
This sequence comes from Phoenix dactylifera, assembly GCF_009389715.1. Classification (NCBI taxonomy): domain Eukaryota; kingdom Viridiplantae; phylum Streptophyta; class Magnoliopsida; order Arecales; family Arecaceae; genus Phoenix; species Phoenix dactylifera. The sequence goes on along the minus strand of NC_052397.1, from coordinate 5,074,558 downwards.
TTCTTAACTCTTGTAACTTCCGTAATATGCTCAATTCTTACTCTATCCTTTGGGGATTTGCCTCCCATATATCTCATATTACTATTTTTCTTATATTTATTTTTTTGGTAACCTTTTTATTATCTAATATTTTGAGTCATATAATATTGCATATCTCATTTCTATTTTATAAAATTTTCTTTAATGCACCAAGGTGTACATTAATATGATAATGACAAAAATACAGGTGACTATTTTAATTATACTAAACTTAAAACTGACATTGCCATCAAAAGTAATGATTTGATTTCAAACTTAAATAATTAGAAAATGGAAATCCACATGTTATTGGCTTCCTTTCTCTTTAGTGATGTATGCATAGTAAACTCCCAATACCATGATCAGACCAGCCAGTCATTTGTAATGGTAAGGAACCTACAAACTTTATCTCAAATATTAATTTCAGGTCAACTTTCCAGATTCTTCATTCATGTATGCCTATACGAAGGGCTCTTCAGTGTCGATCACCCAAATCTCTTTAATTCATAGTACCTTCAGACTTCACCTTCTCCTTCGATCCATCACACAAATTGAAGCCCCTCTAATCTGTCAACTACCATCTTGGCCAGTTCTCTCCCTCGCCTTGTTTATAATATTTCTTATTGTTATAACACAGTCAGAGGCTAGGCTAGAATCGTATGCCGATACCACTTGTTCTCGTATTCGGTGAAGACTCGATGAGATCAGACTCAATATCCTAGCAGCCAAAGCACAACCATCCTTGGATCCTCATTCTGCAATGTATGGTCGGAATGTAAGTTGAATTTGGTCAATAGAAATGATTCAAGCATTTATTTTCCTGGGCTGTACTATTCTTGATCTGCTGAACTTTTGCTTGTAATTGCCAGCTGATTGCTTAGGCAATCGGATTTCATGAAGATAGTTTCCCTTTCTTCATTTTTAATAAATTTCGGTGGCATTTCCTGCTTCCTTTTCATTCAAAAAAAAAAGAGGAAAACCATCCGTGTCCATTGGGTGGGTACAAGCCTACAGTGGCTTTAATTCAGAAAAACTAAACTAAAAAGAAATCCGGCGCACTTCTAGTCTTCTCTCTGTTACATTAAAGACTTCCATATATCTAAGTACTTGCACGTACTTCCCATTCTCACCATTGTCTGATAGTCTGGTAGGTTACGAAGCATCAGAACATGGTATTCAAGTGTCATCTTCACCACACATCAGAGTACATTATTACAACAACAACTCTTGCTTCTTGTCATTCATCCCATTAAACTATTTCAGTACTAATAAGTTGTTAGATTGTACGAGACTACTAGTAACAGCACTGACTAATGAAAAATCGAATCATCTTAAAACTAGTTCTGAGTCAGCTCCTTCCAGGTGGCTTCGGAGTGTGGCGATTGTTAGCACCAGATCCCGGATAGTCGTTGCTGATCTGCAAATCCATCCTGCCGCTGATAACTTCAGATATGGCTTCTTCTATGTTTATCTGCATTCATTACCGATGACTTATTGGTGCAATTCGCTTAGCAAAAATTATGTGAGAGCCTAAAAGATGAAAAGAAGAGAGAGAGGAGAGATTATAGCAAATGGATCCCTTGTTTTCAAACCTGCTACCAACCACTGCCTTGAATATATATTCTCAATGAAAAATGTATATATCTTTTAGAAATATGGATTCTTTTCTTTCATTGGATTGCTTCGCTTTTTTTTTCTTGTTAATGTTTTTGTCTGGCAAATAGTTCACGCATTTCATATAATTAATGCTAGATATGAAGAAACAAATTATACTTTCCATGAGAGAAACATAATATTAAAGGCCTTCTCAAAGATGTTCGTCTACTGATTGTTGTTTGGATATCTATACATTATTATGAAGAACTAGCTAGTCTGCTTCATGATTTCACATAAAATATAGAAAAAAAAATCCTAGCAGACTGTGCCATGGACCAACATATTGGTAGAACTACCTAAACAAGAGTCTCTCCTTGATATTTCCATAATGTTTAGTTGCGGATGCATGTTTGAAAATGTAAGCTCATTTGGTTCATAGAAAAAAATTTCTTTCACTGGATATTTTTCCTGCAAAGCTAATATCTAGATGTATCATTCTAAAAAAAGTAATTTTTATATGTTTGGTTGACTATAGAAAAAGTACATTATATGGTAGCCTACATTGATTGGGCATTTATTTTTTTGAGAAAGCTGTGTAAAAATTTGTTGCTCTTAAGGAAGAAAAAAGTCCTACCACATACTATCTAAAAGCTAAAAAGTACTTTAAAAAAAATCTTAATTCTCATATAAATTTTTTTTTATAAAATATAATTTTTTTAAAAATTATTATTATTATTATTATTGAAAACTTTCGTTGACCACACTTTTTTTTTTTTTTCCCCTACTACCAAAGGAGTCCTATATGATAGAGGTACCAAGATATCTTTTAAGATTCCAAAGTCTGCAGCATAGATCTGGGTGGGGTTTATGGCGTGTAAAGGCCGGCCTGCGCTTCCTGCTGGCTATGTACGGGGGTGGCCGATGAAGGGGCGGGCCTTGGCGTGTTGTTATATCTTGATCTCCTCCTTGTTCTTTCTTTTTTTCTCTCTTTTTATTTCTCCTTTCTTTATTCGTTTTCTTCTCCTTTGTATCATTTCGTTTCCTTAATGAAATGATGGTGACAAGTTAACCATTTTGCTATAAATCCATAAGTCTAGTCCAGGTTTCCAAATAAAATACGGAAACAGAAATCCTTAAATAGATCATTTCATCTGAAGGTTCAACTTGACTTGTAGATTTTTCAATTTTCAAAGTAACCGAGAATCTCTCCTAAATTGCACGAAACTCCTTTTTTTCTGATAAACAAACATACATGAGATTTTTATAATTAGCGTTGTTCAAGTAAATTTTTTTTAAAAAAAAAAACTGAAGAAACCCAGGAAACTCGAATTTACAACTCGACGCTTTATGATATGCTGTTTTGGAGGAGCATGTCTAATGATGTCCTTTGCCATAAAAACAAAAACTAATGAAATGTAAAGGAAATGATAAAAGAGAAGGGATACTTGAGATGAAGATGTCAAAAACATTGAATGAACCTAAACTTTAGTTGCCGCTTTTGGATGAAATTATTGGTACCTTTGAAGTATCACCAAGTGATGGAAGATCTCCAGTCTCCTGCAGCAGCTTTTGAACCCCTGCATCAAACACAAACAATCAAGTAGTTCAGGAGAATCCTCTCAAAAGTAGTTCATAGAAAGAAGCTAAGAAGTTAAAAAAAGGGGGGGTGTTGGGGGGGATCGCTGCGACATTGAGTGGGGGCTAGTAGATGATTACTTGTGGAAGGAACAGCATGGGAGGGGGTGATGTGGTGACAAAAGACCAATAGAATTACAAGTAGATGAAGGAAGGCCCTTCCCATTTCTCAAGCTCTCACTGCGAAGCAGGTGTTGATATCACATGTATTGCTCCTTGATCGAATCTCCTTTTATACAATTCCTTATCATGGACAACTCTCGTGTGGGGCACATTCCTCCACACTTGAACCAAAAGTCAGAAAGATTAGGAAACACCCGGTCTGAATGCAAATGGGCATCTACCTAACTCCCACTCTCTCTCTCTCTCTCTCTCTCTCTCTCTCTCTCTCTCTCTCTCTCTTTATTGTCACATTGCTGTTCCCAAGAACAAAATATCATATGATTTCCATCTCAAAAAAGTGCATCACATGATTCTTACTCTGCCCTCGTATAGGGAACGACAATGATGCCCTTGGGGTGTACCAAGAAAAGCAATGGCTGCACAAGGAGTAGTGTTTGGTCAATACAGAGCAACTTCAAGGAAGTTTGTGAGAATTTGTATAGACATGTGTTTGATTTCATATCGATTATTCATCAAAAAAATCTTATGTACTTATATAAGATTAAGAAGCTCCAAAAAAATATTTTTCGATCCTGAGTTATTACAAATGGTATCATAGCAAACCCAATCCATAATATATGTAGGCTAGAGAATACTGCAGTACAGGCTCATAAAGATTAACTACGAGTCGATGATCGTGATACTTGTGATTAGATTTGAATGGATTTGAATTTAGAGCAATTTCAAGGAAATCTATAAGGATCCGTGCAGGTGTGTGTTTAGTCCAATATTGATTCTTCGCTGAGAAGATCTTAGATACATGCAGGACTATCTATTTTGGGTGAAAAAGGCTACAAATGACATATTTAGTTGGGGGTGGGTGAGTAGCTCATCATGGTGGATATTTAGTTGGGGGTGGGTGAGTAGGTTATCACGGGGGTGGGACAGCGGCCAATGGAGCTTAGATTATTCTTGAATGGAAGTGGGGGAGATGCAAGTCCACATGGAGGGGAAAGGAAGTAACCCACTCTAGGAGTGGGCTATGACATTAGATAGATCGTGATATCCAAAAATCTGAGAGCTCAAGAGTGCAACCAATTAGTTCAAGTCCAAAGTTTTTGTGAGGTCTTGGGAAAAGGTTCAGGCATAAAATAAGTAAAGGCTCGTACTCTACACTCAAGTCATAAAATAATAAGTGGTGCCTTTAGCATTTCGAGCAACCACTAGTTATGACTTCCTCATTGCGCTTACTGCGCATGATAGGAGAGGCAGTTATAGCATCTCGTTTAAGTCAAAAGTCCAGTGATTTGTGCCTCTGATGTGAAATATAGCCACAGTATGACAAATAGACTTCAAGCATGGGCGGTTCTACTTTTCTTCCTTAAACTAAACGGTTAAAGGCCGCACTATATTTAACCTCCCAAAAGCTCCAAGAGCCACTGGATATCAACGGGCGGCAAAAAAGAAAGCAAACAAGGTATTACTCATCTCATAGCTGATCCCCATAAGGCTGCCTTAGGTCTCGGGAAAAGAAAATAGGAATAGCCATAGCTATTGAAATAGATATTTCTCAATTCATTTTATTTTTATTCAATTACAATCTCTAGAATAATTTTAGGTTAAAAAAGCTTTGTTTTTTGCTTCAAGGAAAAAAAAAGTGAAGGTTTTGCACCAGGTATAGATAGTTAGAGTTTTTTTTTTTTTTTTTGAGAAGTTATGGTTGGCATGAAAGGATTTCACTAAAATAACTAGTTTTTAATTATGTCTGCTTTTTAAAAAAATATTTAGAAGGCAAAAGACATTCCTTATCCTATGTCCATTATATCAATGAAGCAAATATAATTGTCATGCCTTGAATCCAGCACCCGAATCTGAAACGTGACACGACCGCACACTCCCTAGAGCAGAGCCCTAGAAAATATGTTAGGCTAAAAAAATTTATCTCAACCTCAATATCCGTGAATAATAATAATCTCAATTCCTTAATTCAATATCTGTGAAAATTTATCTCGGCCTCCGTCGCGCCCCCGCGAGCTCCGTCCCACCCCCCCCCCCCCTCCGTAGGCAGCAGAGGCCTCTCATCCTCCCTCCCTCCCCATGCGGAGGGCCTCTCTTCCTCCCTCCCTCCCCCACTCGCTCTCTTTAGGCCTTCGTCTCCTCGGGCTCCAGCTGGGTCCGTTTCGATACGGGCTCGGTTTCGATTCCGGTTTCGAATAAGCCGAACTAGACCGGTAGGCCACCGGTACACCTACCGGTACCGGTTCGGCATACCTTGGTCCAAACCATTTCTTATCTATTTGATTTACTTGTCACTCTTATCAAATCAATTATAACGTATCCAATAAATTTCTTTCAAATTTAAAGTATCTTTATTCATATAATCATGTTCTCAACGTCTGATACATGTAATAACTACATAAATATATTTGTATTGAAAATCATATAAAAGCATACCATCATATGCCAAACTGATACAAATCTCACGATACAAATCCTACGATGCAAACCAATAAACATTTATATATATATATATATATATATATATATATATATATATTGTGATTCAAGTACAAAGATTTTTATCTCTTTGCTGACAATCCAGACAGGCTAATCGCCTGCCCACACCGCGGGGTGCATAGAATCCTACTCAATGTTTTGCCCAGAAGATTATTCTCTTATAGAACTAGATCAACATCAAAAATCATCCGAGGTGTCCAACAACCCAGAATTCTTTACTGATCTACTAAAGGGTCCACCATCATGTAGTAATCTAGGACTACCCTCTGAGTCCCTTTAACCAAAATTTTTTCAGATCAAGCTAGAGAGAGAAAACATCAAGATAGAGAGAACAAAGTCAACCCAAAAACTCAAGACCCCTCATATGGTTGCATAACATTGACCTAGATCCATTCCTACTGTTGCATAATGCCGACTCGAGACCAATACCGGCTCGAAGCTCCAAGTCACACAACATTGGTCGAGACCTCTCTAAGGGTCGACCTGACTTGACAAAATACCTAAACTCGCTACTTGTCCATTAAAACATGTAGAGAGAGAACGAGTAGAGAAAGAAAGAATGATAAATAGAGAGAATAAGAGAAAAAACTTGAGAGAGGAGAGAGAAAATAAGGGAAGAAGAAGAAAACTGTGAGGCCCTCTCTCCTTCCCTCCATCTCCTTCCTGAAATAAAGGAAGGCCCTCGACGACCCCCAGCGGCCAACAACCCATGGCGGTGTCGGCGGCATGCCACGCCTAGCGATGACCGACAAAACGGAAGAAAAGAAGTACCAAAATGGGAGAGACTTTGTCCGCGATCAACTCAACGATTCGCCGGTGGATTCAAGGGAGAGACGATGGCTACAGTGGTGCCTGGGGTCAAGGGACCCATGGCCGGCCAATGGGCAGCCGGCAGCGACCGGTGGCTAGCAGCACCAATATCATCAAAAATAAAATAGGAGTTCCGACCCCTTAGACTGTGGAACAAAGGATCCCGATGGCCAAAATCTCGACCATGGCCATAAGCCACTGCGGGGCACCGAAGAAAGCTCCCCGGTGACAAGCTCCAACGGCGGAACCAGCCACAAACAAGAAGAAACAGATTCATTTTTGAAAACAGGAAAAACTGGGGTATACCCTTCTCGACCAAATTCCGGCGATCACCCGCCAAAATCGAAGCTCCAAATATTCGAAAAGAAAGAAGAAAGGAGTAGCTCGATGGTGGCAGGGTCCTTACTAGTTTTTTGCGGCAACGGCGCGATGGCGACTGGTATTCAGAGAAGAAAACGAGAAAATATCCGATGAAGAGCTTCGGTCATGGCTGGAACTTCGGTTGGGCATGAAAAAGGGATCGGGAGGCCTCTATATAGGCCTCGGCCATGACCAAAATCTGACTTGGAGTTGGATTCCATTCGGCAAAATGGAAGAAAGAAGACTTCCATCAATAATCCTCTTCTTTCTAGACATGTGCCGATTTTGTGTGTGTGTGTGTGTGTGTGTGTTTTGGGCCAATTCAATTGAACCGGTCAAATGGACCAGGCCCAATTCGCTTAAAGAGTTGGGTTTTACAATAATGACTAGTGAAGAAATGACTTATGCTAAAAGAATATATTGATTATGTTCTTTAATTCCTTATGCCATTTTTTTTTTTTGGTACATTCCTTATGCCACTTCACAAGCTAAGAAATGACCCAAAATCCATGATTTCAAGTTATTTTCTATGAAAGTATTTTATAGGAGACAACCGTAGCCACCATGAACTAGGAAGATATCACAAAAACGAACCATTAACTAGTTACGGTCCTGAATCATTGCACCGGGACTTGAACCTGAATCATTGCACTTGTGCGTCCAAACTTTTTACCAATTCACCTAGCAATGGCCCTGCCAGAAAGATATCATGCTCTTTGCAATTTATGTAGGGCAAAGTCATGGACAGAAATCAAAGTTGAAGAACTGACAGGAAAGAAGGGCTAATCGCAACCTGACAGCTACGCGGGCTGATTAGTTAAGTGACAATACTTACAAGAGAAGTAGATACTTGTATAAAAAGAGGCAAAAAATGGAGTAGCCGGGATCATTCTTCAGAGTCTCCTAACTTGACCTAACCTAACACAACCTCTTGGTGACCGTAACTCAAAGGGGTTTTTTTTTTCTTCCAAACTAAACCAATCAAAACAGAACTAATCATTAGCATAAGTTCACATAGCCTGGTTGGGCTTATACATTTATAACAATTTGCCAATGTATTAACTGCTACATAAATCAATCTATATACCCATATATAAAGTCGGCACCGGTATATATCCTGCCGGGCGCATGGTACTGTTGATAAGGCGCATGGTGTTCTTCTTTTTTTTTTAATGATAAAATAGTTGCCATAAATCCCAGGGAGTGCTTGATTTCACGTAAGTAGCCTGAAATCCTTTGAATGACTTAACGCTGTCAAACATCATCTCATCTCCATCATTATATTGTGCAAACAAAATCACTGACATTGTTACGTTTTCATAACATATGATCGGTCAAAAAAGTAAAAGGTATTTTGAATTACCTAACGTTCATTAGGACCTTAAAAATTATTTCAATTAGGCAATCTTAGATCGTAGCAAACGATATTTATTTGTCTTTACTGTATTTGGTCATTACATACGGCAAATATACTATTTCTATAAGGTGGCATTAAATATCTCTCCTTTATAAGAACTCAACAGGGCTGTTTCAAGTTGCACTGCAACCTAAATTGCAGCAGTTGATATACAAAAACCTCTACTTTCTATGCTTCGAAGAAGACCTTTGGAAAAAGAGAGACGAAGCACGAAAGATAGACAAGAGAGGGGATATTGATGTATCCCATGACCATGACGGTTCATCCCAGCATCTCCTTCACCAGGGTCCTCTTGGAAAGTCCCTCGACTGAGCGCATGTAGAAGGAGAGGGCCTAGGTGTTGACCTGAATGCCCATGGTGAGGGAGCCGGCGGCGTGCAGCCTTGAGAGGGGGGGGGGGGGAGAAAGTAGAAGGAGAGGAATGGAGCAGGACGTCAGAGGTGGCACATACAGGCATAAAGGTGAAGGGGGTGGGGATAATAGAGGAGGATGGTGGTCTAGAGGAAGGGGTTGGAGTGGAGGACTTGGGCAAAGACGGGGAGCAATGGTTTCCAGGGTGAAGGAAAAGGTGGGAAACGAGGAAGTTGTGGTAAACGCTGTGGTGGGGGTAGCGTGGGCCTTAAAGAGTTGGCGAGAGCCGACGGTGATATCGAGTGTAGTAGTGAGGAGGGATCTGAGAGTGGGGAGGTACAGGAGAGGGGAGGAGGAAGAGAACAGAGAACGGAAAGGCCAGGAAGTGTCACCCCAGGATTTAAAAAAACAGCAGCAGCAGAATAAATTTAAAATAAAAATAAAATTTTATTTTAAATAAAAAATTAAAATAATTTTCTTTTTGTTTCGAAGGAAAGGAAACTAACATGTACGATAATTACTTAGATCCAAGTTTTTTCAGAATACGTTGTCAAGAATCAAATTCAGAATTTCTAATTCTGTTTTTGTAATTTCCTTTTGTTTGATGCCCAGAATTTCTTAAGAATGTATGTTACACGTACCTGACCGCTAGGTAAATTATGATTGTACGTAATTCTCTCTGCTTGAAACGTGAAGAGGAGAGGACTAGAATTCATCAGAAATCGTAAGGGATATATCTTCTCTTTTGAAGAGCTTGAGTCAATTATTTTTCTTATCATATCTCTAGTTGTAAGAATAAATGAAAGAGAACGGAAATTATGTGTCATAAATTCGCTGAATCTGCTTTATCTTTTTACAAGATTTAAGTGATTGCAAGGCCTATGGTCACTTGGAATTTGTTTGCAAGCTTTTTGTGCTGTGTATGCACAAATGTGTGGATACTTAAAATGGTCCACAAGTTGGGGCAAGAAATTAAGCCATATTAAACATACTGACGTCTGGATTCCGCCTATTACTTCGTGGACCATAAGGCCTTCTGAATTTGACCCAACACCGTTATTATAAATAGAGATTCCAAACCCAGCAACCCAAAAGAAAAAGAAAAAAGAAAAATACAAAGAAAAAACAGAGATGGCAATCACTGGACAAGTCCTACTGACCTATACCTTGCATGATCCATATCCATTTTGAATGCATGATGATCACTTGTAATTCACAGCCCCATCCTAGCAAACATGTTTGTAAACGATGTTCATAATGGTTAGACCAACACTGGAGTGGAGATTCTCCCAAATGAAGGAAATATATAGCTTACCTCGCATGTAATGCTAGTTAGCTTCTCAAGATAAAAATTCAACAAATCTATATCAATTTGAAGGTCAAATTACCACATTTGCAAACCAATAACTATCCTATCTAGGATTGTAGTCAATGTTGCTAAGATCCTATCTCAAACAGTTTCAATTTTTCTTACTAACAAAATAAATAAAAAAATACTTCAGACAAAAAAAGAATATCCATGGCAGCCCAAGCTAATCCTGTTTTCCAGGAAGCAGAAAAAGAAATCCTAAAACTCCTTTTTTTTTTTTAATGAATGTAAGGGAGGCTGGAAGCCACCAAGCTTTATTGAAAGAACATGGGAATATTTTTGCAATCTATATACGAATGATTTTTGTTGGGGGAAAAAATGGACCACCCCACAAATACAATTAAAGCACCCAAATCCGACAGCGAGCCGAGCTCCGAAGGCCGAGCCGAGCTCATAGGCCGAGCCGAGCTCAGAAGGCTAAGGCCAGAAGGTCGAGCACAGAAGCTGTCGAGCTCATCCAGGTTGCCGAGCTCAGAAGACTAAGGCCAGAAGGCCGAGCACAAAGGTTGCCGAGCTCATCCAGGCTGCCGAGCTCAGAAGACTAAGGCCAGAAGGCCGAGCATAGAAGGCCGAGACCAGAAGGCCGAGCCGAGCTCATAAGGCTGAGCCGAGCTCATAGGCCGAGCCGAGCTCAGAAGGCCGAGCACAGAAGGCTGCCGAGCACAGCAGGCCGAGCATAGAAGGCCGAGCACAGAAGGCCGAGACCAGAAGGCTGAGCTGACCTCAGAAGGCCGACCTCGTCGTCTATATGCTGCAGCCATGCCCTGCAGCAGCCTCACCGCACCATGCTTTACTTGCCGGCCACGCCATGACATATCAATTAGGGACTATACCCTGCTACGACTGTCAACGCCTCATCATTCCCAAGAATATACTGTACTGCGCGCCACAAGCAAGCTCTGGCTGCACGCCATCTCCTCCTATGATGGGAATGGGCTATCCACGGCAACTTATTACTTCCACGCCCACGTCCAATCGTGACGGTAACCCATTAATTCGCCCAGTCACATCACAGGTAACCCTGCCACTCTTCCTATAAAAAGGGAGGCTTCTTCCTCCCAAAGGGGGTTTTTTCAGACTTCTATATACGGTCCCTCTCTCTTCTCCAAAATTAAGCCCCCCTCTGACTTAAGCATCGGAGGGCCGGCGCCGGAAAAGCCCGGCCACCGGCTTCTTGCAGGTCCTCCGGAGGACGCCGCTCGCCGACGGATCGCCGTCCGCCAGTGTTCGCCGGAGCTCCTCCTCCTCGGGTCGCGGCCGCCCCCGGGTCCAATTTCCAGCAACAGTTGGTGCTAGAGGAAGGGACCGAGTCGCGGCCATGAAACTAAGGAGCAGAGGAGTCTTTAACGCCTCTCAGCATCATGCTCCAAGTCCCAAACGCTCAGTCCAGAATTCACCACCAAGATCTCCGATAGATCAAGTTCCACAAGTCCAACTCGAGCACTTCGATGCGCTAGTGCAGCAAGTCCAAGCGCTAGCCATTGCAGCCCAAAGCCTGCAACAAGTGGAGGCCCCTCCTGTGCCGCCTCCACGGGATCATGTTAAGCAGAGGAAGAAACTTTCTCCCGAGCCATCTCGAATCAGGCATGGCTCCCGCTGCAACGACGTATGTAGGGGCAACTAGTGAGAAATAGTAGTCCAAGTCTCACGTCAACGAGTTGGGTGGAAAGAGAAATAAAAGCTGAGGTCTGGAGAAGGAGAGTTATGGAGCTTTAAAATGGGATTGTAAGCCTCTATGACAAAGGGTACAGCCCCATTAAATCCCATTGTCCTTCCAAGTCTTCTGTCTTCCGGCAGTAAGCAAGAAACCAGCATGTACTCCCTCCTCACGGGCGAGTCCTTAGGACGGCGCCCGCGACGTTGCTCCCTTTCAGAGCGACGCCATCACAGAAGCCCCCGCCAAGCTCATACAGGCCGAGCTCATGAAGACCGAGCTCATGCAGGCTGCTGAGCTCAGAAGGCTGCCGAGCTCATCCAGAAGGCCAAGCTCAGCAGGCCGCCGGGCTTAGAAGCCCGAGCGCAGAACACCTCCTAGAAAATCGAGCCAAAGAAGGCCGGTGCTGAACCAAGTCCTGAGGGACTTCGAAGCTCGAGAGCCATCAAAATATCTCCAAAAGGTACAGGACGCCACTTTGGCTTCAAATAATTTCAATATTTTATCTATTTTCAGGTCGGAGAACCCAAAAAACGACCTACGGGTATCTCTATCTCCAATGTCGCCCCGCTCCGAATAAGGGCGCACGATCGACAACGAATGAAGTCCATCTCCTGTATGTCTCCAAGATTGGATGCCCGACCAAGCTCGGATCTCCCAGTTAAAGGATTAACGTCATGCTACATCAACTATCGAGCTCGGCTCGATCTCCATCAACTAATCAAGCTCGGCTCGATCTCCATCAACTATCGAGCTCGGCTCGATCTCCATCAACTAATCGAGCTCGGCTCGATCTCCACCAACTAATCGAGCTCGGCTCGATCTCCACCAACTATCGAGCTCGGCTCGATCTCCACCAACTATCGAGCTCGGCTCGATCTCCACCAACTAATCGAGCTCGGCTCGATCTCCACCAACTATCGAGCTCGACTTGATTTCGGCTCGATCGCCAATAGACAAGGCCAAAGAAGACCGCTGAGTCAACCTGGAGCACTTAACTCCAACTGCATTAGAGATACACCCTACTTAGCACGTACATCTCTATACATATTTGGCTATATTACAGGATGATCGACGACTGGCCTACTTCCTTCGCCCGAGCCAAAAAGTAGCTCGAACTCGGAAATCGAGGGGTAGTGTTGGGGAAAAAAATGGACCACCCCACAAATACAATTAAAGCACCCAAATCCGACAGCGAGCCGAGCTCCGAAGGCCGAGCCGAGCTCAGAAGGCTAAGGCCAGAAGGCCGAGCACAGAAGCTGTCGAGCTCATCCAGGCAACTGAGCACAGAAGGCTGCCGAGCTCATCCAGGCTGCCGAGCTCAGAAGACTAAGGCCAGAAGGCCGAGCACAAAGGCTGCCGAGCTCATCCAGGCTGCCGAGCTCAGAAGACTAAGGCCAGAAGGCCGAGCATAGAAGGTCGAGACCAGAAGGCCGAGCCGAGCTCATAAGGCTGAGCCGAGCTCAAAGGCCGAGCCGAGCTTAGAAGGCCGAGCACAGAAGGCCGAGACCAGAAGGCGGAGCTCAGAAGGTCGAGACCAGAAGGCTGCCGAGCACAGAAGGCTGCCGAGCTCAGAAGGCCGAGCACAGAAGGCTGCCGATCTCCGAAGGCCGAGCACAGCAGGCCGAGCACAGAAGGCCGAGCACAGCAGGCCGAGACCAGAAGGCTGCCGAGCACAGAAGGTTGCCGAGCTCAGAAGGCCGAGCACAGCAGGCCGAGCATAGAAGGCCGAGCACAGAGGCCGAGACCAGAAGGCTGAGCTGACCTCAGAAGGCTGACCTCGTCGTCTATATGCTGCGGCCATGCCCTGCAGCAGCCTCACCGTACCATGCTTTACTTGCCGGCCACGCCATGACATATCAATCAGGGACTATACCCTGCTACGACTGTCAACGCCTCATCATTTTCAAGAAAGTACTGCACTGCGCGCCACAAGCAAGCTCTGGCTGCACGCCATCTCTTCCCATGATGGAAATGGGCCATCCATGGCAACTCATTACTTCCACGCCCACATCCAATCGTGACGGTAACCCATTAATTCGTCCAGTCATATCACAGGTAACCCTGCCACTCTCCCTATAAAAAGGGAGGCTTCTTCCTCCCAAAGGGGGTTTTTTCGGACTTCTACATACGGTCCCTCTCTCTTCTCCAAAATTAAGCCCCCCTCTGACTTAAGCATCGGAGGGCCGGCGTCGGAAAAGCCCGGCCACCGGCTTCTTGCAGGTCCCCCGGAGGACGCCGCTCGCCGACGGATCGCCGTCCGCCAGTGTTCGCTGGAGCTCCTCCTCCTCGGGTCGCAGCCGCCTCCGGGTCCAATTTCCAGCAACAATTTTGATCTCAGATTACAAGATAACACATTGCTCAGCCATATGCCACCGTTGTAGAAATATTTCGAAACTCGGTTCTAACCTCTGAAAAATTGCCGACCTATCCATTCTGTTTTGAGTTAAGCCTCTCCTAACACCCCCGGATCTGTGATGACCTTCTGAAGTTCTTTGGGAGCCAAGCCGATCCCAAGCCTAAAGCAAATGTAGTATCTCCAGAAGAACAGAAAAAACAGAGGTTTTTTGTTTTTGTGAAATTTCTTCTATTTCTCTCTTGCCACACATGCTAACAGAATTCCATCGCAAGCTGATCCCAGGATATTCTAGTTGGTTTCTGAATCTTCTTTCTCCTCCATGAAGCTCGTAAGTCCTGAAAATTAGTAGGCCATCCCCCTAAAATGCAGACATGTCTTCAGTGTTGTCCATATGCTTCTCACAAATGAGCATTTAACAAAGAGGGGAAAAAAAATTCGGCATTGCAGGCCGCAAAGTGGATATCCGACACTCACGGCCCATCCCTTCCATGCCAAAATTTTGCTTGCGTGGAGCCGGTTTTTCAAAGCTGGCGAGGTGAAGTTCTTTTCTTTTTCTTTCCTTATTTCCAGAACCGCTCTTTTTCAAATAGTCTTATAGAACACGCAAAGAGGCCACTTCTTTTCTTAAAATATAAAAAGGAAAGAAAAAACTGTAAAAAATGGTTGAAGGTGGTTAAAAAGTGGTGGTACAATAAAGCTGATCAAAAGATAATATTTAAATTTTTTAACCTTATATAAGTTTCCAAGTTTCAAGATCTAACGTGGGACTAAATACACAACTACATAGATTCTCAAACTCCGGCATCCTTGTTAGACTAAAAGTTCAAACTTATTCAAATCTAATCATAAGTATCATAACTAGTACGCCAAATAAATTTGTATCCACTAGCCTGCATAGATTATAGATCGTGATACATTATTTATTACAATCCAAAATTTCATCCAAAAAAATAATCAAAAAATATTATTTAAATTTTTCAATTTTATATAAATATTTAAAATTTATTCTGTCCATAATTGATGTATGAACTAAAAAAGCTAAGTAATAAGTCATCACCAAGTGTAGAGAGAGAAATAAAAGAGAAGGAAGAGAGAGAGGTATTGGGTTCTGAGGGGTCTCCCTCTCCCCTCCCGTCTTTCCACTCGGCGAAAGATTAAAGCGCAAAGAATCAAATAACGCCCTCCCCGGAGTCCACAAACGCCTGACCTGTGGTTCGTATTCCCCTCCTTCCCACCTCTGTTGTCGCTAAACCAACCAGGAGAAGCCATCAAACGAACGAAGAAGAATGCGACGACGAGAGAAAGATCCCTCAGAGACACGGCAAGTAATCGCAACCCCCCACCCCTCCCCGGTTCTTCTAAAATAAAAGTCGAAAAGAGTGGAAGATAGAGAAGAGAGAGCCAGGGGGAGATGGCAGAGAGCAGAGACCCGGCGATCAAGCTCTTCGGCAAGACGATTCCTTTCCCGGCCAGCGACGACGACAGACAAAAAGAGGAGGAGGATAAGGTAAGAAAAAAGAAACGAGTATCTCTTCTTAGTTTGTTCCTTTTATGTCCTTGTGTTCTCGATCAGGATTGGATGTTATGATGGGTTTGTGGAGGAAAGATTTGATCTTGCGATGTTTTGGGTGGTGGATTGCTGCGAAATTCTTTGGTTGTTCTGGGGATTAGTTTGATTGTGCTTTTTAATCCCATATTTTTGTTTGGTTTTCTAGGATGGATTCTTGTGAATTTTTGGTTAGGAAAACTAGAGAAGGAGATGGACATTTTTAACTTTCATTAGACTTTCATGGAAAGAAAGAAAGAAACTCTGATTTTCTTTACTTGTAAGGATGTTTCCATCCCACTAGAACCTGCCAATTTATTTTTTTGTTCGTATTTCTACTTTTTAACTTTCGTGTCTCTGAGAGTTAGTTCCAATAGAACCCTCCGTTGCAAAATTTTCACCTAGTATATATGATATATTCCGATGCACAAAAGCTGAAAGAAAAAAAATTGACCTTCTCACCTACTAGCAGTTATTCCATATGTCGCATGTAGTTAATTATTTACCCTTTATGACTAAAATTATATTTGCAGTTAAATGCTACAGATTAGTGTGTAAATCTACTGAATGTAATCATTACAAAAAGTGTTTTGATATGCAAAGTTAAAACAAATTATCTCTCTTGAACTTGGGTTTTGTTCCATCTTACTGATAATCGTAAGATTAAATCGTTTTATTGCGAGTATGCGGCAATTTAATAATACTGGATTTCCTTCAAATGCTTTGACCATTGGACTTTGGTTTGGAGTGCAGTTAGGAAATGCTATTATGTATTACCATTCCAGCATTAGATATATCATGATCTTAAGATTTTGTGTCAATAATTATTAGCAACAGGCCTTCACTTTTTGTTGCAGCTTTCTGACAGAAACTCGACTATGAAATTTCAGGGTAGTTCAGATAAAGCAGCTATCCATGAAACCAAGGACAAAGTTCATGGCTCTCGAGATTTAGAAACAAAAAGCAGGCCATCAATATCCTCCTCAGCAAACGAGACCTTGAGAACCTCTGCTGATCAAGAGGGTGCACCTATGAAGAATTTAGAGCCTGAAGAACAAAAGAATAAAACAGGTGGCTCTCAAGAGAAAATGATAAAGAAGCCTGATAAGATACTTCCTTGTCCTCGGTGCGGCAGCTTAGATACCAAGTTCTGTTACTACAACAACTACAATGCCAACCAGCCACGCCATTTCTGCAAGCACTGTCAGAGATACTGGACTGCCGGGGGCACAATTAGGAATGTGCCTGTTGGAGCTGGTCGCCGCAAGAATAAGAACTCAGCATCCCAATTTTGTCACAATTCTGTCTCCAATGCCACCTTCCAGACAGTCAGACCTGAAGTTCCCGACCCACTTCATCATCCTCCAATAGAACCGAATGGTACTGTTCTTAGTTTCGGCTCCGATGCCCCTCTCCGTGAATCTATGGCCTCTGTGTTCAATCTTGCCAAGAAGACAATGAAGAATTGCAATCGAAATGGATTCCATCGACCAGAAGAGCAGGTGACTCCATTACCTGCTGTAGAAAATGGCGATGATCAGTCAAGTGGATCTTCAGTGACAGCTTCGAATTCTACTGGTGATGGAATTGGTGCTAATCAGAAAGAGACAGTCATTCAAAACTGTCAAGGATTTCCAGCTCCAATCCCATACATTAATGGATCATCACCTTGGCGGTATCCCTGGAGCCCATTTCCTGCTTTCTGCCCCTCAAACTATCCTCTCTCATTTTACCCTGCACCGGCTTATTGGGGTTGCGCAATCCCTGGCACTTGGGGCTTCCCATGGATCTCGCCTCCAGCTTCTTCAAGCAATGGTTCCTCAGGAGCTAAATCCAGTTCTCCAACATTAGGCAAGCGTCCAAGGGAAGGAGAAGTGCTCGATCATACCAATTCAGAGAAAGGAGATAGTCCTAAGCAGAGCAACCAGGAGAGGTGTCTCTGGATGCCTAAAACATTGAGGATCCATGGCCCCGAAGAAGCTGCAAAGAACTCTATATGGGCAGCCATGAGTTTCAGATACGACAGTGCTGATGGAATTAGTGGTGGAGGGCTATTCAAAGCCTTCCAGAAAAAGGAAGGGTCAAAGAATCACACTGCAGAAACCTCCCAACTCTTGTATGCCAATCCTGCAGCTTTGTCACGATCCCTCGACTTCCAAGAGAGCTCGTAGTGGAGCTGAAGGCCGTTGTAAGATCTTTCTTACATATAGCAAGTGAAGTTTAACTGATTAGGTAAGTTGACAATCCTGAGATTTTCCGACATCGTAGTGCGGTCACTCCATGAACTTGAGGAAGACAGTGAGAGTATCTCTGGTTTTCCCATCAGAAGCCATCTAGGTGGTAGCTCAAGTGACTTTCAGTCCTTCCTCGATGTAACAGTAGAATTCCCCTTTAATTTCACATAGCTTATGTCTTGGCTGAATTTACCTACATGTATGTATATCAAATGATTGAGAAGAAAAGAGTGATGCAAGGAAGAAATGGATACTTGCCGTTGTACTGTAAATAATTTCACGAACTTACGGTCGTGCCTTTTTTTTCCCTGCTTTACATCTAAGAGCTGTCTCATTTGCTTCGCTCTGTGCTACTTTTCTGTCAATAACAAGTTTGCTGGTGTTAACCAAAGTGGGAGAGATATGAGCAACGGCCAAAAAAATCAAAGGACTGAGGCATGCCTTCTTTAGTTGCAGCGAAAGATCCAAGAGCGCATTCATGGAGGCACAGAGGAGACCAGACTGGCAGAAAGTCCAAATAATTGAAGCCAAAACAACATACATAAAAGTTGGTAAAGCAAAAGGACAAAAGTTGCTGTAGGCCCATCTATTGTGATGATATACATGAATGCCTTCCACAAAGAGGCCAGCACCTTTCTTTTCCAAGAGACCTAGTCCAGATGACTCATAACTAAAGTTGGAGGTAAAGGAGCTTTCTGAAGGCATAAAATACCACTAAAAAATGTCTCCTTTTCTGAATTCATAAAGGAGGAACATAATTCCAAAAAGCTAGTCATCTATTCTCTAGTGCCACATGTAGTGCATTTCTATCCTGCCATAACAATTCTGGACAAACTTGTATACCGCTTGAATAAGAGTTGATATACTATTATCTGTAACTAGATTAACTCCTCTTTGTAATATTATTAATTCTATACTTTTTAAATTAGTATGTGACCTGTCTATACAAAACATAAGGTAGAGCTTGTGAATTTCATAACAATTTGAAATCAAGGCTTTCCACTTTGATAAAGAATTAATTTGTTAAAGGTTTTCTTTATGCTGATTCTGAACAAGATCCAGGGCAGCATGTAATTGTGTGGATGAAAGCTCACCTTTGTATCAGGCAGGATTTTGATCACTTATACAGTAACAGAATTCTTCAGAGAGGGAAAGAGGGTCACAAAATTTTTCACCTCAGATATTACAGTCGGTTATCAGCCAGAAATTTTAGCACATGACTACAATTCATACAGAAACAACCTCCTAAAATGACAGAACTGAATTGCTAAAAGTTTAGAGTCCATTTCAGATACTTAGAAAGAGAGGGAAAAAAAGGTTTAAGGCTTTACCGAGCTCAATTTACTACAATATAAATGTAAATGAGTTCAAACACCTTGAACCTCCTAACTCTGGTTAGCAACCACCAAAACAGTAGCAAGAGAGATATCGAAACCCTAGAATGCAAAGCTATTCCAAAAAGTTTCACTAACTAATTTATGCAGTCGACTCATATTGCATAAAGAATTATGAGCATTTCCCAGTCAAAAGGGTTGAGATTGTTGATTTCATGATTGATCTGCTGACTTTTGATCTTTGGTGCTCAATCTTTTTGACTTTTGATTTTTTTTTTTTTTTTAATTATAAGTGATGCCATTTGCACTTGCAGGATGACTAACTTTATTTTTCAAATGGTTGAATATTGTTAGACTTGCTAGTCAACTTTTGAACTCCAGGTAGACATCCACAAATAAAGTTCATCTATCATAGTGATAACATTTCCTAATTAGCGAAAGCAGAAAAGACTTCCTTTAACTATGTCATGAACAATACTTTATTTAAAGGATAAAAACAACCAAGTGACCACAGAGATGTCATAGCGCAAAAAACTAGGTCTTTTAAGTTTTAAGCATGTTATTTTTCTCCCTAGAGTTGGTCCTGCATCTAATGAACCAAAATTCTTGAGGGCTGGTGAAACGAAATACTACATGCCTTGTTTGTTCCTTTTCTCGATCTGTAATAATGCTGCAATGGGTGATATTTCTTATTATAACAAAGCAAAATTTAAATCACACTGCTTTTAATGCAACAAAGCTCATCAGTCTATTTGCAGCATTCAGTTCATTCATGGATTTTTTTCATTATTTTTTGAGGGAAGGAATTAGGTTGGGGCCTAATTCAATTTATATATTAAAAAATCAAACTAAATTACAACAATTAGCCTTAGCTCATGAAGATGTAAAAGAGAGTACGAGGGTATCTGAGTTAATACAGGGACTAATTCCTCATCTTCTCCAAAGATCACCTTGTCCGGTCCTGCATTCCTTCATAATTTCATCTGAAGCTAAACTTATCAGATAATCAATAATATAAACATGATTTTAGTTCTATAAATCCAGGCATGGTTATTTGGTAAGCCACAACCATTTCGAATAAAACGTGGTGCTCCCACATGAACCGTCATGAGCTGTAGATTTCTTTTGTAGCCTCTTCCCAAGAAAGGTAACAAAAGAAGCCATTCGATCTCCTTCCTTCTGTTTTACCCCACTCTAATGTTCCATTGATTTCCTTGCGTCTCGTAAAGCAAACTAGAAGCATCAGCTGGTGTTGGTAGGGACAAACAAAAGCTAGTTTGGCACTCAAAAAAGCACTGCAAGCTCTGTGAAAGCTAAGTTGTCTTGGGGCCCTTAAGCATGTGAAGCAAGTGGTTGTTCGTCACATCTTCTCCTTGCCTTCCTCAATCCCCTCTATTGTCTTCTTCAGAAAGGTGGTAAAACAAGTACCTGCCTGCTTTGCAATTGCCAATTGTATGTAAGAAACAAGAGGAGGCAATTGAACTGGGTGGATCTGCACCTATCTGCTGAAAGAACAAGTGCAAATGAAGCACTCTTCCTTTTGCTGCAGGTTTTCTTGATATCTTAGATACACTTGAAATTTTTTATGGAAGGAAGTAGGCTAGGTGGGATTAAATTTCTTTGGATAAAGGAAAAATTGCACCAAAGTAGGATTAGAAAGTAGGCTGGAGAAGCCACTAATGTGGTAGGAATGGCATTGTTGTAGACCACTTTGATGGAAAGGAACAACAAGATTTAGAAGTTCACAAGAGAGAGTAGATAATGTGAACGACAATTCTTGAAAATAGAAGATTATCTGTGGGTATAAATTTCAAAAAAAGAAAATCAGAGAGAGAGAGAGAGAGAGAGAGAGAGAATGAAAGAAAAAGAAAAAAAGCATTGGAAATTTACCCATCACTTGACCTATTCCTATGGCCACAAGGCTCATCATCAGCCACAGGCCCACAAAGGAAGGCTATCAGAGATGGTAGTGCCAACTGACCTGTAAACTGGAGGGTGACCCCTTCGTGCGTTCCTCCGTCATTAACTTACTGGGAGTTGAAGCAAGAAAGGGACCTTGCAATTCAAAAGCAGTCCACCATGTTAAAGCACGAGTATAGTTTCCCATCAAAAGCTAGGAAAAGTTTCAAGTAATGGTGGTGGGAGAGAGGGCCCAACTAAATATTTATACGTTGTTATGTCTTTATTTGAGCAAAATACAGCAAAAAGAACCACCAGATGACCAAGTTTAAATGATTAATATCCCTATCAAGCTTAGATCGGTATGTATATATCCGAAAAAAGATAGGAAGGATGAAAGTGAAAGGATAGCCTAAACCATTAGCAACTAATACTATTTGTTGTGGGAATAAAGGAGCCTGGACTTAATCCCACATCAACTAAATAGTGGAGAAGTCTGTTCCTTAAATAGAGGGGCGCTACCCTTTTTTCTTCGGAGGCGCCTTTTACAGGGCAAAATCGTGTATTGGGAAGAGACTATGAAATCCCCTTCAAAGCGGACAATATCTCTGAGAAGAAGCAATTACTTCCGCAGTTTAGACCAGTGGGGACGAGGTCGGAGGGCAGCAGATCCCTCCGTAGCGCTGGACGCGCAGGCCGGAGGCCAATCTTCCTTGACCTCATCACTAGTGGCCATGCAAGTCCCCTTGACTCCGGCACAGACCTCCTCGCTAGGGAGCTATGTTGTGAAAATAAAGGGGCCTAGACTTAGTCCCACATCGACTAAATAGCGAAGAGGTTTGTTCCTTAAATGGAAGGGGGCTACCCTTTTCTCTTCAGAGGTGTCTTTTGCGGGGCAAAACCATGCATTGTGAAGAAACTATAAAACCCCTTTCAAAGCGAACAATACCTCTGAGGAAAAGCAGTCGCTTTCGCTGTTTAGACCGCTGGGGACGAGATCGGAGGGTAGCAAATCCCCCCATAGCGCTGGCCGAAGGCCGATCTCCCTTGACCTCATCACTATTAAAACAAAATATTTTATAATAGATAATCTAATGAAGAGTCTAAGGCACGCCTCGGACGAACTCGCCATGTTAACATGCAATGCATCATTGGTATCCGTATGGGTTTGCACGCGTGTATGACCGCAGGAAGGGAATAATACATCCTTTTATCTAGGACAGTCCATAATGTCATGATAGGGATCTCCATGGAGTGAATTTAATTTGTTTATGAACAAGTGACGTGTCACAGAGATGCTAAGATTCTCAAGACTCTTAGTACGTTGAAAACGCGTAAATGCCAGTATGCCTTCAATCTGATGAACAAAAACTAATGGGAGCTTGAGGGGAATCAAATCCCATTTTACACCAAGGATGACAATTACGAGAATGCAGTGGTGTAACTTCACAAGCTAAAAGTAAAAGTTTACTGTTTAGATAAATTGAGTTTGCATGGTTTTCGCTGTAACTCAATATGGGTGGTTAATCTGGACGTGTACTGATGAATGTAATTTATGACCCCACATCTTTGAAGTTTTAGATGACGCCTAATTTGGTGTTCAAATCAAGGTCTAAATTATGGACAAGAACTTTTTAGATGACCATTGGAGGCAAAACTCAATTCATTTTTCTTGGTATGCGTCACGTTTCTTAGCAACTATGGTTGAAGACACTTTTTAGTCTAAAATATTATGAAAAATATGTAATTTAAGAAAAAGAGGCGAGGACTAAAAGTTTCTTGGTAGGTCTATCATTTAATATTTAGTTTTTTATTTCTTTCTTTGCAGAAGTGACACCCGCTATCTTTCTCTAGTCTAAAGTGGCGTTAGGCCCAACTTTAGACTTCTTGAGTGGGCTGTGGCCTAAAAGGAAAATTTTACAATGCTGAAGATGAATGGGATCCATTGCCAATCAGAATATTGAAATATCCATCATCTTTCCTCATTCTAAACTGAAAGGACTCCCTCAGATTGGAGAAATTATTGCCATGTCACTATGCACACAGCCAATCATAGCTGCTGAAATTTGTAGTGGTGCACCGAGATGCATGCTTGATGAATGAGGAAAAAAGTAAGCCGTGATTGGCTGCATGCACCGCCGTAAGGTGCATGTAGGCAATAATTTCTCCTCAAGTTGGGGGGGAGACCTCTATGTTTGGTCTAAGATTGAGGGTCTCAGTCTTAGACCGCCATTTGAAAGTGCAGCCCATGGATTGAAACTTACGGTAATGAAAATATTTTGGTTATTGGATATATTTCGTATGCTATGCCTTTTTTCTCCATAGGTATATGTTTTTAAGAGATAAAAATATGTGACATTATAAATGAAGTGCGGAAAGAAGCTTTAATTGAACTTGATAATTTGACAGTGATAAGATGATAGAATCAATCGCCAATGTGTAAAAGATAAATGGTGACAATAAATGTTCTCAGCTTGCATTTTGTAGCTCTTATGGATTTCAGCTAATATAACAAAGTACTATAATGCTTATATAAATTCCAGATAAATTTATCACTATAGCTGCTCACGAGATGAAATTATGGCAATAGACATGCAACAAGCCAAACGGAATTTTCTTATAGAAAATATGATAACATATTTTTTATATAAAATATAAAGGCAGATTTCAATAATTGATTTTCCACTGACATATGTTGCATGAGATTGTTCACGTCTCTAAATGAACAATTTTGTCACTACCTAGCCGAGTCACAAAACAAGCCAAACTCCATGTTTTAACTTTGCCCACCAAAGCCCAGGCAAATTGACGCTCCCAAAGCTATACTATCTAAATGCCATTCCATCATCCACTAAGTTGAACGGAGAATTAAACTTGCCTAACCTAGAACCTGTTCTTATCCAAATCAATTTCGGGAGTCAGAACATTAGGTCAGGCTCGCTGCTCCAGACCGGATAAGCTTGTTGACTAGAATCCATTTGTGACTTCACAAACTTACATACATCCAATCTAATAAGATTTGTAAAAATCTCTTGCTACATATATTATGTAGCCAACTTTGTTCGGTGTTCCTACCTATTTGAAGGCTAGTTTACAAGCATATCTCCCTTCTCTCCTTAATTTCTCTTTGTTTAAGAGAGAAGGAAACATAAATCAAAGAAACATGATTGGATAATGAAGTTGTATAAATAATAAAAAATATTTAATCAAATTGGGAATCACGACCATCTATTTTATACTCTCGCAAGTGTATTGGATGGACCAACATCTACTTAATGGTTCAACTCATGCTCTCTCGCTCGTAAAATTGAGACCTAACCCAAAGGCTGATCCCTTAAACCCACAGATTCAATAGGGTCCGTGCCTTGGAACTCAAATCACAGGACCAAAACTAGCCCAGTCTGGGAAACCTTAGTTTAATATAAAAAAATACAACTCTATGCCAAATAATAATAAATATATTCTCATAACTGAGATCCGTGGCTATCTTACCGTTATTTTTTAATGCCTCCCGGTCCCCGCACTACGGTGAACCTAAGCACATCCCTTCTTTTCCCACCCCCCCACGAAATCACCCCAATCAGGGTATGTAGAATGGGTAGTTGGATCCACGGGGGGGTGATCCGACTCTGCGCCGTTGAAGGGAGGCGAAGGATCTGGTACACAGAAACTAAGAAAAGGCCGTGAGCGGCTTCGCGGCATTTAAGAGCCACACCGCTGACCTCAGGAGCGGTGTCCCGATCCAGGCGGTGACCCGATTCCGGCCTACTCTTATCGGCTGTCATAAAAACAGAAGGCCAGGTCCAAAATACATGTTATTACAACCAGAGGTACGAACAAGAAGGGGAGGAAGAATATTTTCAACAGAGATTTATATCAAGGAAGGGAAAAAAATGGGAAGGCCTCGTTTCCTTGCACTTCTTCTCGTCTCAGCCCTTGTCTTCCTCTCCTTCTCTCAAGGTACTCTCATTTTTTTGTTAGCTTTTTCTTTATGGTTGGTCATTATTGTAGGTGACAAAACTCTAGTTTCTTTATATATGTTGGGCATGCAGGATATGGGAGAAGGATTAGGGTGATGAGGCATTATGGGAGGTGGGGTTCGTCTGCTCCTGTGGTACATGAGGTTTGTGTTTTTTCTATGTTTCTTCTTTCTCTTTCTTATTTCATGATCTTGTTTTTTTTTTTTTTAGCCTTTTGATTGTTATTTTTATTTGTATTTGTGGGTGTTTCAGGAGAATTCAGGGATGGAGAGGGAGATGGTGGAGACGAAGATGGATTATCAAGAACCAGGAGCCAACACTAACACAAGGGGTGCGACGGTGTTCAATTCTCCACCTCCTACTTTCTAAGCTTCGGGATTACCTCTCAGGAAGAAAAGAAAAAAATAGCAGAATAAGGATGAATAATAAGTCTCTTTTCTTAGATTACCTCCTTTTTACCAATAAAATTGAAAGGAGTGGTGTAATGTTTTGTAGGCCTAAGAACGTTTTTTTGTTTTTAAAGATAAGTACTTTCATGGAGATGTATATATCTAGTCTCTGGGCTTTATTTGGATATCATATTTCCCTGTATGTGCGTCAAGCAGACCACGGTGATTTAAACATCTTTATCTTTCCTAATATTAAGAAATATTGCCTGTCTTTTTATCATGGATTAGCAAAACTAATATAATTCAAGAACTTTTTGTGCAATATCATTTTGGTTTCCTCTAGTGCATCTTAAATGCCATGCCCGAGCTGATTTATTGCTGATGTAGGTTTAAGTAGTACTTATTCCTGGTTTTGTACAGTTAATGCACCACCACAGAATGCGTTGTTACAGTGCCTTTATACGCCTTATGATGTTTTGAATCTACTCAAAAATTACAAGAATCTATTCTTTAGTTAATATAAATATTGTACAATAGTTGGCAATTTCTACGAATCCCACTATCAAAATGTTTTGACTTGTTGAGAAATCAATTACTTTTGGATTTTATCTTATTTGGCCTCTGGTTGTTTCGTTGGGGTTGGAGCTTATAATAGTTCGTTGTGCTGCTGTTAGGCGTTGGTTCATCAGTCTAATTGTTATCAAAGCCAGCTTGCTCCGAGAAATTAGTTGCCTAAACATAACGAAATGCATGGGGATTTGTTTAACTAGGATTAAATAATGCCTATGTCTTTATTTATTTCTTTATTACCATCAGATCAAGGCTAATACTTGATTCTTAATTTATAGAGCTGACTCCAATTTCAGCCGAGGAGACGTGCCTTTGAAAGGACACAGATTGGCTCTTATTATATTTTGGTTCAGGAGCAAGTTAAAGGAATTATCAGAAAAGCTGGAGATCTTTAGCCAATTAGAAATTTAGAATGCCTGCTATCTTCCTCAGACACCCAAGAAATAAATCTGATGCATTATATTAATGACTTCGTTAACAATATTTAAATATGTAAACAAAGAAAGTAGTGATGTATAAAACTAAATTATTCTCGAACTAAACCATAAAATTATTTATTGAAGTCAAAATGAAAAAAGATAGTATATGTTTTAGTAGTTACACCGACCACTACTTAAGGGAGAGATTCTAACAAGGAATGCGGTTTTAGGATGCTTATGTTTTTGAAAATGCAGGCAAATTGAGTCAGGAAAATAATCTAAATATACAACCACTTCAGCCTTAGGAAAAACTAGATGAAGTGGGGACATGATCCACACTTCCTTACTAGAGGAAGAAAGTATTGCAACCGGCCGGGCTTTTTATTATGAGGGGATTCCAAAATGAACCAAAAAGATAAGAAAGTATTCAGCTGTGACAATTTAATAGTGAGGGGATTCCAGAATGAAGGAAAAAGATTAGTATTGCAACTGTGCATTTTAATGCTGCGGGGACCCCATAATGAATGAAAGAGATGGAGGCAGATCTATATCGCTCTCATACAGAGAAAAAGAGAGACAAAAAGAGGTGGATTCCCTTGTTTGGAATCAGTTTTTTGTGACTCACCAGCACACGGCATGGCTTCGGGTTTCGATCTCCATCAAAGTGAGCTGTAACTTCCCAAAACAAAATGTTAATCAAACCTAACCAAAAGAGTGCACCTTAGAGTCTTCATTGTTTTACAAGAATTGTCACTTGTTTTCATGGTTGTATGATTAACAAAGGAAAAGTCACTGCGGGAAAGAGGAATCTTGTCAGATTTATGAAATATTGCATCCAATAGTACTCGCCTTTGAAACTCTTATCAGTATGACTTATATTTGATGGTCGACTGAACTTTGCCAACTGCCGAGGGTCCGAAAAGTGCAGACTCAAAGCATAAGATCATGATAAAACAACATCTAGAGTTTGATGGCTTGCTATACAAAGTGCATTCAGAAATTTAGGGCATGAATGGAGATGAGAACTAAGTGGAAGCTGCATCAGATGTGCAAGGAAATACTGATCTTATCAATGGGACTGCTTATTGATCCTAGAAAGTAAATGAAAGAATGATTATCCAAATACTCCAATCCATCTACAAATTTTTGATAACGTATTTCATATCAACTATTTTCTTTGGCTTTTTAACTAATTGACAACTGCTTTTTAATTATCTAGTCAACTCATGCAGTACGATTAATGACCATTTATATGGGTGTTAATATTGTGGACAATTTTTACTACTTCCCATAACACCTCCAAAGCAAGAGTTTTCATAACATAATACCTCATCAGTATTGATGTTTGATAATATCACTTTCCACTAGTGGCTGGAATTACAGCGCTGCAGAACTCTGAGAAGCTAAAAGTATACACCTACCAGAAAGTAGAATGCATCTGATGATGGTTGCTATATGCAGTAAATCTCAATACAACTGACGATTAAGAAAGGATGACAAATTACAGATCCAGACACTGTTGATGTGCATGGGTAGACAATAATTTCATGCCTCCCTGATTTTAGATGGCATGATAGGAAGAATCCTGCCAGAAGCTTGCTTGAAATATAATCATCTGAAAATGAGAGAGAAGCCTTAGGATTCTAGATCTGTCAAAGGATTAGCATCGATCCACTATGATAAAGAAATCTTGAAGGTGGACTTGATATAAATATAAGCTGGTATGTAGCCTGAGAAAATTGCTAGAGTCATGATGTTTTGTAAAAGAGGCATCGATGTCCCAAGTACAAAAAC
This sequence comes from Phoenix dactylifera, assembly GCF_009389715.1. Lineage (NCBI taxonomy): Eukaryota > Viridiplantae > Streptophyta > Magnoliopsida > Arecales > Arecaceae > Phoenix > Phoenix dactylifera. The sequence continues at coordinate 5,046,205 of NC_052397.1, read as the reverse complement.
AAGTGCAAGTTTATCTGCCAGTTTAGTAGATCATCAAGGAGCAGTTTCTGCAGAGCTTTGTAATTGGAAATTTCGCACAATGCAGTCATCGTCACAACCTCATCTAAAGAAGGCCAAAACTTATTGTTACCACCCTCAAGACACACACACACACACACACAAAGGGCCAAAACTTCGAAAACCAAATGCTTGCACTGTGAGTAACTGAGGCATTTTGGCAAAAGGAATGAAAATTTGACAATTATATGAAGAAAGCATAAAATGGTAAGGATGACCCCCAGAGACCTCTTGAAGGGGTCATTGATTGGGCCATAGCTTCAAGGACAGATGCTCTGAGGAGCATAAAGAACATGGTCTCACCAAACCACATAGAAAAGTTGAACCTGATCAAGATGGGATAACATAGACCAACTATATCTGTTTATATGATGGCAATGGGTAATTATGTGTCAACAGTTCATTAGATTTCCTAGGATATGCATTCAACAGTTGTCTGGTGTTGTCGCAATGTGGCCAGTATCTAATTTATTAGGGAGTTATTGGCCTGACAAGAAAAGTGGAAAAAAACAGGTCATGACGAAGGAAAAACTACGGCTAGGGAATAATCAGGACTCTTGCGCTTTGATGTCAGCCCTCTGCTGCAATCTACTATGGGCCAAATGGTTTTGACTTCCAGAAAGTCAGGGAGAACTGTTGGTATACCATGGAATTGCCTATCAGAAGGTAATGATGCTCACAGAAGGAGAATATAGAGAACAGAAAAGCATGCCAAGAAGAGCATCTTTGAGCCCTATGTGCTAAATAAAGGTCACCTGGTCTAGTCTATGTCCACGGAAGAGACAATGCCCTAAAACTTCAAGCAAATTAAGGGCATTCAGTATTTTTCAACATTCACATTGGCTGCCTAAAAAATTCATGTGGCAAACGATAATTTTCATGCAGGCAGATGATGGAAGCAGTGACCAGATCAAACATAATAATTGAATAGAGAATTGCAACCATCCAAAATGAAAGATTTGGATGCCATTTATTCTCATATTATGTCAAATTTGTCACATTAGAAATTCACTAAAGACCAAACAAGAGTTTCAGCTGTATTATGATGTGACTCAATAAAAGTATAGGGCTTTCCATCTGAGCGAAAACAGTAATAATACTAATAATAGTAATCATACTCAAAATAGTAATAATACTAAAATTAGTAATAATATTAATAATACAAAAAATCAGTAATAATAGTAAAAATAGTTATCATATTAAGCATAATTATAATACTAAAAAAGTAATAGTACTAATAATAGTAATATTACTAAAAGTAGTAATAATACAAAAATAATCATAATACTGAAAATAGTACAAATATTAAAAATAATTATAATACTAATAATAGTAATAGTAGTAATAATAGTAATAGTATTAAAGATAGTAATAAAACTAAACATAATAAAAATACTAAAATAGTAATTATACTAAAAATACTAAAATAGTAATTATACTAAAAAATAGTAAAAATACGAAAAATAGTAATAAGTAATAGCACCAATAATAGTAATAGTATTAAAAATAGTAATAGTACTAAAAATAGTACTAGTACTAAAAATAGTCATAATACTAAAAAGGTATTAATATTAATATTGCTAAAAATATTAAAAATAGTAATAATACTAATGATAGTAATGATACTAAAAAATAGTAATAATACTAAAATGACTAAAAATAGTAATAATTTTAAACATAGTAATAGTACCAACAATAGCAATAGTACTAAAAATAGTAATAATACTAAAATGGCATTAATATTAATATTGTTAAAAATACTAAAATTAGTAATGATACTAATAACAGTAATGATACCAAAATAGTAATAATATGAATAATAATAATTATACGAAAATAGTAATAATAATGAAAATAAAAATAATACTAAAACTAGTAATAATATTAACATAGTAATAGTACTAACAATAGTAATAGTGCTAATAATAGTAATAATATTTATATAAATATCTGTGTCCATATATGCATATATGTATGTATATATGTATGTATGCATATAGACACTATATTCCATTATTTTTCACATATGGCTCTAATCAAATTTGTCTCCGTAACTCTATTTATTTGTCATGCACATAAGCAAACCTCCAGGACACATCTCCAAAAGTCTTATTATTTTACATCAATGAAACTCTCTTTTTTTTTTGTGAAAGAAAAACACGACGAATTTTACTACATTTTTTAACACTGCAAGTCATCATGCCAAATATGAATATTCAGAAGAGATGTCTTGCAAGTATACCTATTTTTTATTTTCTTTGTTGCTTCTCATTGTACTTGTGACCATGCTGAACAATTTAATGGAAGAAATATTCACGTTTCCTTTGGTTTTCTTAGGTTTGAGTGGCAGCCCCCATCCGAATGGGTCAAGTTTGGAGGTTGACCAATGCCGTTGGTCCGCACCCTTTAAGCCTGTAACGTAGCGTCCATAAGGTTGGGCCCTACCAATTTGTCCGCAGACGGAACTTTTAGGCCTTCGCTTGCGTCCCGTGGTGGCTGGAAATTACCAAGATGACTGTCTCTGTCATTTGCTTGGAAAAGAAACCTGCCAATCTTTCCAACTTTCCATGAAAACTTCAACCTTTCAATTCGACTAATAATACTCAAATCCAATGTCTAAAATAAAAGGCACACTTTTAGACCCAGATTACCTACCAGCCGTCTCTATATAAAAACTTATAAAAGGCGTGTCATGGTCACCTACCTGTGGATGATTAGCTTTGCACCAGCTCTCCACCTAGCTAATCTCTCTCTCTCTCTCTCTCTCTCTCTCTCTCTTTCGAATGAAAGGGGAAGCTAAACACCACGTGGTTTTATTGATCCTAGCTAATGTCTCGTTTCCTGCCAACTGATGATATATGGTCTCTATTTAGAACTGATATTTTTTCTATCTTATTATTTTTGTCAAATAATTTGTATTTGTAAGTCCTTGTAGATCCGTTTACAAAGAGGAGCATGCCATGTGTCAGAAATGTCTCGATAATTTCTTCTGCTTATCAAGCACATGAAATTTGTCCCTGGCACGGTCACCTTCAGATAAACTGATCACTTTTGACCATGTCAAGTTTCATCCTAACACGAATCGTGTGGTTTGTACTATAAAGTATATATCAACAGCCAAAAACGAATATCTGAAAGAATATTCCGTCTCCTCCCTTACTTAACCTTCTAACTCCGGCTCATTTTGAATACTTTAATGGAAGCAATGGTTACTTCCAAATGACCTTTGAACGAAGGCGCAATTCAATGGATCAAGCCTGCAGGTGGACCATAGTCATGGGTCCATCTCCTTTCTAAAGAAAAGGTCATGAGTCCGATACCCTTTTCCACCCTTTGACGGCTGAGAGACCATTGATCACATGGTTCAATTTGAATGCTTGGGCGTGTCAAACACTTAGAAAAGGAAAAGGAAAAGGAAAATAAAAGCATCTCTTGTAACGTTGCATGTTTTTACCCGAAGCTTCCCCGCTCTAAAAGCATCCAAGATTCAAGGGCACGCTTTGTGGACCAAGAACAAACACCAGCCATTTCAATATAAAAATGTATGCAGTACGTCATTGGGTCACCGTCGGGTGGGGTTGATGGGCTTACATAAGCTTTCCACTCAAGTAGCGTCTCAAAGGTTTCAACAATACTTATTTTCATGTATGTTATGTTTTCTTTTTAAATGTTAATCCAGTGTTGTTTTTTTTAGATATAAAAAAAAAAAAAAGAATTGCCACCAAGGCGGTAGCACAGTTGGAACGGAACTTTACTTTCACCGGTGTGATCCAGATTCGAAATGTGCAGACGTCAATTAAATGTTGGGGACCGGATGCCCCTCGCCTGGACACGCTCAGTGGAAACGCTATCTAGTCCAGCTGGCAGCCTGATACCGAGGTGACGCTAGGATGACGTACTCACACGTGAGGTGACTCACGGGTCGGAAAGGATATGAGCAAAATTTCTACTCGCATCGAACATTCCTTAGTGGAAGGAAGGTCCAGTGGGGGCTGCTATGCGGATGAAGTTTCCTTTCTCCCCTCCTTTTGCCTAAGCAAAAAAAAAAAGAGAGGAAAAAAAAAAGATAAAGAAGGAGAATTGAAGTCACATTGCTGGCTAATTAATTGTAAAAACCAATATTAGTTTTAGCACAATTTATTGGGCTCACCCTCAAAAAGACTTAGGATTCAAATCTTGGATATTACTTTTTTTTTTTTTAAGTGCATTGAATAATTATGATTCTTGTCAAAATAATTATGAACTTTAATTAATTGTAATTTTTTTTATGAAATAGATTTTTTAAAATATACTCATGTACACAATTAATCAAGAACTATTCAACCGTAGTAGCATTTATTGCTCTATAATTTTCTGCCTCCAAAATTTTGAGGATGCAATATCTAAGAATCAAAGCAAGAGGAGTATGACCTCCATGACAAGTCTTAGCTCACCATGAATTATTCATGTTTAATTCACAAAAAACATTAGTAAATGACAAGTTAGGCATGCTATATATTCCTACCAATACGGTATTTTAGCCTTCGTCCTAATATTATCATCTTTCTCATTTTTTACATAAATAAATATAAATATACTTAGAATCTAAATAAACATAAATATATTAAGTAATGATATATCTTCCCCTTTCCTGTTTTTATCTAATACTTGGATATTTGAATTCTTTCAAAACTTCTTGCAAATATATATATAGGTCAAGTTCAAGTTCCACCTAGTTTAATGCTTATAGAGTTATTGGATGATCTGAGTTATTGGATGTAATCCACTATCTCCGAACTACTCATACATGAAAATTATATGATTTGAAGATTCCTAACCTATGAATTAATTGGTCAAAAATTAGGATGTTTAAATAACACAAAAGGTAACCATTCGATGTATAAGCTAAAGGTTTCAAATCGCATGATTTTTGATATATATATATATATAATTTAGAAGTAACCGGCCATATCCAACGGCTCAAAATATTAATGGAGGACCTTCATTATCTAATTCAAGAAAAAGTGCAACTTAATCATGGCCCTATATATGCATGTATATATGTATATATGTATATGCATATATATTTATATGCACATATGTATATATAACATGAAATTTTTATATATACATATGTATATGTATATATAACATGAAATTTTTTAAAAGCTTTTTTCTTCAAACCCCATTTTAAGTATTCAACTGTGGACCAAATCTTAGGCTTACCGGGTGCTACATACCAACTCAACGACCTCAAATAAAATAATAAAAAAATGCAGGCCTTGGCTGCCTGTCTCTCTTTCGAGGAAAATTCCACGAGGTCTAGAGCCACCCGACTAGTCCCACTTGTGGGGCTCCCAGCTCCTTCCAGGAACCACCTCCCTTCTTTCCTGTCTCCTTTTCAATATGACCGATTGTTCGTTTCCACCACCTTTTGTGGACCTTTGCACCTTAGAGGCACCTTCCTCTCTCTTGACACCCAGCCCAGACCCCTAATATAAGACCATCCTCCCCTTCCCGTCCTCACAAAACCAACATCAACCTATCCTTCCTTCTCCTTCCTTATTTCTCTCTCTCTCTCTCTCTCTCTCGCCCCCCCAAATAACTAGAAATCAATGGAGAAGATCTTGTCTGTCTCATTGGCATATCTTGTCTATAACACAATCTTCATCTGGATCAGCATAGTTCACAAGTGCTCTCTGGGATTTCTATCCGCCTTGGGATCCTACCTCGAGTTCCCCACACGCACGTCAAGAATTCATGTCGAAAAGAATACCTCAAGTGAGGCTAGAGGAGACCTTGAGCTGACCAGAGAAGATGTGGAGACGGTCATGGAGAAGATTGGGATGTCTTTGGGCCAGGAAGGCGAGCAGCTGAAGGAGCGCATGGCCTTTGATGAGCTTTCTACCATGTTCGAGGCGAAGGAACCAAGCTTGGATGAAATCAAGGAGGCTTTCTCTGTGTTTGATCAGAATTGTGATGGGTTCATAGATGCCATGGAGCTCCAGAGAGTTCTCTCCAAGCTGGGCTTCAGAGAAGGGGTGACCTTGGATTCATGCAAACAGATGATCGCAGCGCATGATGAGAACCAAGATGGAAGAATTGATTTCAGCGAGTTCGTCAAGTTTATGCAGAGCGGCTTCTGCTGAATTTCTTTTTTTTTTCTTCTCTCCTTTGTTTTGTTTTTTTCCTTTTTTTTTCTTTTCCTTGTCAAGGAAAAGTTTATCCTTGAATATAGTCCCAACGAAAAACAAGCAACTAAATCGAGTACATTATTTTACAAATTCTTCAGTTTTTATGTATATTTTTCCTTGCTAAATACAGCAATCTAACAGGGAATACATGTCCACAAGCAAGAGCAGTTGCATGAGAACTATGAACATTAAGAAGCGAAAAGAAAGATATAAAGGCAGAAGGCTCTCTAAGATTAAATAGCTACTTGAACTCATGATAGAGAGGATGGTAACTCATGGATGAAGTTGCATAGTTACAGAATCATATATGATCTATTAAGTATACTTGATAAAAAGAGCAAATACCCTCAGGCAAAAAAAAAACAAGGAGCAAGTAAAGACAGTATGGAATTGTAAAGAATAAAATAGTTTTCGAAATGAATGGCACACCACTATACTCGAATCTAAATCCACTTTATTAAAGGGAGAACTACAAATACAAAAACGAGAATCAGAGGATTGGTGATAAGCTAAACTGATAAAAAAAAAAATTGGGAGAAAACGAAACTGTTAAATTTTAGTCACTCATGCATCGAAGAATTTGGAGAAAGACCTGCACAAAGAATTTGATCCCTGAAAGAGGAAAATCGATCAGACAAGATATTACATCAGAAGAATAGCATTTTTACTTTTTTGGTGCAGTGCAGAGCTTTCTACAGAGTCCATGGTCCCTGGTTTAATGCCTGAGAAGATAGATTAGTTAATCTGGATTATCAAGTTGAGCTTTCTATGAGTTTACAGTTGATGGATGTCATAAAGGGGGAAGGCTAAATAATTTTTCTTATGCTATACCCAGAAAAATCTTTTCTCCAATTACCAGTTTAACTAAATGGAATAATAATAAATCAAAGTTGGACATTCAACAGAGTAAGCTAATGGTATAGATTATTACATAGATGTTGATGTTGGCCCTTTGCTGACAAGGAACTAAAATTTTAGTAGTATTATAAAAGCTATTGATATAATTTTAACTTAAAGTGGACTGCAGTGTAGAAATGATATTGTTGTCCATGAGGGGCATGCTCCTAGAATGACTATATTTTAGATGCAAACAACTGTCATGGCTTACTGAACTCTTCAAACCTACAATGCATGATGCAGGACGGAAGAAGAAGGAGAGTGGAGCAGAAGAAGAGGAAAGAGAGGAGAGGAAGAAGGAGGAGGAGGAGAAGACAAAGGAAGAGGGCATCTCAATATTCATTTCTTATTAGACCATTCTCCATAAATAAATGTTTTAAATACCAAAGAAATATCAGTTAAATTTTTTTTTTTAAGGGAAAGTTGAATAGTAAAATGATGAATAATAGAGGAAATGCAACGAGAGAAATCAGACAACATACAGCTTGCATGTTGAGATTATACTACAGCTTGCTCTCATTGCTCTTCTCTTACGCAACCATCAAGTGGGTAATCAAACTTCAGTGGTTCTTTTGGAGGTTCCTGTGTTCGCTTGGATTGCACAATATCGAGTTTCTCAATTATTCGTTCAAAATTCGCGGTGAACAACAGAAAAAGAACACATCTAGTCTGGCCAAAGTAGACCTGGATCTCAGCACTGAATTTGTGGAGATGGTAGTGCAGAGAATGGGCATACCTTCCATGCCTTCTAGTCACGAAGGCAGGTGGTTTGAGGAATACATGGGTGGTGAAGAGCTTTACTGATTGGAGGAAGCGAAGGAGGCATTCTATGCGTTCAACGACAACTTTGATGGGTTCACAGATGCAGTGAAACTGCAGAAAGTTCTCCCCAAACTGGGCTTCAGGGAAGGTGTAAGAACCGGCCCTTTAGGCAAAGTGGGCCTGGTCCATTTGACCGGCCCAATTGAATTTGGGCCAAAATTTACACAAAAAAGAGAGAAAAGAAGTTGGCACGTGCCGCACACGTGTCATAGGAGGGAGAGGACTCCCGATCTCGCCGGAGGGAATCGGATTCCGATCGCGGCCGCCTCTATTTAGAGGCTTCGTGAGTCCTCCCTCTCCCTCCAAAGCCTCCGCCAGAGCGATCTCCCTTCCTTCTTTCTCGTTCTTCTTCTTCTTCCCGTCGAGCTTGCGGTTGCCATTATTGTGTTCGCGGGAAATCGGGACCACCGGACGCCGCTGGGGCCGAGGTATCACCCTAGCCTTCTTTCCCTTTCCTTGCCTTTCTTCTCTCGAGCCGCAATCACGACCGCTGGCCGAGGAATCGGCCGAAAATCGATTGAGAAAGAGATCCCCTGTTTGCCTTGTTTCCACTCTCCTTTCCTTTGGGTTTCGCCGCCGCCGCCGACCGCTGGATTTGGTCGAGTTTTGCCGCCGTCTAGGAATGCTGAACATGTGGCTGATGACCGGGGGAATCGGCCATGACCCAGGATGAAATTGACATCCCTTGCTCTTCGTTTTCTTCCTCTCTTCTTCTCCCTTGGTTCGCCGGCTACCACTGTCGATGGCTTGCTGCTCGGGGCCGTCGCCGTGGACATCACCGGAGACTGTGGTAGGCCGCTGTCCATGGCCCGGTTTGAGAAGGAGAGGGAGAGGGAGAGTCTCGCCTATTTTGAGAAGAGGGAGAAGGCTTCTCTCTTCTCTCTCTACGCTACTCTCTCTCTCTCTCTCCACTCTACTCTCTCTCTCTCCTCTCTCCTCTCTCTTGAATTTTTATCTCGTTTCTAGTTTGTTTCTAGTTTCTCTCGGGCTCCCCCTTTTTTTTTTTACTGAACTTTTTCTCTATTGTATTTTCTCCCTCCACCGAACTTTTTCTAGACAGAATTTTCTCTCTCTACAAAACTTTTTCTTGACAGAATTTTTCTCTCTCATTCTGTTGGTACTTTGACTACTTTCTTTCTCTAAGCTTGATTCGGGGCGATCATTAGTTGTGAGAACTGGTGGATAGTCTTAGGTTGCTACGTAATGATGGACCTGTGGTAGACCAGTAAAAGATTTTAGGTTGTCGGATATCTCGGATAATTTTTAATATTGATTTGGTTCTGTAGAAGAACAATTTTTTGAGTAAGAGAACATTAAGCGGGGTTCTGTGCACCCCGGTTCATAGATCATGGTAGTCTATCTGGATTGTCAATAAAGAAGTAAAAATCCTTGTACATTGACCTGCATGTATAAATATTTTTGTATATATATATAAATATGTATGTATGTATGTATGTATGTATGTATGTATGTATAATGTGCTAATGATCAAGATAAGAAGCCAAAATAAACTATGATGGTTTATGTATTAAATTGTATTTTGATCAAATATGCTTGTGATTGATGGTATGATGGGTGTATATATGAGCATAACTTACACTTACATGATTGGACTAATGGTGTGGTGCTTTGGACTAACCATATTATTACTAATTGCCCTGTCATGGGTTGGAAACGTGATCGTGATTAGTCTAAAGCCGGAACTAAAAAGAAATTGATATGTGGATGTGAACTGGATTAAATAAGAATTTTGGGCTTATCTCGTTATTATCGATTGCCCCATCACAGGCTGAAAATGTGATACTATCAATTACCTCATCACAGACTGAAAATGTGATAGCATCGATTGCCTCGTCATAAACTGGAAATGTGATATTATCAATTGCCCTATCAAATGCTGGAAATGTGATACTATCGATTGCCTCGTCGCAGGCTGGAAATATGATACTATCGATTGCTCCATCACAGGCTGAAAATGTGATACTATCGATTGCCCCATCACGGGCTAAAAACGTGACCGAGATTTAGCTCAAAGTCGGAAATATAATTGATCTGATCAAGCTAAAAAAGAATGGAATGAAAAGCATTGAAAATATTGATGAAAATTTATAAGATATCATATGATATATCACTCTTGAGTGACTAGATTTCTGTTGATATTTGATGTGCATATTTTATACTAATTATTTGAGCATTATTAATAGCCGGCTTGTGATTTCATGGTGTATGCACCAATTTCTTGCGGTTTTCAAACTTATATTATTATTATGTTGGTATGAATGTGTGGGAATTCTTATTGTATTGTAAAGCTCGTCATCTCTTCTTATTTCTCTTTTTCAGAGTTGCAGGTTGTATAGTACATAACTATGATTGGGATCATATATGGAGAGATGATTAGATAGAGCATCACTAATACTGGTTCGATGATCAAATCTTGTAATTGGATCAACTTGGTTGTCTAGTATGGATTGAGATCATTGTTGTTTACGGATTTTGAGGTTGTATTATATTTTTAGGCTTTGCATATTCTCTAAAGCTCTACTCTAGGCAATGTGTGATCGTGTCGTGTACCAGACCCAGGTGCTGGGTTCAGAGCGTGACAGAGAGGATGTATAGTTCCGAATGGGTTGGGCACGGAGTGCGAGTAATCAGAGTCATTAGCTAGCTAGTTAGTTTATCTTTCTTGATGCAAATGAACATTTGAAGATCTTGTAATTAAACCAGTTTGATTAATTGGATATATTGATTTTATCTATTTGGTTAATTAATTTATTATAGTGTTATAAGATTTTGTTTATCTTAGGCATATTTAGGGCACTGCTTTAGGGCTCATGTGGCTGTGTTGCATGTCGGATATGGGTGCGAATTCAAGGTGTGACAGAAGGTACCTTGGAAGTACGCAAACAAATGATCACAGCACAAGATGAAAGCAGGGATGGGGCAGATTGACTTCAATGGGTTGGTCAAATCAATGAAGAGCAGCTTCTGCTGATAATTCTACTATTATTATAACTGCTGCAGCTACTATCTCTACTTCAATTTACTTTGCATGACAGAAGTTCTTTTTCGAGAGAGCTTGTATGACAGAAGTTGAAATGGAATTATTTTCTTTTGCCACATCAAGCAGCCTTATTCTTTTGTAGTGTCTTTGATCTATCTATAGTTATTATAGAGATACAGCCGATGCGTTCTTGTCCATCATATTTGCAATAGGAAAAGCTGAATGGGACCATTTTTGGATGAGAAAGTCGATGTCTCATGATACCAGTCTCTGTAGAAATGGAAATACAGAAAATGCATTTCGTGATGCAAAAGCTGAAAAGAACTTCACGGATAAAGAGGGAAGACATTCGATTAGAGCAAAGCAAAATCAGCATCATGGCATAACGGCTTAATGTTCAAAGTCACCATTTGCGAATGGTGAGCTCTTCTAAGAGCAATGCACCATAGAAATGGACCGAGATTGTGGTGGTGTCGCACCCCAAATTCAAAACATAATACGGCCATTCTATCGAAAAGTACAATCCATGATACCACGAAGCCAAATATTTTATTTAACAAAATATAATAAATAGAATCTAAATTCATCATCTTATTCAACGTCAATATCAATTTAGGTCATCTATATAAATACCCAACTCATAATCACAATAATTAGAAAATTTATAAAGCTATAAATCCATGACCAACTAAAAATCCAAAGCTCTGCTACGTAATCGCTAAGCTTACTAGTGCATACTTCAAACCTGGACCATCCTAACCCTACTCGTCTAAAAAAGGAAAAATATAGATATGCAAGCAACACAGCTCGGTATGTAAAACTTACACTACCTTATCAGATCAAGCATAAGTTTTTCGATTGCCATACATCATCTAAAAAAGATAACAATTATTGCAAAAATAAAGCATTTCATTGTAAAATACATTAAAATAAGTTATAAAGCAAATAATGCATAAACAAATCATCCATATTTTATAAATATGGTTTCAAATTCATTTTGTATATAAATTCGTAAATCATTCTTTTGCCATTCAATTATATAATAATTCAAAATATTGCTCACAGATAATCGTGCTACAGTCACTTTATACCCATGATGGCACTTGTATTCGTAATCGATATAGATTTATGTTTCAACTTTATACTCAGTGGCTGGGCCTATGTTTATACAGATGCTAGCTCCGGATGTCATTCTTCCAAATTGTAAGGATCATACATAGCTATCTGAGAGTCTTTCAAATACTTATTTTTTTCTTAAAATAAGCATATAAATAGATGAAAAATACAAAATGGCATGATTAGATTCATATTTCATAATAAAGCTATTTTTTTAAAAACATTCATTTAACTATTCATAATAAAGCATAATTTTTATAGCACACATATTGATCTATAATTTTAAGAAAAACATGATAATCTTATACAGAAAAATATGATAATTTGAAAGATAATTTGAGTGTAGGATCTACTTATTTTTACTGTCTTAAATCGTCAAACTTCACTAAGCAAATCTGCTAAACCTATTTAAAAAATATTAAAAGCAAAATTAATTTCTATTTAATGACTTGAATGAAATTAAAATAACAAGAACTAGGGACGATTAGCTGGATGACCAATAATTTTGAGTGGGTTAGGCTTGGGTGACCCAAACAATGAATCATGGGACACGAACTCGATCAAAGTCAAGGTTGTTCAACAAGGTTCATCATTAGTGGATTTTAGGAACACTCGAGCGAGGGTGGCAGGTACGATAGGTTGCTCGAGCACCAAAGTGATCCAGGGTCTTAGATCGTACTGTGATCTATAGGTCTTTTAGGGAGAGAAAGAGGGAGATGAGAGAGAGAAGAGAGAGAAACAAGAGCGAAAGAGAGAGGTAGGTTCTCCCTCTCGCCCTCCTCTTCTTCTTCCTTCTCTTCCCTTTTTTTTCTTCTTGTTAGTAAATGGGGGAGGTAGGAGGCAGACTAATGGCTAACTATGGTGGTCCGGCGAGGCGACAGTGAGCGGTGGTGGCAGTGGAGAGCGGCCGGCGACGGCCAATGGGAACGACCGTGCTCGACCAAAACAGAGAAAGAAAAGAGAAGGGGTGGCGCCCCCAGGTGCCTCAATGGCAACCGACACGGCCCTAGGGAGCTTCAACAGGGGACGGGGACTCACCAGCAAGGGGTGTGGACGGAGGTTCTCGGTCGGCGGTGGCATTTTCGATGGAACCCGGCAAGAGGAGGAAAGGTTCTCGAAACAGGGCATTCGCAAGAGGGGTGTTTTTCAGGCGGTGGCACTCGGTCAAGGTGGCACGCCGGTCACCGGAGGAGGAGGGAGGAGGAAGCTAGGAAGGTGAGCAGTGAGGGATCCATCAAAGGGAAAGAGGGGTTTATATAGGATCCTTAGGAGAAGGGATAATCATGTCCCAACGGCGGCACTGGCCTGCCGTTCGCTTGTTGTAGCATCCCCACCAGCCGTCGGAGGTTTGTGCCAGCATCATTATCCCCTGACAGTAGCTGTTTGGGTGGGAGATCGCGATTCTCTCCTCTGGGTTGTTTTTTTTTTTTTTTTTTTTTTTTTTTTTGGGTGTGTGAGTTTGGGTTGGGCCCATGGTCGCGGGTTACCCCCGGGGGGGGGGGGGGGGATGGACCGGCCCTTGATCGGGCCATCACGGGTGGTTTCAGAAACTCAAGTTTTGTCGGTCGTTGTGCCGAAAACTAGGGGCATCCCATCAAGAGCTGGCATCTTTGCAGCTTCAGCAGCTTTGAAATGCCACGAGATTGTGATAAACCATCTATACAGGCACTGTTCGGTCATATTTAGCTTTTAGTCGTGGACTTTCTCTCTTGCTCTCTCTGTGCCTGTACTCATCTCATCCATTATTACTCTAATATTTTATTATCGACAAGGAATAAAAAAGTCAAAACGTAAATGATCGACGCTGACAACCTAACAGAGTGGACAATTCCTGAATCACCTCCAAACTCTTGCAGCTGCCGTATCGCTTCCTTTTACAATGGTTGTGCAAGCTGTAGGTGGAAGTTGTGAAGGATATAATAAAACTGACAATAAGAATGGGGGTAACACTGGATATCTCGAATCTAGATGCAATTAAGCTAGGAAAAAGTATTATCAATAGATTTAATTTGGGGACTAGACATAAAATGGAGGACCTCTATTTGCTGTCTATTTTGCAAGTCTTTAGTCTTGCTCTCCTTTTTAGGGCCTTGGGGGTAATCCACGGACAGCCGGACCAATCCATCCGACACGTAGCCGGCATCTCATGAGAAGTTAAAAAAGATAAAAAGAAAATCTTACAAATTAAGATTTATTTGGATGATTAAGCTAAAAAAATTCATAATATTCTAAACTGGGCTAATCCTATATTTATATGTACTCAAGAGTGGCTTTGAAATGGATCAGCCTGAATTCTGTATAGAGAGGAAAAAAAAAAATCAACCCACAAATCTCATAGAATTTTTAGTCCAATTATCCAAATAGACCATTAAATTTTTGAATTTTTGGAGCTATCAATGCTTTTCCTTCCCGTGCTTTCTCCATTCATTGCCTCTCTCGATCCCTCCTACCAAATCTTTCTAAATCTATTAGGATTTTCTTATATAGACCCTTACAGTTTCTTCCGTCTTTTTTGAATAAAACACATAAAATCTGATAGTAATCAAGTGAGAGCAAGACTCCAACCTAGGACACCAGTATAAACACTTTATGAGTTTATGGGTTGAGTTAGTCGGCTTTGCTCAATGGACCGAGTTCATCCATAATAGTATCAGACAATTTATTTTTTAAAATATCATAAAGTTGACCTCAAATATTAAATTTTAATTTAATAATATAAATATTTGTTGATATACCATTTGAATTTATGAAGATAATAGCAACAGACAGGTGCATCACATGTTAAAAAAAAAATGAGTAAAAAAATTCAAAGAATTTAAGATAGGATATACATATAACATATATGGATTAGATAGAGAGCATTGTTGTTTTTAAATTTTAAAAAGAATTCAATTAGTTAGGGATGTGGATAAGTGACGGATGACATCCCATCTTTCTATGTTACCAACTTTTTCCAAGTCATACTTTTCTTTTCTTTTTTTCCTTTTTTTGACTGTACCAAGTCATACTTTTCACCATGCCGTACAAGGATCCAAGAACCTTTTTGGTGGGAATAATCAAAATACAAGACTTCGGACAGGGGCTGATAGTTGTGATTGTGAGCAAAGTTTACGATGGTCCATGCAGTTCGATGGCTTTCTTTGCTGCATGGCGCCATCAATACCAGCATTACAACAATGCGATTGATCCAGTACATTAAGTGCATGCATATATCTGTGATGCATGCTCTTCCATAATCATTCTCTCATCATCCAAAAGCAGTCCCATGGTAGGAGTCATCCTTTTTTTTTTTTTTTTTTTTTTTTTTTGATGCAAGGGAGGCTACGGTCATCAATTTGGTTGCTAGCTATATCAACAGGGTTGGGTTTTTTTTAAAAACAAGGCTCGTTACTAAAGAAGCACGGGAAGAAATGATAGAAAAGAAAAGGAGATCATCATGAAAGTGAAACCAAGCAGGAACTCTGGGGTCAGGCAGGAACATGGTCTGACAAAGTATCTCATGAACTGGGCCTGGTGGGTAGTTGTACATCATCTCATGATGATGTTGTGTGAGGAGGGCGTACTGTTTCATGTGTGAGCCCACGATACACGCATAAGATCCTAAGCCCTGACCATTCATTGGGTTCAGAACAAAAGTTGCAAGGCTTCCAATGCCTATATAGGAAGGAGGAGGGAACGCATGACACAAACTGCCATGATTCCCTGTTGGTGAGAAGCAATAACAGTTGCACACCTTGGCCATTAATGCATGTCAATTTGCTGCTGAAAGGGAAGGAAAGAATCTGCATCTATGTGAAATCTGAGATCTGCTGCAAGCCCATGAGGGGCCAGGCCAGGTTGGACACTCCCACTGCCCCATGCTTGAAACACTGTTCTCTCTCACTCCCACAAAGAGACAGTTATAGGGCCACATGAGTTCTTACCACGGTGACTACTTTTGTTTTCAGACGTCACCATACCTTTTCTTTTTAACTTCTGAACTTGTAGTAGATTTGGACCTACAAGAGCAAGTTAAACAGAGGTTTGCACCTATAAATTCACATTAAGAGAGTTGTTTAGCCAAACATCACTCAGGACTGTTTGGAGTCCTGTAGTTGATATGACACTGCAGCTTAAGTTGTTCTAACTTAAATTACAGTACTTGACTTATTTGTAAGTTCATTTCTTATATTTGAAAGAAATTTTATAGAAAAGAGGGCCGCCTTTAAGAAACATTCTATCAAACACTTTGCAAGCAGATGCTATAGGTTAGAGCACTCAACATACATAGAGACAAGAGGATTATTCTAGATGAAGATGTTGTCCTTGAAGCCGCTGCCGGCAAGATCCTGATTGTGGAATTGGGTGCTCATGTGATGCAAGTCCGGAGAAGGTGAAGGAGAGGGCACGGCCAAGGGCTATAGGGCAAAGGCGCCACATAATGAAGTAGGGGCAGAGGGGTGTGCAGTGGTGGAGGACGAGGAAGAGATGAAATGGACGAGAGGGGAAGGAAAGAGAAAAAAAAAATTATAAAGTTTACATACCTACTGAGCGGCAGTAGCTCGTCTTATGGCCATTTTCATTGCAATTTGACTGACCACAAGGTAGCCTTAAGTTTAACTTTAACTTACTAAGCAAGTTGAGTTATAAACATTCAAATAAATGGGCTAGCCTGCACTTGCAACTTAAGCTGCATGCGACTCTACTTGCATGACTCCAAATAATCATTTAGATGCAGCACGAACTGAAATTATACACAAAGTGCGCCAATTGGTGAAAATAGATGCTGATGTAACGGTTTCGCATAGCTAGTTGTATCAAACCGTCAAAATTGCATGATAGACCAATTTTAGGTAGTGTTGGATATCAAGGTACAGGTGAAAATGAATTGGACAACATCTTATTTGATCCCTTTTCATATCCAAGTTTATCCAAGGAATAAATATAGAATTGTAGCATCTGATCAGAATTTACATCTATATGTGTGTCCATTGAATAAAAGTAATGTAAGTGTGTGTGTATATAGACTGATGTCGGAACAGCATCCAAATCTTTTTTCAGTCATGTATACTGATAAAATCTAAACAGTATAACAATCCAAACGATAATAGATGATAGCATCAATATATTTTCAACTTTATTTTCTAATAGTCATATCTTTAACTTAGTAAGCTCTATCTTAAACTACAAGAAATCAGCTGTTTAACCTAAACTTTATAGCGTAGAGGATTTATTAGATCAACTAATATAGCTGAACAATTAGGCAGATGCAGTTATTTATTTATTATTTTTCATTCAATAATTTGTTTAGGTTAAAAAATAATAAAAGAAAATTGGAAGAATTGAACATATTTGGATTTGAAAATAGCACTCTATGATATATAATATTAATATCTGATTCATGGCTATATCCACTTAGAACAAATAGAGCTATAGTATTCAATGAATATCCACATCATAATTTTTGGCCCAATACCAACATCACTGAAGGATTATCCATCTCTCAAGTGATACATTTTGAAAAGTTCTATTGTTTAATCATTGCTAACCTAGTATCAAATATTATCCCAAAATTGTGCAAGGGCGGAGAAGTCTTTTCCTTTCTAAAAAAAACATAATAATGAGATTTTGTTTTTCTATTGTTGTATCTCTCTTCCAATTAGGAATTTTGTATTCAAACATGGGGAGGTGTTCTTGGGCACAGGTGACTCTTCTACTGTTTCTAAGAAGCCTTTGAGATAAAATAGAAAATCTCTTCACTCTAATCATTTATGATTATTTTCCTCGTTGTATTTGACAAATTTGCAGAACCACATTGTTCTTTTCATGATTCTCTGTGTCGCTAGATGGAGGATTTTACTGTTCAGATAATTGCATAACATGAAAAACTCTGTAGTCAACAACTGGCACGCCCCACTTCTGTTTGGGTTTTTTTTTTTAAAAATCCAATTATGAAGAGAACATGAAAGTCTGCTCAAAAGGCAAATGGTTATAATGCCATGTCAGAAGAAACATCACAAGGGAGTCTCACTTCATTGTGCTCTGTGTATCTTATGAGTTCAGTGAGTTTGTCCTTCCTACTAGATGAGAGAAAGAAAATATAGAAGGGTAACAATGTAATCTACTTGACTAATTCTTTTCATCTATAAAAAAGGCCAGGTTTCAACCGAAGTGGACCAGGTGTCAAAGTTACATAGAACCTTAGCTAAGAGAATATTTACTCATGATGGCCTACGGGTTTCCAACCACCATGCACCCTGGAAAAACTAACCCTCTTCTTCTTTATGGGCTTGGTCTTTCTGTCCCTTCATGTGGCTCCGACTCCAAGGAAATCTATGAAAGTTGGTGAGACGGTGGCTTCGAAGCGGCCACCCTCTTTGTTCTCCTCGGAAGACGATGATTCAAGAGCTGAAACCCGGGATGCGGCTGAGGCTGTAGAATCTGAATAGTGGGATGCATGGCTTGGCTGTTGCATTGCCAATATAAATGGAGGATGATGGTAAAAACCCATGAAAGAAACATCCCTTGGCCAACCCCAGGAGCTGTTGCTACCGAAATCGGCATTGTCATGAGCCCTGTTACCTGCGGCCACACCAAACACACGATGAAGTTGGAAAGGAAAAGGGAACAGAGAATACATACATATTCAACCTTCACATGGTTACGTAATAAGTTCTTCAAGTTGGTTTGGATTTTGGTGGAAAGTTGGACCAGTTTTACCGTGGATATGGAGAGCTTGTTCTTGTTCTTTTTTACCCCCCTTCTTTCTTTTTTATTGTAAATTTCTACACATGTTAACCTGCCATTAAAATAGAAAGGTAACTTCTTGTGTTGTGGACACTGAATTACAGCTTCTGTAGAAGCTTGCCCTGCTTGAATTCCGGGCGGGGTCAAGTTCTTTATCTCCACTTCTCATTTCAAGCAAGCTTTAGTGGGAGCTGGCCGGGTTATGGAAGAGGGAAATATGTACCAAACTAGTCGCCAAGATCTTTAAAGCTGGCAATTTGGAAAGGAGAGAGGAAAAGGAAAGGGCTTTAAATGCGGTGGAACCAACGCCACAGGTGAAAAATTGCATAAAATTTAATGGAACCAATGCAACATGGTACTAGAACTAAGTGATACAAATGCGGCAGTAACAGTAGTAGTAGCAGTCATAGAAGAAGAAGAAGATGTGACAGGAGGGACAAACCAGAAAGGAAATCAAAGGGCGTTTGCTGGGTATGAAAGCCGTTGTGACTTGAGAGGGAATCCCCTACTCCGAGTGTCATGTGATGTGAGCCAATGGAGCCATTGATGGCAGCCGGAAATGTGAAGGAGGGAGAAGGACAGTGACCAAACCCAGAGGCTGCCGCTGTAGTTGTAGTTGCTGCACCTTCCTCCAGTCTCCTTTGGGCAGCTTGGCTCATGAGCTTCCTCCTCCTATATGCATTGGACTGCTCCCTATACTTCCTAGCCATGATCACATGCCAGTGGTTTTTGACAGCATTGTCAGTCCTCCCTGGGAAAAGCCTTGCAATCATGGCCCATTTGTTCCCATACAATCTGTGAGCAGCCATTAGCTTCTCCTCCTCCTCCTCACTGAAGGCCCTCCTGTTGATCCTGGGGTCCAGCTGGTTGAACCACCTCAGCCTACAACTCTTCCCTTAAACCCCACATATCAAATATTAATATATTATCAGGTAAACTGAAATCAATCCAAAAAGTCCGAATGCTTTTGACTTTAAGCCAGCAAAATAATATTATAATGGAAACAAAAAAAAAGTAAACTTTTTTTTTCTTCTCACCTGATCTACCCTCCAGCTTCTCTGCTATGAGGTTCCAGTTCTGAGGACCATAGATAGCTACAAGCTCTCTGAGCTTGGAATCCTCTGCAGGCCTCCAATGGCCTCTGGCACAGAGCTTTGACTGACCACAGTCAACAGTCTCCCTCCCACCCAGGGAGCCCTCATTGGTGGTGTTCTCTCCGTCTGGGCTCTCTTCTCCGATAGCACTGGACTCCTTCTCTCCAGAGCCATCACTGCCACCGGAACACTTGTGCCCCACCTCACTTTTTTGCATAAAAGGGAAGGTCCAAGAGGTCTTCTCAGAGCTCTTGGTGCAGTGATGATTCCCAGCTGAGGTGGTTGGGTTGATGGAGAGGGAACTTATGTCAGCAAACACCCCCTTGGAAGAGGAAGGAGAGGAAGAGGAGTTCCTAAAGCCACACCTGGTTTCCATGCCTTTACTTCCACCACACTGTTGCAAGGCCATTAAGAGAGACAAGCAGTAGCAGAAGAGAAGGGAGAAGGAAAGAGAGAGTAGAAAAGGAGAGTTCAAAAGAGTGAGGGGATCGGGGGTGGGAGCGCAAACAAAACTAGAAAGAACAAAGTGTTCTAACAGACACCCACGCAAACTCCTCTTCTTGCTTTCAGGCTTTCATGACCACTCCCTGACTGGCCCAGCTGTCACCCTTTCACTTCCTTAACAAACCCCTCTCCCTCTCCCACACGTGTGGATGTCATCTCACCACATGTGTGAGATGCAAATATTTCTCCCCTTTTCCCTCCCTACTTCTCAAACCATCTTAATGGCTGTCCATCTCTCTCTCCCTCGGCAAAAGAAGCTCTACTGTGCTGTCTGGTTGTATGAACCCTGCAGAGGCCTACACAGCTTTCTTTTCAAGGGCAGGAAATTGAGCTTTGACACAACTCCCAGTGTCCAGCCCCAGCCCTAGTAAATGCTGCACGTCTGTCTCTCTCTCTCAGTCCTTCAACTAGAGAGGGGAGTTAACCTGGGTTTCAGCTAACCACCTGAGGTAGACTGAACGAAGAAAAGAAACCCGTAACAAGAATTACCTTAGAAAATGTTCTGGACTAATGGGAACAGTCCAAAAGGAACATCAATGGCTCCAGGTTGGACTAATACCTATTTCTTCCATTTCTTCAAGCAGTTATTCCAAAGGTTCTTTCTTTCTTGTCCTCTTGCGTGAGTCTGAGCGAGACTTTGAGGCCTTCCCTGCACCAAATCCACTTCCTAAATTTCTGCAACCACTCATGAAAGCCCTCCTCTTTTCAATCAAAGCCACCTCTTAATCAGTTAATAACTCGTTCCAGAAAAATCCCACCAATTTCTTCGAGCTGACTCTTGAACAAAAACACTGCACCAGAATGGACATCTTAACTGTTCCTGAGGTTAGCTTTCACAAGATCTCCCTCCCATGCGAGCCTCTCATCCCCACTGTACTCCACAAGATGCGAACGAGAGTTCACCCGGAAAAAAAAAAAAAAAAACCAGTACAAGGGTCTACAAATTTCCATAAGAGGAATGTACCGGCCTGCAGTCCCGAGCCCTGAGGCACCCAGCGCCCTTGTCAAAAAGGAAAGACCATTTAAGGACCTCCATGTCCTTTTCCACTGCCACTGTTTACCTTGTGGAAATTGGCAAACCCTGTGACAGACGTTTCATTCAATGAGGTGTCCACAGTGCAGCAGGAATGTACTCCACCCTCCAAGGGGAAGACGGGAGAACTGAGGTTGTGCAGTCAAAATAACAAAAAAAAAAAGAATCCTGCAGCTTTAAAGGACTGATATGGAGAACAACCTAACTAATTAACTTACCCAGGGACTAATCGAACCCGCAGAAGATCTCTTTGATTGGTCATCAGCAGAGCAAATGGCATTCTGGCCTTAACCCATGAATGGCCATCTTGCCGCTATAGTTCTTGTCTGTTACCAGTTTGCGCCACTCATAGCCTGAGACCATCAGACCATGGGGGCCATCCGAGTGAATGCAGCCACATGCATCATCTGTGCTTTAAGATCTTATCCTTCCCTGGGAGGCAAAACATTTGAAGTTCTACCGACTGATCAGTCATTTTGGAAAGAAGCACATACAAGAGAAAATGTCACAGACAAACTATTTGGAAGGTCTTGGGTGGACCCATATGTTACCACCTATAGAGAGATGACAAACGAGTTTACCAGGAGGAAGCTAATATTTTTAAGTCTACAACTTTTGTGTCATTCGTTTTGTGATTTCTGGGTAGCGTGGATGTAATAGTTGTCGAGCAATTTGTGCAGCCAACTTGTTTCTAATTGGAGAAGTTACCCAGATCTCCAAAAAGAGCGTCTCATAATGCATTTGAGTGCTTGCAAAACAACCCAAAAGCGAAACTATTTATATTTTGGTCGTGACATCAATATCTCTTTTAAGGTATAAGACAACAGTATCCATGCAAAGCCTTGCTCAATCTGTTCACCATCAAGTTGTATTTATTGATCCTTCTTTGGCATCACTTAAATCAAGAGACACATCGCCACTGCAACCTTTCCTTGTTTCTTCTACCCTCTAGACGATATCTTAGGTTTCTCCCTCCTCTTTCAACTCCATAAACAATTTTTTTTTCATTAAACCACTCCAAATTTTCCTTTTTAACTGCTTGTATGAACTGCGTAAAACCATTATATTGCTCTAAAGTCTAGGTAGTTATTTCAGCATTCTTGTAACAATCCAGGACCTCATCCAAAATAGCCCTAATATATCCATGTTGCAGTGTCTCCTAGTGCATACAGGTTATAAGCCGGTCCGCTCTAATTCTATTTATTACAACCCAGTATCTCATCCAAAAAGGCAGGCAGAAGGTATTATTTAGGTTTCTTGATTGTGTATAAGTACCTAAGATCTCCTCATCACATAACTGATATGGAACTAAACATACGTCCACACGGATTCTCACAATTCTCATCTCTTCAATGCTAAATTTCTATGCCCAGATGATACAACATTACCAGCCTTGTTAATGTCTAACAGCTTATGGATGCACACTTCATCAAAAAAATATGTCATCTTCCAGGCAATACGTCTCCTATGTATGACTTGCACTCCTCTTCTTGGCACTTGGAAGAGGGAAAATTCTGAAGTTCGACTTCGAATGTTGTTCATTGGAAAACATAAATGCTCGACTACTAGTTCTGCCCCTAAAGTTGTTACTCACAATTAATTGTCACAAGATCAAAAGGTTGTCAAAGGCACAGGGTTAGCAGTCTCACCGCATGACAAGCTACCTGCATCTGGATAGCCATCCATAGTCTCTTCTGCAGTTCTCTTCGGCACAATGGCATGAGTAACAATATGGCCTTGGGGGTTGCACATTCTTGCAAAGCATGTGGTTGTTTTAACACACACTTCCAAAAAATCATGATGCACAGAAAGCATTCCTGGAAAATTCAAATGATTCCAGTAGTTAAAGGATCAGTTATTCCATGAAAGCTACATGGCCAAGAACGTTCCATTAAAGCCCACTTGCTTGCCAAATAAATGTTGGAGCCCCACTTAAATTTACTAAGGAAGATGGACTCCCATGTGGCTGTCCCACCCTTTTCATCTATGTGTTCTACCCCACGAGAGAGAGAGAGAGAGTTAAAAAATCGAGGCCTCCTCTTTGTTAGTAATAACCACTATGACCCAGACGCATGAAAGCACAAAGGCACCTAAGTTGGCAGATGTCAGTGTCAACAGTGATAAAACAAGCTCTTCCATTAGTTAAATCATCTGGGCCGGACTTTTTTTTCCCACATTTTCTCTCACGCATATTTAAAAAAAAAAAAAAAAAACTTCTTTTAGTTTGTCAATTACATACCTCGAAAAAAATAAATAATAAAATATTTCATGCATCAATAGAAACCATACGCAAAGAAAGACTGTCGCATCTTTTTTCTTTCTCGTCGGGTGATATACATTCATCAACTTCCTGATACATACTGTAAGCTTTTTAGATACACACCTAGTAGCAACCCAATACATATCTCCAGATAAATCGATATATATTTTTCAAAATATGATGTTCACCAATATATAGTATATGGCTAGTTGATACATATCTAGCAATATAGTCATCTAACATCCCTATACACACCTTCAGGTAAATCGATACATAGTGCAGAATATGATGCTCATCAGTACATACTACATAGTCAAGTGATATATACTTATCGATTTTCTCATACATACTGTAAGTTTTTCTAATACACATCCAGCAATAATTCAATACATACCTTTAGGTAAATCAACATATAATTTTCAAAATATGGTATTCATAATTACACACTGCACGGTTAGATGATATACACCTAACAAAATAGTCATCCAATGTTCCAATACATACTTTTAGTTAATCAATATATAATTTTTGGAAGAAATGGAGAAAGGAACTCAGAAGAAGAAGAAAGCTCTCACGGATGGGAGAACTCTTGATAAGGAAGAGGATAGAAGCAACATCATCTTTCTTCACGGATGGTTTCTCTTGGCTCGTGCAATTTTTTTTTTTATATTTTGTTTCTTTAAGTTAAGGGACTAACAGACTCCGTTAGTAGTAATCCTCTTATTCTTATTTGACTTTTAGGTTTTCTTTTTAAGATATGCAAGAGGAAATGTGTCAAAAAAACCTAAAACATTGCTTGAGGTCCTTACATGTTTAATTAACAATATCTATACCTTGCATACATAAAAACAGTTCATGCAAAACACCATTGTGAGGTTTAACTTCCACACGGCTGACTTATATGTCTAATGATATGTGGATACATAGTGCACCAAAACTAATGCTGTGGTCAAACCGTACTAATTAATCCCTGATAAAAATAATAGTGGTTGATGTTACTCCTAATGCCCTATTAATATGGTTAAATTAGTTCTCAAAAAATAACGGTTAAATTGGCTGCTCACTGATGTAAACTGAACCATGTCGTAGCTCATGCTCCATCCCCCTTCAAGGAAAGGCCCCTGAGTCTGTTGCATGGTCTAACACTGTACACAGATAAAGGATCTAAGAAAGGGTCTTGGTCAGTCCCTATCCATGTCCTTCGGTGGAGTTACTGATGACAAAGATAACTACTGAATCATGTCATCCCCTTGGCTCTTTGAGGGTCCAGAAGGAATTCCAGAAGTGGGGTACTGTTGATGTTAAGAGAAGTGATGATGCCATAATGGAACTCCAAAGATGGCATGGATTAGTTATGATGTAGTGGGATATGGAGGTTGGATGGAATGGAGGAGAGGGCCCTCCCTGAGTACCTAACCACCTCTCTTGCTTCTATTTACTTTGAGACAGATGACGAGTTTTTCTGGTCCCCAGCTTTTCAGACCACTCAGAGAATGGAAGGGTGAAAAACCTTGCAAGGAGATAAAAAAATTGCATGGGAGGAGAATATTTTTGCTTCCATCATACAATCCTCACCCTCAGACAAATCAAGGGAGTTAGTTTTCCATCTCTCTTAGATCAATTGTAAGTGATGGGAAACAAGACCATCTCAACGTGTTGAACACTTTATGCTCTCCTCTCTTCCCAAGTATCTAACACCAGAAAACAACCGATTCTAATTGAAGTTCTTCGAATTAACCTTTTCCTTTCTGTTTTCTTGAACCTCCACGTCAAAGTTTTTAGTTGCTTTGGGATTTATTTTTTTTACCATTATACCTATCTATCGCTTCGATCAGACCTAGAGGTTTTTCTTTAATGTTTTTTTAGTTTTCAGACTTCAGGGGAGGGGGTGGTGAATGCTCCACCACACACACGCGCGCGCACACAGAGAGAGAGGCCGGGTTGGGGGGGGGGGACTAAACATCTTTCCGAGATCCTCACATACTTCTCTCTTTTACTGAGAGAGAGGTTTTGATTTCTAACCTCAAGATCTTTCCGACGAATAACTGATATGGGACTAAACATATACCCACACAGATCCTCACATACTTCTCTCATTTAAGTTCTGGTATCCTCATCAAACTAAGGGTCTAAATCCATTCAAATCTAATCACAAGCACCATAATCGGCCTGTAATTAACCCCAATGAGCCCGTACTATAATGTTTCCTAGTCCATTCACATAACTTCGCCCAAAATAACTAGTCAAAAGTTACTTTTTGAGATTTCTTAATCCTATATAAATACTCAAATTTTTTTGGGCAAATAATCGATGTGAGACTAAATACATGCTCGCATAGATCCTTATAGAAAGAATTCTTACGGAAAAGTAATGGGTCGGCAGAAAAATTCCAAACCTTTGTGTGCGCCTGAGCTGTTTCTTGTTGAACATTATCACATACACTTTAGTGGTGACCTTGCAAATGAGATAAAAATGACCAATCTCCAAGCAATCAAAAAATTTTGGTATGTACATGTGCTCGTATACAACCTATGAACATAAATTTTAGTGGCTTCTTGGTATATAGAAACATTAGGAGATGTGAGATGGGTCCACCATATAAAGAAGGGGTCTGCATCAAAAGATTTTGTTGGGTCTGTTCCCTTGGATTTATATGAAAAGGATGGGCCGTGGTGCACCGTCAAAGCAGTAGATGTTTCCCCCCTAACTTCCCTTGCTCTCCTCGTCGGGAAACCGTGGCCACCCTCAGGACAAGACAAAACAGCTCTACAGTAAGATTCGGAGGCAAAAGAATAAAGTTGCAAAGGAGAAAAGCAAATGCGGAAGGACATCTACTCTAGGATTGCAATGTGGATGTGGGCAAAATAAAGATCACTTGCTTTTAAAGTCTCCCGGTACGCTTGCCTCCAGCCTTTACCTACCTTTCTGATAGCAAAGAAGTGATGCTAACCAACCAAATGGCCTGGATACTCGAATTTTGATGCACCAACGAGGCAGTTCTATAAATTTATGCGTTCATGAGTTGAACTAATTTAGTCTAAAATTTATAGAAGACTAATCACCTTAAAACATGCTTAAACATGGGTGAATTGTTATTTAGATGGCTACATGCTCGCATATTACACAACAGCAAGCCCTTGTTAAGGAAATTCTCATATTTTATTGCACCCCATGAAGTCCCTGTACTCGAAAGAGATAGAGACTGTGATGGATGCTGCACAGAGGTCTTTATGGTCTGTGAGACGATTATAACAAGCTATGACTCAAAATATGCAAATATATTCTCCCAAAGAACAGTGCTATCAATGCTTGCTTCTCATCTGATATCTTTTGGAGTATCTCTCTTTTACCAGATGCCTAACATGAAATATTACCCGAATCTATTGGCACAAACATGTCCCATCCCTCCCCCACCCCCAACCAACTGATGGGTAGGCAATGTGCTGACAGAAGGCAATATATATGCATGATATGTGGATGCTATTTATGTAAGCTTGGGGGTGGTACTGTGCCTATAGAATTTAACTAAGCTAGCACACTGAAAAGATCGTAGGTTTTTCTTCTTCTTCTTTTTTCTCCCTTTTTGATGATCCTAACAAGACGTAAGTCACAAGTCATTGATGTTATGAACAAGATGGAAGTATGGAGTAGGTGAAGAGACAGAAATAAAAATGGCATTCCTATTCATAAGAGAGAGGAGCATATTTATGCAACCTTACTTTATGCATGGAGAGATTATTTTTATATGTTGAACATGTGATATCTAAGTCACGAACTCCCAGCAAAGCAACCTCACGGTTATGCTACTGTTCGCCTTTTAGAACCTCATCCTATTTTTATTAAAAAGGTGTTTTTATACAAAAGCAACAACAAGAAAATATTGGATTTCTTATAATTGGAATGGTCAGTATCCTCTCTCCTAATGTAACAAGTTAGTAAAATGCTAACCAGGATGAAGTATCAAAAATATAATGATAATATCTATGGAAGCCCATAATTCACCCTCAGCTCATTCTTGAAACAGATCCCACTCAGTGGCTATAGTGCATGAGTGACCTGATAATGTTTCATTAAGTCCTCCCACTATTCTCAAATATATTCAGTAAGAGGCTAAGAGCATCCCAAGCGATTTCGAGGAAATGAGAGAATTTCTAATATGAAGCACAAAGTAATTTGAACACGAACCATCTACCATACTGGGAGTAGTGCAACCACCGAGCTATAGCTTAGTTCGCACACTCCAATGCACCTAAATTTCTTCATGTTAGAACGCTCTTGCTTGTAGGCTTGAGAGGTACAATGAGACTTCATTACCGTTTAAGCCATTACAATTGTTAATGGTCTAAGGTGATCCTTAGTAAATCCCTGAAACACTTTGGAAGGTCATTAACCAATTAATCCCTTGCATGAATGAGTACACTTATGAGACGTGAATGGATGGATGAACTGCCATGGAGGGGCCCAACAGCAGAGGAGGGGTGAAGAAAATGTCTGATGTGAGCAGAATAAAAAATTTCAGTTGATGGGATCTTAGGGTGGTCAGAGATCAGGTTGGGGTGCAGAGTGGTTTGGACTTTGGAGACTTCCTTCAGCTTGTGGGACACAGAGAAGGTGACATTTGAAAAAAGGCACCATTGCTGCGAGTTGGAACTACCCATAGGTCTAGAATCTCTCTACATTTATGGCAAGCTTCAGGGAGGAAATGAACCACCAATGGAGTTCATACTTATCTAAGAGATAGGTCGATCAAATAATTCAATTGAACTAGATTTTCAGGAAAAGAATGTTATAATACTATTTAAAACTTCTAAATAAAATGTCTGGAGTCCATATTACTTCATCTGGTACCTACTCGAAATGTTCTCGGACTACAATTATTTATACTTTTCTTTGGCTGACAGAGAATAAATATGAAAAGATATTCAGTTTAGGATTGTGGTGTCAACAGTATGTTTCATACTGGCAATATCTCCATGGATCAATAATATCTGACAAATGCATAAAAGAAATTTTTGTACTTCATGGTCCTCTCATAAATTTGATGAGTTGTGACAAAAACACCAGACATTATCTATTCACAAAATTTAGCGAGTACAATTGAGTCTTATGACCACCACTTCTAACTGCCACATGAGCAGACAGGACTCTTGCTGAAAGAGAGTCAATCAACAGCTCTTACTACTTCATACATCTAAAATCAATACAAAAATATAATACCCTACAAAAAAAGTTAACACGAACATCTTGAGTTACTTAACACCCAGCATCCATGACATTAGCACTTGTTTTCAGTATATATCTTTCAGAAGCATTCCCAGGGTACAAGAACTATACTGCTCTGTAGCCCATGCCAGTTCTATCCTTATTCCAAACAATGACCTTAACCAAGCTCATCGTTATGAGGAAACAAAATGACAGTAGCTATCATTGTCAAGTTCTTATACAGTAGATGTACCTGAAATGTCGTAATCGCTGGTTTAGGAGTGTACCTACATACATCTACAACGCTGTGGAAAAAGAGTTAAGGGTGAGCTGACCTGTTAATTGTTTTGCTTCTTCTGGCTCTCTTTGTAAGACTGTCCCTTTTCCAACCGGCAACAGCTTGTCCTTGACTGCTGATTCTTCCTCTCCACAAATCTTTTCCCAGAAGATCGAGCAAAACAAATGAATCGTCTAGAGAACAGGAATCGGGACGAGGCATTTCCATGGTCTGTCCTTATGAAGCCTAACAAAAGAATGCAAGAATAGGATGTTTTCAGTCTGAAGTACTAATTTACTGCTATCTGCAGCATGTTCCAATCAATGAATTCAGATGAAATTAACCATTGATTGGTAGCAAGCAGACACTGAATAATTTGAATAAGCAAAAGAATAATCATGGGGCATAGAAAAACAATGAGATCAAACTCAATGCCATTTAGGGTTCATAGCATCTACTGAGATCCTTCGAGGCTCTCTGTGTGATGAGAAGTTGAGCATGAACATGAACATTGGACCACTAATCCTAACTTTCAGCATATGCTGATCATCATCAAAATCCAATATCATTATTTGCCATAAGAAAACCTATATTCAAGTAATCAGATAAACCTTAAATTGTCGGCCCTATCTAGGTTTGAAGGAATGGTTAGGTCTTTCAAGAGACCTAAGCAGTATCAAATTCTAAAAAGGTATTTTCACTACTGCTGCTTCTAATATGAGAACTCTTTTTTAATGGACCCAATGCTCATTGTCAGGAGCTGTATTTCATTTGGAGCTAGGAACCAGAAATGAATGCCCACCAATATGATCTATGGTTTGCAGAATAAATGAAGCTTAATATTGAAATGTTATGTAATATGTAAATTACGTAGAAATTAAAATGCACAGACAGTTAAGGGTGTTATCCAACAGTTACTTAAGTCAGGAATGCCTGCTGGAATGAGTAATCAAGGTTCTCAAATAAATTTACACAAAGAGGGTGCTTTTTGATGCAGGTGCAGAAGCAAAATTCCAAAGGATTCTCTCTTTTTCTCCTCGGGATGTAGCACTACAGGTACAAGATTTTGGGTACTGAGGCTGGTGCTTGTGCATAAGCACAGCTAGAGCTCACCAGTGAAGGCTGCAAGGACAATGCATTTGAAATATCTTCAAACCAGAAACGAGGCAATAAACCTGTTGGAAGTGGTTCTGAAAGGACATTGACATGAATATGTGTGACCCATATATGTGAAATAAGTCTTTTGACTGTTTGGTCTACCTACTACATTATTAACCCATCACAGTGAAGCAGATTGCTCTGCATGCAGCAAAACAGCGAGACTGCAATTGAGGAAGCCCAAGGGGATCTTCAAAAGCTAGTCAACATTGAAAATTGCACTGTTTTACATGATCTATGGATTTAGAAAACTGTCCTCAGTCTTGGTTTTAGGGGAAAAAAGTTAAAATACAAGCATACAACTGCGACAGTTGAGGCTTTCCAGCTGTGACCTCTGGTCACTATTACAGCCCTATAAATCCTTTCCAGTCCCCATAATGTCTTCACTTCTTTATTACACCGGATGGAAAATCTGAGGGTGCTTTTTACTCAACTATGTGGCTCATTAATCAATGTATAGATATTCATCTGAAAAATGGTGATACGGTGCCTAATCATCTACACATGAAATTCATGTAGACAAATTACTGAAGTGATTGGAAGTCAATAAGCCTCTTAAATTAATTATTAAAACAAGTGGAGGACCTAAGCATGTAGTGCCATGCAGTTGTAAGATATCTAAATACATATCTTCAGAAAATGAAATAAATTATGTCCTGCATGGTATAAATGTAGGTCACCAAGCCTATCTATCCAAGCAGTAGCCTAAGCTGAATATTATCCTCCTAATGCTCATAATGTAACATAGAAGCAAGAAGATACATTAGGTACCCCATTGCAGGTTCTATGACCTGAATATAAATAAATGAACAAAAGAGTTTGCAGAACTGTTCTCAACAGAATGCCTACAAAAATAAACATTTCATGCAAAGTTGTGGAATTGTATGCTATAATATTAGAATCCACGCAGACATAGGCAGGAATGCAAGCTACTTCAGGTGTAACCATTACACGAGAACGAAACACTATGTAAGTTGAGTTTGCAGGAAAGACGTTTGATGGGTCAAGAGATCCCAAGAGAGCAAGAGCAAAAGATCTTTCCAATTTGAATATTTGGAGCATTAAAGATGCAAGGATAGCAGTAAAATCACCAATTTAATGAGATATCAAAGGTTAGATAGAAGCCCCTCTTTCAATGCGATTCAGTATAGGCACATCTTAGAACTACATGCCACTGTCAATAATTCATGAGATATAAAATACAAAATTCAGATGGGAGATTAGGCCCACCTACAGAGATGGTAAAGGAAAATATGCACCATACATAAAGTTCCCTAACATTTGAAACTACATAAAGCTATGCCTTCTAGACTCTCCTACAGGATGAGCTATGCAGCACTTGCAACAGCTTCAGAGAAAGGTCAAATCACAGGTGAAGTAGGGGGGCAGAAAGATTTCAAAATTGAACATTTTGCATGAAAAATCATGATTTTTTTATTATCATTATTTATGTACAGAAATTAGGCATGTTTCCAATATAATTGTTGAAATTGACTCACATTAGCGCACTAGCATAGTCCAACTATGATATGATTTATGTATGTTACAATGGAATATTTAAACTCGTCAAGTGAAGGCAGTAAAATAGCATGAAGCTATTTTTCATAATATCCTCTACCAAACAAGGGAGGCTTAATCCGCAAAGACACAAAAATGGGATCTTTGTATGCAATTGATCTATAGTAAGATATTTATGTGTGAAAAACCCATTATTCAATAAAGACACTACTAGAAAACAACATCAATAACATAATAAGAACATATGCCCTGCATAATGTACACCAATATTCTTGATCAGGAATTCAGAATGATAAAATCATGATTAAAAATAACCTAAGTGACGCGTGCACTCTAATGCTCCCATCCATAAGATTATGAAGATTCTGTTTCGTTTGTTGCATGGAAGAAATAAAGGAATTCATTCCATTCTCAAGTTATTTACCCTCAACACACAAAAATCATACATAATAAAATGGAAATCAGATCACTTTTCTTGCAAATTTCAAAGTAAAACAAATTAGCACGGAAGAAATAGCTCAAGTGCAAGATTCTCATGTGACTCTCTTAAATTAAATCTATGGGTTTAGAGATTTGAACATCATCTTAATTAATGCTCTGAGCTTTTAGCTTTGTGCAAAAGATTCCAATAGTTGATTTCCCTACGGTTGGAACATGTTCAAATCAATCTATCCTTCCTCCCTTCTTTTTCCTTATGTTTTCTACTCAATTATTTTGAGTCATTTCACATTACTAGGTGCCAAAGCAACTTTGAAAAGCCAGTTCATGGCTTTAGGCAAGAATACCTTCTTATTATATAATTCAAGGGGAGGTATGGAAATTATCATGTAGAAAATTGGAAAGAACAAAGGTGTTCGCTGAATAAAATGATAAGATACTCTATTATGCCATGATGCCCTTGTCCAAGCAACAATAAATGTTATTTTCAAAAAAAATATTTCTATGAATTTGCATAGCAGGACTAAAGGAGAAAAGCATGGTCTAACCAACCAACTAGAACTACCTAGTTCAAGGAGTACCAACTAGAACTGCCTAGTTCGAGGAGTACTAACTAGAACTGGTGCAAAATCAGGTCGGTTTGGCTTCTTGGTTCAGAAAACAGTGCGGCCTAAACCACTCTAAATCAAGTAGAATTGAGCGATCCCATGACCAAAAAGAGAGAAGGCCACAGAATGCCATGCACCTCTCTTTTCTTAAAAAAATGTGAATGGGAGGATGAGTTATGTGAAGAAAAGCTTGTATACTGTAACACAGGATGAAGTTCATAATAAAAATTTAAAATCCTTGCCCCAATTAAAAAGCATTAAAAGGAAGATGGTCTTGATCATAAGAAATCTGTAGAGAATGATATGGACCAAGATATGTAGATCTCATATAGATACCCATGAAAGAGGCTCTCACCAAACCGGTATAGATCTACGTTAGTATAGTTCAGCTAGGTGCTATACACTATCTGACCATTACAGTCCTAGGTATGGAGATTGCAGATTTGGAGCAGAGCCTCTGCAATGGAAACTTAAAAAATGATGAAATATACGATAGCATTATAAAAATGCCAAAGCACTGAGAGGGAAAAATGAAGAAGAAGAGCTCTCGTGTAGCGACTTTTAATTTTAAATAATTGCTTTTGAGATTAAAAAACAAAAAAGTGCTTCCCACGCACCCGCGCAGAAAGCACTTCCTCGCCTTTCTAGGTAGAATTATTTACCGGATATCCCCCCGAGGAGGAAAATGCAGGGCATGAGCTAGATATACATAATAGACAATAAAGCAATGATATGATGTGCATGAAAGGGACTTCTTGCATTCAAAATTGAGATAGAGGAAGCTCCCAGACTGATATGGTTAGTAACTTAACTCTGATTGCATATTGTTGAAGAAACTCAACCTGATTATTCAGAGGAAACGATCATAACTGACATGGATAATCTTTCACTATTAGACTGTCCTCTTGTTGGACCTAATCCTCTTGCAGTCCACTTTTAACCAATAGACAACCATGAGTGCATTGGTGCAAATGCAATATGCAGATGAAAATGAGGCAATCCACTCGTTTGCAAGGTTACCTTCAAAAAGCCTGCAACAATGTAAGTTAAGAATATTTGTGGTCCGACATAGACAAAATGGAGTTCAGGGTCAATAAATTAGGTATCAATTTTCACAGAATCTGTACTCACCCTTCTATTCACGATTGGCATGAAGTTTTTAGTAGATTTATTTGAGATGTCAGCTGGTTGATCAAATTAGCAGTTTCAAGATGGCTAGGGTGATGCATTTTAACCCATCTTCAAATTTTCAGTAACATCCTTCTGTTATCTGCCAATGAATTTAAAGGGTCCAAAAATAAACAAGCTTACCATATGGACGCAATTACCAGCAAATATCTTACCAAACACCCATAATTGTCTTGGAGAAACATGGTTCTGTTATTAAGATCTACTTAAGTGGAGCCTCGTTCTGTGAAAAGCAAATGATGTGAATCATCACAAAACAAAGCACAAGGGAGCTAAACTGAATGGAGCATTGCAAGACCATGCTACATATGGATCCCATTTGAACAGAGACACCCAATGCACTTAAAATTACCAAAGGCGAAGCAGAATAAAGGTCTACAGACCAATCAATAAACATAAAGAAAACACGTGTCATCTTCCACATAAAGCTTAAATATCAAAGTTTTGCTTGAACCATAAAAATTGTTCTCTAAATTCGTTGGATTCACCTCTTATGTGATTCTTACCATTGTTAGGAAAAAAAACTACTGCCATAGAGTATTGAACTAGCTTAAACCTTTAAACAATGCAAAGTTTGGCCCTTATATTCAATGCTCAGTCTTCCTTCCCCCTTTCTTCTTACTCTGTTTCTATTCCTCTTCAAAATTGGTAAATTTCAATATACACATATAGAAAAGCTGAGAGGATGAACTTCGAAGGACCACTGCAGAGAATCATATGCATTCAATAAAACATTGTCGACACATGCTCTTATTTCTCTACCAATACTTATATTATTGCAAGGAAAAAAATTATTATTAATTACAATAAGAAGGATGAACAATTTAATCAGATCTAAGCACATAAGTAACATTCTTGCACATTATATATTTTAAAAACAAACAAACTCACATCATTATGAGCTACAACTTCTCGCCAACAGGCCTCAGCCGCATCTCCACCAACCGTTTCCTGAACTCTCCATCACTGACCTTCAGCATCTCGGACAGCGGCAACGAGAACCCATTCTCCACCAACATCCGATGCCGGGGCTTAATCTTCCCCTCCAGGCTACATGAGAAGTACTGCGGGAATTCCTTCAGCTCCGACAGCTCCCTCCCCATCTCCCCCACCAAAAACTCCACCTTCGGCCGGAAATTGTTCTCGATGCTGAACGTCAACAGCCCCGGCGACCTCAAGACCATCTTTTTCGTCTCCCTGTAGGAGAATCCCAGGCTCTGGAGGTAGTCCAGCTTGGGGATAAGGGTGCCCTCGACGCTGGACACCAGGAGAACGGTGGTCTGGCAGGTGATCCGGTGCTGCCCGACGAAGCCGAGCCGCCGGAGGAAGTAGAGGGCGGGCTGGAGCTGGCCGGGGACGCTGCAGACGAGAAGACGGGGACAGCGGACGACGGCCTTGCGGATGTCGGCTGACGGGATGGCGGCGAGGCCGAGAAGGAAGTCGAAGACGGGGCGGAGGTCCGCGGCCGGGTCGGAGGTGAGGAGATGGGGGTACATGGAGAAGATGCGTCCGGAGTCGGCGGGTCGGAGGCCAAAGGAGGCGAGGAAGTCGGCGACGGACCGCAGGGAGGAGAGGGGGGCGGCGCGGACGGCAGGGTTGAGGGAGAGGGCCTTGGAGGAGTCGACGCCGAGGTCGTGCTCGAGGTAGAGGAGCTTCTCGCGGAAGCGGAGGCCCGAGTCGCCGCCAACGGCGGTGGTGGAGGAGGAGAGGACGGTCGGGTAGAGGGGCCGGAGAGGGGTGAATGCGGTCCTAGGTTTAAGGATAGGGTTTTTGGGGGGCTTGGCGGAGGGAGGAGGGATAGGGGAGAGCTGGAGACGAAGCGCCATCCTTCATTAAACTGATAAAAATCGCTGTATTGTTCCTTCAACAGATTCAACTCTCCTGCTTTCTCTTATTCTCTACATATCTTGTCCCCCTTATCACCTTGTATTTGTCTTCCAGAACAATGTCCAACCACATCGTTATTATAGGTGTATAGGTAAAGACTAGGGCTAGGGCTGGAAGTCTGCCGGATCCTATTTGAACCCAGCCTAAATTTTTTTTTTTCGAGCCAGATTTAGGCCCAAAAATTTTTAGATAATACAGGCCCAAGCCCAATTAAGCCAGCCCAAATTATCCCATTTGGGCCAAAAATAGATCTGTCCCAAACTCATTGAAGTTTAATTTTTCATAATATTGCTTCATAAGAAAATGATTTAGTTAAAAATTAGCCCGATTGAAGTTTATTGCCAACTAAATCTATTTTAATTTGTTCTTCCTTATTATTCTTTCTAAATAGCAACATACAAAAATAAATTAATTTGGATCTAAATGCGAGCTTTGTTTCGGGCCTTGTTCGATCTTAGGCTCGAGCTGGGCCCGAGTAGGGCCAGTGACATACCTGAGCCCGGCCCGATAAACAAATGCGTTCTATATTTAAGCCCAAACCCATTTTGAACTCTTTCAGACCTAGCCTGAAATCTGTGCCGCAAGGTTTAATCTTGCATAGTTTATATCTCATGTGTAATGATAATTATGGGCTATAATTCTGTCTCTTTTATTCTTAGAGATTATGCGGAGGCATGTCATATGGCCAAGGAATGGCTAGCCTTTGTTTGGATCAAATTCTTCATTACTCTAATAAATCGATGTGCCAAGTAGGGTGCTTAAATTCGTTTCAAAGTGCTAGCTTGCTAATAACAACCTATCATACCTCAGTTGGTGGGAGACTCCCTAACTGCCTTCATCAAAGAACATCAGATTCATAAAAGTATCAAAAACAAGCAACTCTCCTCAGCATAGCCGAAAAACTTTGGCGCAAGACTACATCCGTCGCTCTTTGTAGCACCATGAGAGCCTTAAAGCTCTCGAGATGATCCATGTAATCTGAGGTAGTATTATATACCTCAAACTGAGGTATTTTGAACCTTCTCGATGATAGTTCTTCCATGATCTCTTTGGAGAAAAGGGTTAGTCATCATCTCCATATTGGCTCTGGGCTCGACATTCCTCTCTCTCAAGGGTTCAATCTTGGTATTCATCTTCTTGATCTTGCAATTGAGGTCGG
The DNA here is from genome assembly GCF_009389715.1 of Phoenix dactylifera. Taxonomy (NCBI): domain Eukaryota; kingdom Viridiplantae; phylum Streptophyta; class Magnoliopsida; order Arecales; family Arecaceae; genus Phoenix; species Phoenix dactylifera. Next base: position 5,009,087 of record NC_052397.1, on the reverse strand, counting down.
CCTCCCTCCTAGGGTGCCTCTCTAGTTGGAGGGATGAAGAGCCATGCAGGCTAGTGCTCTTCTTAGCATTGAGTTTTTAGGGCAATGGTCAATGTTTTGCTCTAGACCATCTTGGCAACTCTGTTGACCGATTGACTACCTGGCATTCAGTTGTTGCATGTTCTACACATGGCCGTTAAGGTCTACACTTGCCATATCAGCAAATTGAGTTGCTTAGCAGTGACAACCTCAAAGGTCCATTGAGGGGCATAAGATCTCCAGAGGTTTTGCTGGTAGCTATTAGACTCCTATTGAACTTGATTGGTGGTAGACTGATGATTGTTTCTTCTGCACTTCATCTCATTAGATCTTCAGTAAATCTTAGTCCCCTTTCTCTAGTACCAATCAGTTGTTGCCCAAAATCTGACCTAGAGGAGTTGGCGTTCTAGCAGAGACTAGCTACGCCACTCATCTAGAGCTAGGCTGCATGGTACAAGAGCCAACCTGTTACGGGGGAACTTAGCCACCATGCCCCACGTGACCGGCACGCGCGCCCAGGAAGACTACGGCAGCCCCTTGATCCAGCAATCCGACCCCGAGTCGGACATCTTCGGCTCCGCAGCCCGACCCCGAGTCGGCAGCCCCTTGATCCAGCAATCCGACCCCGAGTCGGACATCTTCGGCTCCGCAGCCCGACCCCGAGTCGGCAGCCCCTTGATCCAGCAATCCGACCCCGAGTCGGACATCTTCGGCTCCGCAGCCCGACCCCGAGTCGGACATCTCTCGACAACGACAGGCTATTCCCCAGAGGCACGCCGCGGCCCTCTGCTCCACTACACCCAGCAACAGTCGTATCCGGCGCTGCTCCACGATCCCCTGTAACAGCCGTACAAAGCGGAGCTCCACTACGCCCTGTCATGGCCGTACCCAGCGCTGCCCCACGACGCCCTGTAACGGCCATGTCAGTGGCAGCTCCATCGTGCTACACGATGACCAACCCCCCAAAAGGACCCCCCAGCCTGGTATATATGCGGCTGGGGGGAGAAGGGGGGGTAAGCAAGAACTTCCAGAGCATTCTCTTACTTGCTACTATTATCTCTCCTTCTCCTCCAATCTCCTCTGACTTGATCGTCGGAGGGCCCCCACTACCCCAGTGGTGGTGCGAGGCTTGCTTGCAGGTTTTCCGGTGGAAGGTGGAGCGCAATCAACACCAACCAAGGCAACTCAAACGGAACCCCGTTCACACCGCTGTGCCAATCGTTCTCGGTTTGGACCACCAGCAACAGTTGGCGCTAGAAGGAGGGCCGAATCTCAGAGCGATCGTAATGGCACGGCGAGGTGGTCGTGGAGCTTCCAATGCCTCTGGTCGCGGGGCCTCTCGCGCCTCCGGCCGGGAGGCCGCTGCGTCTCCAACACATTCTCAGCAACACTCCACCGCTCCACCTCCCATTCAGATGGTCGAAGCCGCTCAGTTCGACCAGTTAGCCCAGCAGGTTCGCACCCTCGCGGAGGCAGTGCAGAACCTGCAGGGTGTGATGTCTCGGGCGCCGCAGCGGGCCCAGGAGCCGCTGCTCCCTGAGCGCTCACCTGTCCTCCTCAACCCGCGCTCCTTCCTCTCCCATGGGGAGGAGCGCCGGCGCGAGGAAGATTCTCGAGCACGGTCCATTCTGCCGGGACCTTCCCATCGGAGCTGCGCGGGGTACGAGAGGCGGGCCCGGGCGCGTTCCCAGACCCCCCAGTCCTCAAGGAACCCGCGCTCCAGTCGGTCCCCCTCTCGGTGCTCCTTGTCTCCCACCCATCGGTCGCGCTCCCTGGACCGGCGGGTGGACGATCTCCACCGACAACTCCAGGTCCTGAAGGGCCACTCCAAAGATCCCTTCGCCGACTTGGAGATCTCCTCCCAGCCGGCGCTTGCCTCGAGGATCCTGCGGACCCCGAATCCGCCGGAGTTTAAAATGCCGGCGATCGAGCCCTATGACGGGGCGGCGGACCCGCGGGATCACGTCGAGAGTTTCAGGACCCTTATGCTCCTCCACGGAGCATCAGATCCTCTCCTCTGCAAGGCCTTCCCGGCGACCTTCCGTGGCCCGGCAAGGGCGTGGTTCGCCGGCTTGGAGGCTAACTCAATCCAGTCCTTCGACCAGTTTACTCGCCTCTTCATCACCCATTTCGCCGTCAGTAACCGGCGGCGACTGGTCTCCGACTCCCTCTTTGATGTCCGGCAAAACGAGGGAGAAAGCTTGCGGGATTATCTTACCCGCTTCAACAAGGCTACGCTGGAAGTCCGGAACCTGAGCCAGGAGGTGGCTCTTTCAGCCCTGAAGCGTGGCTTCCGAAAGGGCAGACTCACCTTCTCCCTGGACAAACGCCTGCCGCGGAGCTTCCCGGAGCTGTTGTCCCGGGCGAACCAGTATGCGGACGCCGAGGAGGCGGCCGCCCACCGGAGCAAGGAGGCCGCCGAGATCCCTCCAAAGCTCGGGAAGAAAAGGCGAAAAGAGGCACGCCAGAGGAGGAGCCCGACGCCTCAACGTCGGCGCAGAAGCCTGTCGCCGGCGAGGAACCACGGCGCCCTACGCCCTCGTTCTCCGCCCCGACATTTAACCGGTACACTCCTCTCCTGACTCCCCGGGCCCAGATCCTCATGGAAATCAAGGGGCGGGAGGACCTCCCGGTCCCGAGACAGATGAAGAAGATTCCTGGGAGGAGGCCCTCTCGGGCGTACTGTGAGTACCACCGGGACCACGGCCACGACACCGAAGACTGCTTCCAGCTTCGGGACGAGATCGAGGCTCTCATCCGCCGGGGGCGTCTCGGACGATATGTGAACGACCGACGTCCCCCCGCGGACCCGCGTCCAGCCGACCCGGCTCCTCCGGAGCCTCGGGAGCAGAATCGACCCGTTGCGGGCGTGATCCACACTATCACTGGGGGCTGCTCACGGCCCGTGAGGAACGCAGGGGGCTAGGTCCTTAGCGCACAAGATCATGAGGCAAGGCTATTATTGGCCTACCTTGTTGGAGGACTCGAAGGATCACGTGCGGAAATGCGGCGCCTGCCAGCGCCACGCCAACGTCCAGAGAGTCCCTTCTGTCCCCTTGGCCCCGATCACCGCACCCTGGCCCTTCGCACAGTGGGGAATGGATATCCTCGAACCATTCCCCGTCGCTTCAGCCCAGCGGAAATTTTTGATTGTTGCAATCGACTACTTCACCAAGTGGGTAGAAGCAGAGCCGCTGGCCACTATCACGGAGGCGCAAGTCCGGAAGTTCGTGAAGAAGAACATCATTGTCCGATTTGGGGTACCTCGGGTCCTCATCTCGGATAATGGTCGACAGTTCGACAACAAGCATTTCCGTGACTTCTGCGAGGAGTTCGGGATCGAGCATCGGTTCACATCTGTGTCGCATCCCCAAACCAACGGTGAGGCCGAGGTCACAAATCGGACGATCCTCCAAGGAATTAAGGCGCGAATCGGTCGGACAGGGCAAGCTTGGGTCGAAGAACTCGAGAATGTCCTATTGGGCGTATCGGACCACGCATCGGACCCCTACCGGGGAGACGCCATTCAGCCTAACCTATGGCACGGAAGCGGTCGTCCCCGTGGAGCTCGGACTCCCCTCACCTCGGGTCGCCGCGCACCGACCCGAGGTCAATTCGGAGCAGCTCCGAGGGAACCTGGACCTCTTGGAAGAAGCAAGGGAAATGGCGCAGGTTCGGATGGCGATGTATCAGCGGAGGGTGGCCCGATATTACAACTCCAAGGTCCGACCGAAGCTTTTCAGAATCGGAGATCTGGTGCTAAGGCGAGCTAAAGCATCTCAACCTGCGGAAGGTGGGAAGCTAGCGCCAAATTGGGAAGGCCCGTATAGGGTTCGCTGGGTAAACCGACCTGGCTCCTACCAGTTGGAGGCCCTAGATGGTCGAGAAATTCCAAGGAGCTGGAATTCCGCTAACCTGCGGATGTATTACCAGTAGAACGACAATGCCAGAAAGACAGTTCAAAAATGTATAACACTTTTCATTTCAATAATTTCTGGTTACAATGGCGTGCTCGTGTGATTACAAGGAATTCCCAGAGGGAAATTAGGGTGTAAAGAAAGTAAAGAAGAGGTGGAGACTCCGAGGAGCTGAAGATCTGGGATCCCGAAACCTCCATCCGAAGCGGCTGCAATCCCACCGGAAGTGGGTGCTTCCAACCGGAGGCGCCATCGACGTCTCACGAAAAAGACGAAGAGCCGGCGCGGATGAAGAAGAAGTGGACGAAGGAGAAGTCCACACTGCTCCTACCCAGAGGCGCCATCCACGCTTCACGAAAAAGACGAGGAGCCGCCGCAGAAGAAGCTCCCGCTGCCTCTAGGGGAACGCCACCTCCAAGGGATATTCCGGTCCTCCCCAGTGTTAGGGGAGAGAAGGGATACAAGGGAGAAGAGCATATGGAGGCGCGATCCCGGATGGAGCGTCTGGCGCAGAGCTCAATCGGGAGGGGGGACTGAAAGGAGGGGGGATGTGATCCCGGATGAAACGCCTAGAGCGGAGTTCCGCCGGGGAGAACCTCCTTGTTGATCCCAGATGAAATGGCGGAAGTCGCGAAGGGCGCGCCTCCCGTTCCTTCGGTAGGGGTCTCTCAACCATGCGCCGGAGAGGAGGCCCACGATCCATGGCAACCTGAACAGCTCCGGCTTGGCAGGCTCCATCGCACCTGCACTTATATTTATAGCCAAACTGCGGCCCCCCGGTCGTTCCGATGCGGGTGGCTCCAATAAAGGCGGGCGCACCGAATCCGGAGCCGTTCCGGCTCTCGAGGCGTATCCTCCCACGATCTCCTAAGCGTCGTTCTCCTTAATTGCATTCTTTGTGCAGGACACTCCGGGCGGCATGTATCCCTCGGTCCACGTATCTCCGCTCGCGCCCAGGCCGCATCCGCCTCGAAAAACGCGCGTATCGCGGCCGCTTAACTGACACTCCTTGCAAGCAGCAACTGGCGGTCCGATTTCCCAGGTAACGCTTCAATTAGCATTTAATGCCCTTCTGGTGTTCCCCAGGCGACGCTTGGAGAGGAGGAGAAACACGATCGTAGCTGGACACGGAGAAATCCCGTCGAGTGGCAAGCGACAGGCGCGTGGCCAACGAGCGGAATTTTCCGAGGCTCGGCCCTCGGATGCCAGGCTAACCCGATGACCATCCCGGGAGCAGACTAGCCTGAAGCCCCGACCGGTCGCCTCGGCTTGCGCCAGCCTTGGCCGACCAACGAGCGGAATTTTCCGAGGCTCGGCCCTCGGATGCCAGGCTAACCCGATGATCATCCCGGGAGCAGACTAGCTTGAAGCCCCGACCGGTCGCCTCGGCTTGCGCCAGCCTTGGTCGACCAACGAGCGGAATTTCCTGAGGCCTGACAACCCTCAGATGCCAGGCTAACCCGATGATCATCCCGGGAGCAGACTAGCCTGAAGCCCCGACCGGTCGCCTCGGCTTGCGCCAGCCTTGGCCGACCAACGAGCGGAATTTCCTGAGGCCTGACAACCCTCAGATGCCAGGCTAACCCGATGATCATCCCGGGAGCAGACTAGCCTGAAGCCCCGACCGGTCGCCTCGGCTTGCGCCAGCCTTGGCCGACCAACGAGCGGAATTTTCCGAGGCTCGGCCCTCGGATGCCAGGCTAACCCGATGATCATCCCGGGAGCAGACTAGCCTGAAGCCCCGACCGGTCGCCTCGGCTTGCGCCAGCCTTGGTCGACCAACGAGCGGAATTTCCTGAGGCCTGACAACCCTCAGATGCCAGGCTAACCCGATGATCATCCCGGGAGCAAACTAGCCTGAAGCCCCGACCGGTCGCCTCGGCTTGCGCCAGCCTTGGCCGACCAACGAGCGGAATTTCCTGAGGCCTGACAACCCTCAGATGCCAGGCTAACCCGATGATCATCCCGGGAGCAGACTAGCCTGAAGCCCCGACCGGTCGCCTCGGCTTGCGCCAGCCTTGGCCGACCAACGAGCGGAATTTCCCGAGGCTCGGCCCTCGGATGCCAGGCTAACCCGATGATCATCCCGGGAGCAGACTAGCCTGAAGCCCCGACCGGTCGCCTCGGCTTGCGCCAGCCTTGGCCGACCAACGAGCGGAATTTTCTGAGGCCTAACCCTCGGATGCCTGGCTTAGCGCCGGAAGAAGTTCCTGAGGCCTAACCCTTGGATGCCTGGCCTAGCGCCAGAAGAATTTCCTGAGGCCTAACCCTCGGATGCCTGGCTTAGCGCCGGAAGAAGTTCCTGAGGCCTAACCCTCGGATGCCTGGCTTAGCGCCGGAAGAAGTTCCTGAGGCCTAACCCTCGGATGCCTGGCTTAGCGCCGGAAGAATTTCCTGAGGCCTAACCCTCGGATGCCTGGCTTAGTGCCGGAAGAATTTTCTGAGGCCCAACCCTCGGATGCCTGGCTTAGCGCCGGAAGAATTTCCTGAGGCCTAACCCTCGGATGCCTGGCTTAGTGCCGGAAGAATTTCCTGAGGCCTAACCCTCGGATGCCCGGCTTAGCGCCGGAAGAAGTTCCTGAGGCCTAACCCTCGGATGCCTGGCTTAGCACCGGAAGAATTCCCTGAGGCCTAACCCTCAGATACCTGGCCTAGCGCCAGAAGAATTTCAAGAGTCAGGAGTCAGCGAGACGCTACCAAGAGTTAAAAAGAGGAAGGATGTCCGCCGAAATCCGCAGACTGCCAGATCAGCGACAACCGCTATACGCCATAAAAGAGGCGGGGAGCTCGAGGTGCGCGCGCCTTTCCGAGGGATGGCGGCAATCTCGAAGCATCACTCCCTTCACCCGTTCCCCTTCTGGTTCCAGGCTCGGAAGTGGGGGGCTACTGTTACGGGGGAACTTAGCCACCATGCCCCACGTGACCGGCACGCGCGCCCAGGAAGACTACGGCAGCCCCTTGATCCAGCAATCCGACCCCGAGTCGGACATCTTCGGCTCCGCAGCCCGACCCCGAGTCGGCAGCCCCTTGATCCAGCAATCCGACCCCGAGTCGGACATCTTCGGCTCCGCAGCCCGACCCCGAGTCGGCAGCCCCTTGATCCAGCAATCCGACCCCGAGTCGGACATCTTCGGCTCCGCAGCCCGACCCCGAGTCGGACATCTCTCGACAACGACAGGCTATTCCCCAGAGGCACGCCGCGGCCCTCTGCTCCACTACACCCAGCAACGGTCGTATCCGGCGCTGCTCCACGATCCCCTGTAACAGCCGTACAAAGCGAAGCTCCACTACGCCCTGTCATGGCCGTACCCAGCGCTGCCCCACGACGCCCTGTAACGGCCATGTCAGTGGCAGCTCCATCGTGCTACACGATGACCAACCCCCCAAAAGGACCCCCCAGCCTGGTATATATGCGGCTGGGGGGAGAAGGGGGGGGGTAAGCAAGAACTTCCAGAGCATTCTCTTACTTGCTACTATTATCTCTCCTTCTCCTCCAATCTCCTCTGACTTGATCGTCGGAGGGCCCCCACTACCCCAGTGGTGGTGCGAGGCTTGCTTGCAGGTTTTCCGGTGGAAGGTGGAGCGCAATCAACACCAACCAAGGCAACTCAAACGGAACCCCGTTCACACCGCTGTGCCAATCGTTCTCGATTTGGACCACCAGCAACACAACCTATAACCAAAGTAAAGAGATCAGAGGTTGCTGAAACGGTGAAATATATCCAATAGAGATCGTCTGATGCTTAAGTTGGGCAAAGTTTTAAGAAGTAACAATAGGAATCTGAGAAGAATGACAAGGTGAGAGCAAGGAGAAAAGTCTCATACTTGAAGTCCTCTGGTTTGGTTTATATAGAAAGAAGGGTGAGAATCGTCACAATTTTGGTCACGCATGCTGGCCGAATAGTGCCTAGGAATTGCTATGTTGCAATTTTAGATTTTCCAAAATAATGTTGTAAATAAAAAATCCATAAAAAGAAAACTAGAAGATTGAAAAAGCCTTGCCTAGATCGAGCCATATGGTGAACACTACCCTAAGAATATCATTCACCCTCTTCATGTGAGTTAGTGGCGATATCGTCCCCAAGGTGCAGCAAACCGGCTCAGCTCGATCCTTTTCTAGATGAGCATGATCACTGTGAAGCTAGACCTATATAACTCTTTCAGTTGCCTAGAAAATGAAAAAAAAAAGTGGAAGAAAATTAGAAGAAGAAAAGCAGAAAGCAGTGGAAATAGTCTCTATCTCGGAACAGTCTCAGATTACAACAGAGAGCATAAAGATAATAGCAGTGAAAACAGAGTCCTAGAGAGCACAGAGATAGTGGAGGTGTGTTAGGATATCTTAGGGCGTTCGACCCAGAATTTATTTATAGGCTCTATTCGGATGATCGACAAGATACTAAAAATATGAGGTTTTGAATTGTTTTACAAACATTGTAACCTAATCCAACAGCGCACCTCGCCTCACCCGATCCAATTACGCCTTGCTTTCACGTATCCGATGTAGAACTAAAACAAAAAAAAAAAAATGATAAAGCATGTCAACCAACTAAAATATAGAAGCTAAGGTTAGTTTTATTTTTATAAATTAAAAACTTCAATTGTACGGTCTCAGGATGGGCCGTTATTTTCTTTTCTTGTCTGCTGCTCTGCATAGTTAAATTCTTTCTTTTTTCTTGATATGCCGACTTGTAACCGTCTGGATTATTTGCTCGGCTGTTACCCGTCTATTTTCAGCGGGCGGCGAATCCGAGCCGTATCATGCGGGATTCGAACGAGAGTAATGGTGGTGATGACGTGGCATCTCCATGAGCTTCACCTCCCGGCGCTCTCCTCCTCTGGGGTTAGCTGGCTCTAGGGTGTGGGTTTGGGGTGCGCGGTCGAGTGCTTGTTCCCTCGGATTGGAGCGGATTTGGGGCCGCCGGCGGCGGTGGACGGGGCGATGCTGCGGTTTTGGTACCAGTACCAATCCCACAAGGGCGGCGCGTTCGCTGCCCTTCTGGTAGTCCTTCTCCCGGTGTTCTGCCCTTCTCTTTTCTTCCCTCTCGGCCACGCCTCTCCTTCCATCTTCTCGGTGAGTTATGCCCTTTATCGCCCTCTTTCTCCCATCTGGAATCGTTGTGATTGAAGTAATTCAGAAATTTAGTGGATAGTGGTCTTTATTATTACAAATCTGATGTGATTTCTTCGTTTTTGGAGTTGTGAACGATTCTATCGTCATACAGGTTCTATTGTCATACAGGTTTTAAATTTGTCTCAGTCACTAGCCACAGGATGCATTTATAATATTTTATATTACTAATAATTGTACTTGTCACGCCCCCGCCTCTGCGAGGCACGTGAGGCACCTAGTGCCCACGTGGGGGCCACATGAGGGGGGAACACGGGGCTCCCCTGCTAGATATTGTCCGGTTCTGGGGCTTCACGCAAGCGTCCTTCACCCCTCCCCGGTTTTGTTTTCCACCCAAAACGCATCTGCAGGATTTGGAGACACCCGCCTCATATGCCCAGGCTCTAGAACGAGTCTTTCCGATGTGGGACTATTGGGCCTCACACCCTTCCCACCATCGGACAAGAGCCGTCCTCGGCTCTGATACCAAATGTCACGCCCCCGCCTCTGCGAGGCACGTGAGGCACCTAGTGCCCACGTGGGGGCCACATGAGGGGGGAACACGGGGCTCCTCTGCCAGATATTGTCCGGTTCTGGGGCTTCACGCAAGCGTCCTTCACCCCTCCCCGGTTTTGTTTTCCACCCAAAATGCATCTGCAGGATTTGGAGACACCCGCCTCATATGCCCAGGCTCTGGAACGAATCTTTCCGATGTGGGACTATTGGGCCTCACACCCCAAATCCGAAATTCTACTTTGTGATAAGCACTCTCTGAGCGAGACTACTTTGGAGCTCGAGAATGATATTATGGTTACATACCTTCAAAGTTTGAAGGTTCAAGTAAGTTAATTTCGAGGACGAAATTTCTTTTAAGGGGGAAAGAATGTGAGAGCCCAGTTCATTAACCGGCCCGCATACAGCTAAACCAGTGGGCCAGGCCTATTGGCCGTTGCGGCCTCTAACTCTTCGGGGGCTATAAAAGCTTCGAACGTCCTTCCTCAGCGATAGGGTTTTCTGAACCTACGTTGATGCCGCCGGAGAGGGGCGTCATAGTTCATCCCCGAAGCCAGGTAAGCCCCTGACCACCTTGTTTTCTTTCCTGCATTTCCTCCTCCCGATCCACATGGGAGGATAGATCAATTACAAAAAAAAAAAGAAAGAAAAGAAAAGAAAAGAAGAAGAAGAAGAAGAAGAAGAAGAGGAAGGGAAGGGGAAGGGCTTTACCTGTGGTCTTCGACGGCGGATCCATCGCGGGAAGCGGTCGCAGGCTCAGCCACAGCCGTCCTGCGGGCGCTGCTGGCCGGTCGCGGGCGTCGTCGGCCTCGGCCGATCACCTCCCAAGCGATCCGGCATGGAGGTCTTCCCCTTTTGCTTCGCGGGAAAAGAGGGGAGATCTAATGAATCGTGAAAGGAAAAGAAGAGAAGAAGAAAAAGGGAAGAAGGAGAAGGCCAACCGTCGCGGCTTTTCTTCTTCTCCCGTGCGCATCTCCTCCGCGGGAAGAAGGAGAGGGCCGATCGCCATGGACGCCGCCGGCCATGGTTCAGCTCCTGCAGACCTCGCCCTCCTCCCTTCGTGGGAGAAGAATGGAGAAGAGAGGAAGGAGGAGTCGGGAGAAGAGAAGAGGAGGAGAAGAAAAAGAAAGAAGAAAGCAAGGGAGAAGCTTCGGGAAGAAACAGGAAGAGAAGAAAAGAAAAGGAAAGAAAAAGAAAAAGAAGGAAAAAGAAAAGAAAAAGAAAAGAAAAGAAAAGAAAATAAAAAAAAAGATAAAGGAAAGAAAAAAAAGAAAAAAAAGAAAAGAAATAAAATAATAATAAATAAATATAATAAAATAAAATAAAATAAATAGTAAAGTTGAGAATAGCAAATAATTGATTTTATATGATATTAATAGGTACAGTGGAGTTGCCCAACTGTACTTAGGGATTCGTGAGCGAATCAATGTAAGTAATCTTGGCACTGATCTTAAAGTTTTTAAATTACTGTTTATTCATCATTATGAAAATGTATTGCTTATGATATATTTTTCTCAAAACTAGGATCAAGTATATGATTGCATGTAATTCATGAATTTGATTAAAGAGCATCCTTCATGAATATTTGATGGTGTATGAGTTATGAAATTATGATTATGTTAGACTGTATGAAAAATGATATTTGAGGCATGTTTATGCATTTTAAATTATATAATGCCATTTATCATTTTCAAACCTATTTATGATGATTATGATTTATGAAAGAAAAAGAATATGATTTATGAACTCTCAGATAGCTATGACCACCTCTAGAAATAGAGGCCAGTCGACACCCTGGAGCTAGCATCCAAAGAATAACAGGCCCTCTGCTAACGGGTTAAAGTTGGTAACGAATAACAGAATTAGTCGACTAAGATTAACAGGCCCTGTCACGGGATTATAGTGACCATAGCAGCACATCCGTCTGAGAGTATGTTTTATAAAGTATGGATAAATGGCAATATTTTTATATGACTTGCATTATCATGATTATGAACTTTTATGGATAGAACATGCATTGCTTTATGACCTGATTTGTGTATATCATCTATAAAATGTTTTATTTTACATCAACTGTTGGCTTTTTAATCACTGCATTGGCATAATTGTACTTGATCCAATAAGATAGTACCTGGTTACTTACTGAGCTGTGTAGCTCATACCTTTTTATCTACTTTTTTTCCTACAGATGATTAAGACCACTAGAAGCAGGGAGCTTGATGTTATTCAGGGTTGGGGTAATTGAAAATGTTATGTAATAATCAGATTTTAGAAGCTCTGTACTGTTCCAACTTCTTCACTAATGTTATGACATTAGTAAATGAAACTATTTATTTTTATTATGAAATTTTATGTGGCTTCGTGTTATTGTGTGCATAAGATAGCAATAGCACGGCCGTGTCATGATCCGGATTTGGGGCGTGACCGTACTTTTGGCTTCGGCTTTGAGTTTGGGAAGTATTAGTAGTGTGCCACGAAAGCATCACTTTCGCAATTCTAGTGTGGTGGAGTATTTTAGTCAGTAGAGAATAGTAACATGGTTAAATCTTAGATGCTTACATCCTATGGGGTCACATAACTATCAGTTGGCTTGTTTGTGCAAGAATAATAGCGCTAAAGTTTGATGTGGTAACTTGCTATTAGGTTATATAACCATCAATTAGCTTTTATGCACCCTAAAACTTTGTTTTGTAGTATCTGGGCCTGGTTGGTTGTTAATCAGTCGTTAGCAAGAGGAGCCAGAGAGCTGGATGGTCTGAGGAAAGAATTTCTTTGGGCTACATTTGATCTGTTTGATGTACGGTCTTCCCATGAATTTACTGTACTTGAGAAGGATTTGATTTGGTTGTGGGCACGTTAATTGAATGAGTTACTTTGTGAAGAGGTCGAAGTTCTTAGAGTGTAGACTATTGTTAATTAGTTATTTTGTATAGGGAACTATTTGATTGTGGGTGCCATCAAGGGCACATTCCAAACCTGATTAGCATTCAATTTTGGATATTTGGTTCTACATATCACGCTTATTTTTAGATTAAGGTTTGGTAGGTCCCCTTTTTCATTTAAACATATTAAGCAAACCGGCTTTAAATCCACGCTCTCAGGTATTGACTTGATATGAGAGATTGCAGTTTGTTCATACACTGGTCTACATGTATTTTTGGTCCAGACCCAGCTCCAGGAAACATAGAGCTAGTTGACTGTGTGATCCCAACCCTGGCTTATGTTGTGCTTTCAGTTTGTTGTTTAATTTGCTAAGATGTCTGGAAACACACACAGAGGAAGCAAAAATGAATTTCAGGGATTCTCATGTATGCTGCAGGCTTAATGTATGTATGGTTGGTTTTGTAAATTTTGAAGATTGTGTGGACCATATACTTAAATGACTAAATATCTAGTTTCAGTGGTTTGAGTTGGTTAACTCTTTTTTCCAATGTTTTAGTAGTTTGTTTCGCAAGCAATGAACTGCAGACAGTTTTAATGCATATAGCTTTTGTTTGCAATTGTAATTTGTATGCATGTTTTCTTGCTCAATGGTATTTATGGTTCTTCCACTTATGATTCTCGTATAATGGAGGAAATTCTTTATTCCAGGAGTGGAATGCCCCTAAACCTAGGCAGATGTCTCTTCTGATGGGTGCTTTACAACGCCAAATAGTGAGTAAGCTGTTGAATTAGCAGTAAAATTCTTTCATTGAGCTTATACATCACTTTGCATCCATGGCTCTGATTTTTTTTTTCCTTTTTTTCCTATAGTCGGATGAGCAGAATTCTGAGCTCTGGCCCCCCTTGGCACACAAAAGATGGGGACCATGTATTGAAACTGAAAACAACCCTGGTAAGTACCTGATAACAGCAAGAGCTCAATCACTTTCCCAACTTAAGTGGTAAGTTAAAAAAGAGGTAGTTTTAGGTACTTTTTTGCTTTTAAGCAATATTTGTTTGATCTTCATGAAATGCTTATCTTTCTACAGACATTTTATTTTATTTTTAAATTGATTTGCAGTATTGATACCTACTAAGTCATCTGATATATTCAAGTATTCCTTGATGGCGGGTTGAACCAACAGAGAATGGGGTAGGCTATTTACATCATCTGAGTCATCTGAGTGGACATCTGATATATGAACATATGTTTATGGATAAGAGAAGCCATATTTGTTCATTTTCTGGGAAAGCAAGCCATGGTTTACGTATCGAATATTTTTGTCTTATAGATTTGTGACGCAGTTGCTGTTGCTAAAATTTTAAATGCAACCCTTGTGATACCTCACCTTGAAGTGAATCCTGTTTGGAAAGACTCAAGGTACCTCTAAGTAACATCTTGTTCTTGTTGTTCTTTCAGTTGCTAAGTAGGGCATTTGGACTACAAGCATTTAAATTAACTTGCATTTGCTGCTGCAGCTCCTTTGAAGATATTTATGATGTGGATCACTTTATTAATGTGTTGAAAGATGAGATATCAATAGTTAGAGAATTGCCTCAAGAATTCTCATGCAGCACAAGAGAGTATTATGCTTTGGTTATTCGAGCTACTAGAGTTAAAACTGCATCAGTTGATGCTTCAGCGAAATGGTATATTGAGAATGTTGCTCCCCTTCTTCAGAGGTTCGTAAAAATGATGAATATTATATTGGTAGCTGACAAATAAGTTACTGATAAAACTTTTACAGTTATCTAAAATTTTATGTTTGTTCTCATTTCGTTTTATTATTGTCTTGATCATTCTTGATGTTAACTCCTGTATTGCCAGATATAGTAGGTTACCATTTTTATTACTGTTTGGTTGGTGATGGAAATGATGAAAATTGCTATTCTGAATTATTTGGGCCATCTGATTTTGGAAGTTAGCAGCTTTGTCATACCTGTATTGCAGGTTGCAACATCTTTATTCATCAAGAAGAAGATTTAGTTCTTGATAAGATGGCTCATGTTTGCATGAAGGGTTAGGTTTGAAACAATTTGATCTTAGTCTGTATCTATCCGAGTTAGTGAACTTTAGTGAACTCTGTGAGAGGAAGTCTAAAGCTTGACCTTTAGACAACATTGGCTTTGGTTTTCTAGAACTACCTAATATGGTTTTCTTTTCTTCCTTTTTCATGGTTTTTTCTTGCTGGTTCTGTTGTTGTTTTCATCCTCTATTGACACCCATCCCAAACATGACCACATTGAGTATTGAGAATGCTCTTGGTAGTTCATCTTTGCTTGTCATGGGCATCAAAAGTCAATCGTTCTGTTGAAGAAATGCTCTATGACATTGTTTCATACAATTTTCTTCTGGGTTTGCTTGGACACATTTCTTCCCTTATGTTGATTATTCTTCTCTATTGTTGAGTTGCAGAAATTGGCTAATCTTCATCAGTCTTCTTTTCACGTGACTGAACCATTTCAACAAATTTTGGTTCCCTTCACTTAAAGTGATGCAGCTGATCAGCTCCTGTCATGGATTCTTTTCTAAATTTCCTCTTTATAAGCATCCAACTCGACATTCTCATCTAATTTTTGCATTGCATATGCACCATTTTTTGCCCCCTAGCATAGTGAATGATGACCCTGGGTTGACTACAGGTTCTTGCCATTCTTAAACCCGAAATTCAGGATAAAGCTTTCCTTCCATTGTCTAAGTACATCCAAACGAAGAGAGATTGGACCTCCAGCCTACCCATGGAATTGTATATTTACACGAGGCTGTATTGGCTTTTAGGACAATGGATTACAGTGGAGGCTGACAATAAATCTTCAGTTAATAACAATGGTATATTTGTAAGTTGTAACCTTTCTTATAGAATGGTATCACCATACAGATTCATTCATTTGGCATCACTTTATTCTGAAATTATATCATCTATGTCATTTGCCCTCATATTTTCATAATTTCTTGTACTTATTCTATTCCATTTAGTATCCATGCCTTGTCCTTGTGGATCCTTTCATAGCTTTATCTACTTATTCTATCCCATTTCATTTGCTATATACATGTGACACCAAATGTCCATTTTATTACTAATATGTGGTTTTTTTCTTTTACTTTTCCTTTTTTTGGTGGTTAGAAACTGTTCCGCAGATATTTCTGTTCAAGGCTTTTCTAGATACTTTAGAACAGGGAAGCAAAACAAAGTCTGATAGACAAATCAATGATGATACATTGAATCAGTTGGGCCAGAATGCATGCTTGGGACTTCAGCTGGCAGGCCACAACCAATATCAGTCGGATGGTCTGAATTTGATTTGTGAAAAGAAGTTCAAACCTCGAGCTGAAGTTAAACTACAAGAAGCAAACCTAGATTTCCAAATGAATGGCTTTGAGCTGCCCAGGCCCAGATATGATGCCAGTATTCAGATATGGACTTCTACCTGTGGTCCGTGTGGTCTTCCTGTATTTGCTAAGAACTCTTACCCCCAAGTAAGTTCTTGTGGATTTACTTTATAATTTTGTTTATGTCAATCATTTGCTAAGATCATTTGATATTGGTAATATGAACAACTAAAATGGGGGAGCTATGCAAGGTGACAACAGTAAGCATAAGAAATAATATGGCATCACGAGTAACCAAAGCTTTTGAATACTTGAAGTACATGAAGTAGCAAGTACAACTGAAGTAATTCGTACAAAGTATATGCTTTTCAACCTTTTTTTGATGTTAAACTCAGCAAGCATGGTTTTGCTGGTGACTGGCGTTGGCAAAAGTTACACTTCAGCTGCTGGCACAGATGCAGTGCTTTATTCCCTTTTCCTGCTGAAGCCAATTTTAGTTGCAGTCACATGGGCATGACTATGAATTGCCAAGCATTTCTGCCAGACATTCCTTGTCATATGATCATATTGATGTTTTTCAATATGACACCCCTTTTAATGATAAACTGGGAAAATGGCATATGACTGAATCAATCAATTTCAGAATCTACATGCTTAAGCCTTCATTTAACATTGGGCATATATTTGCAATCTCAGCATGCATGCATACATTGTTGAGTTCTTAATACTGCATTTTTCATGTCTTCATGTTACTTCCTTGGCTTATTTTTTCTTGTAAGGGTGTTCCCCTAGTATCTTAGGTCCCAGTTAAATTATCATCATAAGAAACATGAAATGCAAAACAAAGTTCCAAGCTGGACGCATAACATCTAATGTTCTGACGTATTAGGGAAGAAACTGAATATATTTATGTGTTCCATTTGCTTCAATTAATATTTTTCAGTGATCGTGTAGTATAAAGTTACTGTGACTCTCCGACACATAATTTTGACAGGTACCAAGCTGCTTCCTAGGAATGCATGCACAGGTGGATTGCTAGGACTATGGTTTCTGAAAAGCTCTTTATCTGGATGTGAATGGCCTTGTCTTCCTGTTGCTGATGATTACTTAATCTACAAATTGGTCTCCAATTTCAGTTTCTATTGAGGTTCGTATTACTTTCCTTGCAGCAACCAATAGGACTTCATGACTTGTAGCATAGTTGCATTGCGAACTTGGTACAAGCAGGTTTGACGGCATTTACTGCTGCTGATTGGCACAACTCTCCAGCTGTTGTCAAGATTTTTCCCCTTCTCTCTTTTTTCATACAATCATCGGAAAAAAGGGTACATATACTAATGGTAATTATGTTCTCATTGTTATGCTTGTTCAGCAACCTGGCCAGCATCAAAAAAAAAAAAAATTACATACTGCTTCTCGGATCGTCTTAGTTATCATACCTCTTATCTGGAAAGATCCTTGTAAATTATATTATAATTGTCTCCTCTTGGCCTGCTTACATGGCCAGAAAGTTTTTGTTCTTGTAAATTATACACAAGCAGAAAAGCTTCAAAGCCTGTAATACATGTAAAAAGAGATGCCCCGACAAACTGACCGGAGCTGTAAACTAAATTCAGGTGTAACTGAAATTTATATATCCAATTCTCTTTCAATACTTTAAATGTAAGGATGCTTCCTGTGAATCTTAATGCTTTAAGAGGATCGATGGTCTCTCCTTGCAATTCCACGCTCTGCATGATCAGTTTTTCCTCATTTCTTGATCAATGAATATCCACTGCAATCCTGTATTTGCTTCTTATTCTCTTAACTATAGTTTGTCATTTGAGAAGAACATCGAATAAATTTATCCTCAATAAGCGCAACTAAAGGTGAAAATAGAGAAGAAGATGTAGATGGCATTACAATAATATTCAATATCCCCTGTACATGGCAGTTTTTTTTTTCTTTTGTTTTACATAGTGGCCCTTCTGACTCAAAAAGGCCATCTTACCCTTCTGTTACACAAGACAAGAACCTAGCCCCGGAGTGTTTGAATAATGGTGTTGTGCCATGGGTCAGAAAGGTGTTGCAGGAGGTTGTCAAAGGGACCTTGACCAGTAACATTGTGCTGAATAATAAACCCCAGGAACGCCAGCATCGCCAATCTCCCTGCAGATCAGTCAACCCAGGACTTAGCAATCCACACTATAAAGAAAGCTTTTAATGGGTGCTTTGATGCTGAGAGGTTACCATTTGCGAGCTCCTTCTCCTTGGCCTCAACCGTGGGGTCGAAGTTGAGGGGGTTGAAGATTATGCCCCCAGGATAGCCTACCTCATTGGGTGGCAAGCTGTAGTTCTTGAAGATGGGGTCCTGGTTGACGCAGCCTGGGTTCTTGATGTCCTGCCACCTTCTGATCTCCACGTAGTGGAACAGGATGAATTCGATCACGAAGAGGGTGGAAGATGATGCGAAGTATTCAGCCTTGCCGGCGTCATACCACTTGGGCACGTTGATGATCCCGATCTTCGTGAAGACCTCCGGGAGGAGCATCCCGACGACGCCCAGCATCGCCCACCGGCTATTGACGAGCTCCGCCTGCACGTACCACTTCAGGTTCTCTGGATCCTCAGCTAGTCCAAGTGGGTCGAATCCATTGTCCCCGGGGAGGCTGCAACAAAAATTACAAGACAGCTTTGAGAAGATCGTTAACGGACCAAGTAACGGTAATGTTGGTCGAACTCGCAATTGGATTTGAGACATGGTATTGACCTGCCATTTAGGTAGGCAGGTGAAGGCAGGCCCGGGAGCCACTCGCCCTTCTTTGCCTCCACCTTGAGTGAGGTGGTGGTCTTGGAGCGTGCTGTTTTGGTGGCGAAGTCTCGGGCGAGTTTGCCGGAAGAGCCTGTGAGAAACCTGGCTTTTGATGCCTGGGGCCGGAAGACGGCAGCCGAAGCCTGAGTTGTGACCGTCGCCATCTTTCCGACCAACCGACCGATGAGTTCCGGCGAGGGATCAGAACTGCCTGATGATGGTGTTTTAGTCCCTCTTCATTCCTTTGTATTTCGCTGGAGAGGAAGCTTTGTGGTCTGGATTCATGGATAGGACGCACGGTTGATGGTATGAAGTTTGGGAGATCGAACGGGTAGGATCTGCATGGGTTTTAAGGGAGCCAATGAGAACTTTTGGTCCTTATCCCTTCTTATCTGAATGCAAGATCCCAAGTATTAGTTGAAGCCCTGCTATTGGCCAGAGAAAGCCTCGTGGGACAACTCTGATGGCGATTCCTCTTTCGATGCATAACAAGCGACTGACTGGTTCTGGTTGTTCTTGCTGAAGGGTTGGGCTAGAAAAATCTTGTGGGCCTACCAGTTCCGTGGCGTAATGCTATTGGTGGCAGATAATGGACGGCACTCAACCAGGAGGTGCAGCTAATTGTTGTCTAGGGTGTTCATGATCTGGTTTGGATGGTTGTGATCTTACGAACCCACAATGGGTTGGGATAAGGTAATCTGGCCTTAGAAGTCATGGTCCGGCCCAGCCCATGAAACATCCACAAGTTCCCAATTTTGTATTATTGCTAACCTGAGCCCAGCCCAGAAATTTTATGTTAACGTAGTCCGCAGAAAAAGATTAGGGTCAAGGTTTAGTAAAATGTATGGAAGTAGCCCAGTCTGCTAAGACGCTGGCCCAGTCCACCAAGCACCTGGGCTCTCCGGAAGCGGAATCCCCCGGCAAGCGTTCATCTCCTACGGGGACCGTTGAAGCCGAATCAGGTGTAAGCTATCAAGGTTTGAAAACACGGCATAACATAATCAAAAAAAGGAAACACTGTATAACTGCAATGAGAACCGCACATCATTTTTTTTGGAATTAGCTATGGTGCTTCTTAAAATCTTTGCAAGATAATTTTATAGGATTAGGGCTACGCTGGGATTAGGGCTCCATAAAAATTTCCCCTGATACCCACTAATAATCAGCGGTTAGGATGAGTCTCCACTTCTTAATAAAAATTAAAGTAAATTATAAAAACTTTTCTGAGATTAGGGGTAAATTATATTTACACCCAATAGTATGAAAACCTAGGCTTACTCCCTTGAGGTTTATTTTTATCCAATACTTTAGCCGATAATTTAATGGAATGCTAGTCAAAATCATTAACTTTTAATGGGACCCAAGTGCCACATTAGGAACAGTTTTAAAATGACAAATAATATTACAAAAAAATCCTAAGGTTTATATTTATTACACTTATACCTAATATTTTGTAAAACCTCCCGTTACACCCAGTTAAATTGATAGCATTAATGAAACCATTTATTGATTGTAAAAAATTAAAATTACCCCTATAAGAAAATAAAGCTCCTCTTTCACCATCCTGATTCTCCGATCTCTTTGAAATCTTCCATCTTTAAGAATCTTCTTCTCTTCAAGATTGAGTGGCTAGAATTTTTTTCTCGCTTCACCACCCCACCATGAGCGTTCCTTTCCAACGAGCGACGTACAACAAGCTTCCTTTCTAACCAGCATCCGATGATAAGCATATTTTCTGATTAGGTTTTGTTCTCGCTTCTTCGCCCAATATGTCATAGAGATCAGAGATGTTGGTGTATCATTTATTGATTATGAGTTCTACTTGTCCAATACGTATATATAATTCCTTACTATTGTCGTTGTGGATGAGGATTCCTATGTCTGTATATAAAATTATGATAGCTCTGGCAGCCTATAATCAAAAGGATCCAAATCCATACATGTGCGAAAACTCTTTTTTCTTGGAAGGTGCATCGATTATGTTTCCATAGTCTGGCTTGGACCATGAACAGACTGGCTTAAGCAACAAAACTTTTGATACTAGTTTCTTGCAACAAAAAATTTTAGACGCATCCACTTGCCTGAGAGATCTAGATTGCTTTTTTTTGGTACATAGCTCTTTTTGATAATTCATCAAGATCAAGCTTCAGACCCATGGCGACTTATGGTTGTTTTTCTTCTTGGATGGTTGTTATATTACTTTCAAAAGTATATTTTATTTCTAATCTCAAGAGGTTTTTTGTAATTTACTCACCAATCAGAGGTAGTTTTGACTTTTTACATGAGGTAAATGAATTTACTAACACCTTTAATTTAACTGAGTATAAGTGTAGATTTTACAAACTATTGGATGTAAGTGTAATAAATATACACTTTAAAGAATTTTTTTTGTAATTTACTCTAAAATTATAAAAAACATTGTAGCAATCTCCTATTTTTTTTTTATCGTTGCAAAAAAAAAACTTTTTCTTTTGAATCATAGATGAGCTCTTGATTGTTGGATTAAAGAACGGATATGACATACCTTCAACATGCATTGGATCATTTGATCGCTAGCACAAGATCAGCTGCATATTGTGCCTCAAGGTATGTGATCAAGTAAAGTTCATACATGCATTGTGGGAAAAAGCTGTGTGCATCATGGATCCACAGCACATGATGTGTGAGAGATCAAGAATTGCAGCACGTATAGAACCTGCCTACCAACTAAAACTGAAATGAAATCATATTGACTTCAGACTGGTAGAGAGAACAGCTTGTATGATAGGTTTCCAAGTGGTTCTTCGAGCCTTTGGAAGAAAACCTGTTGGCGGAATATATATGACTGTTTGATTCAAAGGATCATATCTGTCTTCCAAGTCTGAATTTGATTGCTATTGATGCTGCACCAACCATAGTGCTGATGCTTTGGCCTGTTTGTTTACTCATTTGTAATTAGACGGGATTCTTCTTTGAGTGGAAAAAAATTATTGTTAAGAAAAGACAGCCCTGAGAAAAAGAAAAATGAACAAAATGCTGCAAGCTATGCTGCTTGCCATGTTGTCAAAACTGTATTGCAATTTATATAGGCCAAATATTTAAGATAAGATTCGCTGGCATGACCATCTTAATAAATTTGGCTCGTGCTAATGCCCTTTTTCAAGGAAAAAAAAGTAGAAGAAGAAAAGAATTTATTGCCACGATCATTAGCATCAAATTAACATTTGAGAGTAGTAAGAAGACCAAACAATCTTGTCATTCAAAATAACTCATGGAATCCAAGTAAACAAGAGAAAGGGCAAAAATAACGAAGAAAGAAAGAAAGAAATCTTGAGGTAATCTCCCCCCCCCCTCGTTTTTTTTTTTTTTTGGAAAGATAGATGGCACTTTTTTGGTGGTTGTGAGCCCAGTTTCTTGGATATCTTCAGGACAGACAAACCAGTGGTCTTGAATGAATCAATCAAAGGTACTATTAGTTTTGATATTTCATCCCCTGCAAGATACTCGTGCAAATAATCAGAAGCTGGTACAGATGTTAGAAAGAAGGGTGCTTCCATCACCGCAAGTACCCACAAGCAGACGAGAAAAGAAGAGGCCAGGAAGGTCCCTTCCGGGCCCCTCTCCCTTCACAAGCTGCACCTTTTCAATTTTTTAGAAGTACTAGCAGTCCAATTGCATTGAAGGATCAAAGTACGTAAAGTGACCCAGAAGAAATACATCAAGAAACTTCATTAAAATTTTAACACACCCAAGGATCATTTCTTTACTTTTTACCATGAGAGAGAAATGGTAGGAATTTAACCTGCGTTCAGAATAAATTCCAACAGGGTCCAAAGCGGCAGCCTGGGTTAGACCGAGGAATCCATTATCCTCTTGGGAGGACCAAACAGAAGCGTTGCCTTCAATGGAGGCGGGGAAGCTTCCCGGAAGGCTACGTTTGAATGAACTTCGCTCCCTTGAAGGCCGTTCTTGTAACATTTCGAAGTGGTCACATCTCGTTAATAAAATTCTACAGCCGCCGTCCTTCGTCCAGTCCAATCGTACTCGTTACTGCATCTCTATAGCTCTGTTGGGTTTAATTTCGAAGACTGGATTAAGAATGTGAATACCAAAACTTTCACATATTAATTTATTCTGTCTATAAGTAATTTCTGGCTAGAAAACATAGCCCTGTTTACGGGAAACTAATTAAAGTTTAGGAATTACAAGCAAAACTCCTTCGAACTGTTTAAACTTATATTTATTTTATTTGGCGACCCTTCTTTTTGCTGTAACTATTTTTTTTTTTAACTTTTTTTGCCTTTAAAGGAGATGCAAAGCTCCCATAAACTTCATTAAGAGAATAAAGGCGTACAGAAGGATTTGAGTGTGTTCAGCTGAAGCAAAAGCAGAAAAATAAAGCAGCATGGATTGAGAGAAGTTAAAAAGAAAAAAACAAGAAGAAAAACTACATCATGGGATGAAGTGTGAGATAGCTGTTTGTTTGTTTGTTTTTTTTTTTTTTTTTTTTTTTTTTGTAAAGATCATTAGGTGGTTCCTAAGGATCTTTTTTATTTTTTAATCAATAATTCTATCATTTCAATCAATTTAAGAAAATTGTCTGAAGAACTACACATATTAAATACTAGAAATAAACAACTCTCAAGTAAAAGTAAAAAAACAAAACATCCTATAGAACAGCAAAACCATTCGATAATGGTTCTAGGTGCAGCTGCTTATCTTTCATCAAATAATGCAACATCAGTGATATTGGAACTTAAATTTCTCATGTGAAGCAGTAGCATAATTTTTCATTCATTAAAAGAGCATGTACCTCTTTGCTAGCTAATTATTTATACATATTTCACATTCAGTCCAATGCAACTTAAACATGAAGTCCTAGAGAATATCATTCATTTCCCTGGCAGTTGATTAGTGCATTCTGTTATCTATGGATTCCGGGCTAACTACATCGGCCGGTTTTATTCCTGAGTGTTGATTGGATTAGACTAAGTACAGTCATGGGACCCACTAAAATGGTTCGAGGTTCCTGACACCAGCATTTTTGCACTTAAAACCTCGACAGGGATTTTAAATATATTGGCCATGGAATCCATAGGATAAGATAACAAAGGCACCATCAAAGTACTTTCTCACTCTAATAGCATAACCTCCCAGCAAAATTTTGAGGTAGGGGAGAAAATATCTTTTTCTGAACTGAGTTTATGGAAACATATCAAGCAAAAAAATTTGATTTTCTGAACTGATTTTTTTTTTTTTTTTTTTTGACGCATAGGTGGGATAATTTCACCAGATCAAACACCTCAAGAGATAACATCTCCCTCTAGTTTTCTTGTTTAGGGTTTTCGCGGCTTAGGAAAGGTTAAATTTTTTGGTCTGCTGTTTTATTCAGGAAATTCTCAAAAGAAGATTAATGTGATGATTACCAAGCAGAAACATCAAAACAGAGTGAAGGTAGCCAGTTGGTAATTCTTAATTACATTTGACACGGAAAATTTTATACTTTTATGATTTGAATGAGAATCATCTTATAATTAACTGACTAGAAAGTGTTGAACCCCACCTTGACTAGATCTGAAGTCTTCCACTTCTTAACAAGTCAGTTCTTTGGATCATGCTTATCAAAGCAGCCTTCTGAGAGTCATTGTAAATAGACCTTATGTATAATTAGACAGAGCGCTCCAAACAAGTGCAACTTGGAAATGATGAAGAGGTAGAACAAAAACATCATAAACACCAAAGAATCCACTTGCATTTCTTAAATATAAAATTTAAGATTACTCTCATTAACACGGCTCAGTATAACAGGTACATACTCAGCTAGAAGCTGATTACAATGACCACTTGTAAAACTTCAGCAAGCTTCCAGATAATGAAACACAAACACAATAAGATAAGTAAAAGGAACGATGCCTCAGAGCTCTTCCTATGTGCCTACTGGCGGGTGGTGAAGGCTCCACCTCTGCCATTCTTCCACACTCAACATGAGACAAAGGCCCGCAAAAAAGGCCTTTTGCAATGGAAGAAATCCCACAATCCAATTATATAATATGATAAGAAGGGCCACTCTTAAAATAGACGCTTCTCATCCTGTCCTTTTAGTATACACTACTAAGACACCAGATTACTCTCAATAAATAGACTTAGGACATATCAAATCCGTATAACCTACTACTACCATACCCCCAAGGACAGAGGGTTCAGCGGAATTGGCCACCAGCGAAGGTTTGGCCGAAGGACCAGCTAGCAGGAGCCGCATTGTAGGAGACCACCGAGCGGCCATCACTTGTGGTGACTTTGAAGGAGAGAGCCTGGCCATTGAGGTAGCTGTTGCTCTGCCAGTTCTGGCCCCAGTTCCTGGACATGGGCTGCCACCCAGTCCTGGACCCTTTGATGGACACTGCATGCACATCCCCAGCCCCTCCCACATTGGTGATGAGCACCAGGTTGAAGTAGGAGTGGCCATTGATGGTGAACCTGATTCCCCCCTTCTTCCTGCATGGAACCCTGCAATATAGACCAAAAAGAAGGGCCAAAAGAGAGATGCAAGACCTTAGTGCTCAGAAGGAACAAGTCGTAGGACCAAGCTAATGAAGGGAGGTTGAAGATAATGATAGAAGAAGACCTCACATGTGAAGAAAAGTAGAGTCACAGAATGGAAGCAGGAAAAGGAAAAAGAGAGGGCATGGTGACCCGCAAGATTCTTATGGGCAGTATTGGTACTTTATAAAACATGAAGTAAAAACAAAATAAATGGCTACAGAATTTACTAAAGTAAATGAGGCCCTAACGTTTCCAACATAGAGCAGGGGTTTTTTTATTCCTTTTAATCACTAAATGACTGAAAGAAAAAAAAAATAGTTATTGCTTCAAAAGGGGCAGATGAGTATTGTCAGTACTTAAGCGGACCATGATTAAAAAATGATTAGAAATCGTTTCCAGTCTTAATGAAGAATTTTAACAGAGCACATGGCTTTCTTTTCTTCCAGCCTACCTGAAAGAAGTTAGTTTATGGCTTCAAAAGGATCATATGAACATTAGCAACACAACAGAGTCCACAGAACCACATAGCATCCAAATAGAACAATAAAAGTATAAAAAAATTGCTGGCATGGTAGTAGTTGTTTCCTAAACGCAGGAACAGTATCACAAAGGAGAAGAAGATACGTGGTAGGACAAGAGAGAGAGAGAGAGAGAGATAAATGAAAGATCCAGTATAGGCACCTTCTGTAAGCAACAGGGACAATTCCAGCCCTATACTGAGCAATGCGCTGGAAGACAGGCTGAGAAAGGTCAAAATGCTGCAGTGGAGCGTTGCACCACCCCCCAGCATCGTTAGGAAGGGCATTGTTAGGAGGGCAGAAGTTGGTGGCAGTGACCACAATGGAACCAGGAAGGCACCACCTGGAGTCATCCACACAACTTATCTCATAACAAGCCCCACAGCTCAGCCCATTGTTAAACAGGGCAGTGCTCAGGGCTGCAGTGCTAGTTCCATATCCCTGGCTGTACAAATTTCCATAGCCACAAGCCCCACCTACAAAGGATTAAATGAAAAAGGAAACACATTACATTCAATGGGAATGAAATAGTTCGAACCTGATGGATTACCACGTTGGCTTACCCATTGTCCCAGAAGCATCACCACCTCCATAGAAGGTGGCATGGGCTCTAGACCAACCCCATCCATGTCCATATCCATGGGCTGGAGAGAACAGTGGAAGGAGACTCAGCAAAAGAAAGCCAAGATAGGCCATCTGCCTGCGAAAACAGAGGTGGTGTTAAAGTTAAGCCGTTATAGCTATGCGGGAATCAAAGGAGGGAAGAGAGATGATTACTTGGAATGGAGTTTTGAGAAGAGGAAGAAGGTGGGGAAGACAGGTGTGGGGAGGGAGCAGGAGAGAATGGTTTGTGTTTTGAGGGAAAGGGAGGGAGGGTTTGGGGGGCAATAAATAGATGTTTGCAGAGTGAGGGCAGTCCTTTAACCCACATTTGCAACTGGCTCGGTGGGGACTGTTCTGGGTAAACAGGAGAGCTATGTGAAAGTGCTGGGAGTATTTTGATTTTGGAAGAACCGTGTGAAGGCAAAGACTCAAGTAGACTTCCAAAACAAGGGACATTGTTCATAAAGGACTACTTAGGCAAGGAAGCAAGAGAGATGATGATGGTAATGAAGCTTTTTGAGGGACTGAAATGTCCTCAAGACATAATAGCATTAGCTTTAGCAGGAAGTGCCATATTTCTTTGTGACACAGCCTTCTCATTAAATACAATATCTGTGCTTGCAGGCCCACCTATCTGTGCTTTAGCATTAGCTTTTTAGCAGCCTCCCCCTAGAGAAAAAGAAGACCATCCATCCCATTTATTATAAGCCTTTAAGTCCACCAGTTAACTCTCCAGTCAGGTGAATCCGAAAGAGCAGTAGACTCTAGCCTGCTGGTTGCAATGTGGAAATTAAAAGAACAAAGACCATGCGTTGCGACTCCCTCCTCTCCCAGAAATAACTTACTGCTGTAGTGCAAGAACTTGTTCTCTAGTTCTCCTTTAATTCTATGATGTGGTCAGAGAACACCCGAATATTTTTCGGGTTACACTTATGATTATTCTTATTCCCCCACAAAAAATAAGAAAAAACAAAGGAAATCTTGATATAAGCATTTGCGTTTCCTATGCTCTCGACTCAGCTCAAAAGACAGCATGTATTGGTTGGTACCTACCATTAACAACTTCCAGCAAGTTTCCCGGTGCAGGTACGTTGTTTTCAGATGAGATCAAATCCAAGGATTAATGCACGAAAATTTTTACCAATGCATGTTTCCCATTGTTATGAGGATATAGGAATTACAAGATCTCACCAAGGATATATGTGCTTCTCCTTTCTGAGATATGTGGGATCATGAAAGTGACGAGAGGAGCTACTCGGCAGCCACTCGCGAAAAGAACACATGCAACCTGTTGGCCCTTTTCTGGTCTCCAAACACCTCTTGGCTCGTACCATTTTGTAGCTTACCACGAGCTTGTTCGATTACATTCGCAGATTCTTGCACACCAAATTTTTTTTTTTTTTTTTTTTTTGCTAAAGACGAATTTTTATACAATACGTGTACGAATACATCCAATAAAATCAAAAAATACTAACTCACGGAGAGCCAGTGACAGCTTCCCCTCCCTCATCCAAAGGGTGTATCTTGAATGATGAGCCACGAAGGCAGCTACTCAATCGGCTGCCCCATTGGCTTCTCTAAATACATACTTGGCCTGAACGGTCACCCCAACCCCACACATCATCTCTATATCTCGAACTAAGGGGTGGTCTGTGCCCTCGCCCCTCGGCCCCTTCTGGATCCAACTGATAACTGTAGCCGAGTTGCCCTTCAAAATAATCGAACCAGCCTGCAAAACCTGCCTCGCATATCGTACACACCAAAATCAATGAAAGAAAAACAATCAGAAGAAGTCAAGTGAAAGCAACAAGTAACCTACAAGCTGAGAACTCTACTTTATCCTGTCCACATCCATCGTAACTTTCAAGTGATGTTGCTAACTTTCACCATCCAGGGCTAAACGGCTTTCGCCTTGGCCCAAAGGACTAGCTAACTGCTCTGTAGCTCTACAGTGATTCAGACTTTGGTGGTAAAAAGAACAATTCTCCCCTCTTACTTGGACTAGATTAAGAAGGATAGGTTTTTCCTTTTCCTTTTTTTTTTTTTTTGGAAGAAAATGCGTTTCTTGGGGATGCACCACTCATTCAAAAGGCTCAGGTCTCAAATCATTTTAGATCAGGCATGGTGGGCTGTCACAGTGTGACGGTGGATTTATCAAAAAGAAAAAGGTGAAAGTTGCCACACATACAGGGAGGTTGTGGCCACTTGCAGTCCATCCTTTTTGTATCTTGGGAATTTAATGGACCGTGCTGTAACCACCTCCCCTTTTTTATCCATTTCCCTTTCCCAAGTTCTTATTTTGTGTGCTTTATAATGGACGCTTGATGCTTGTAATATGTTTTTGGATCTTTTCTTTTAAAAAAGCTTTCTTGCTGCCCTTT
This sequence comes from Phoenix dactylifera, assembly GCF_009389715.1. Taxonomy (NCBI): domain Eukaryota; kingdom Viridiplantae; phylum Streptophyta; class Magnoliopsida; order Arecales; family Arecaceae; genus Phoenix; species Phoenix dactylifera. The sequence goes on along the minus strand of NC_052397.1, from coordinate 4,980,464 downwards.
GCATTATATTCTTTGCTTCAGAATAAGTAGATAGGTTAACCAACATCTTATTCCATATGCAGGAAACTAAAAATGAGAGAGAGAGAGAGAGAGAGAGAGAGAGATGTCCTGTAATCTAAGCATTAGGGAAGTGATCTGGTCAAAGATTGGCGGACTTGCATGGTGTTCTTATATACAAAATGCCATATGCTGGTTATTTTATTTCAAGTCCTCTGGCCAATTGTAGCAACCCAAGATCTCACCTAAAATAGCTAGTCAAAAAGTATTTTTTAGGTTTCTTAGTTCTATATAAGTACCTAAAATCTCTTCGACAAATAACTGATGTGGGACTGAACACATGTCATGGGTCCTTACATACTTTTAAGCTCTGACATCCTCGTCGAGCTAAAGGTTTAAATTCATTGAAATCTAATCATAAGCACCACGATTGGCCCATAGTCAGCCCTAATACATCGATACCCTACTTGAAAACACTATTGAAGAATTATGAGATATCATATGATATATCACTCTTGAGGTGCTGAATTTTTATTGATATCTGATGTATATAAGTCTATTGTTTATTCGAGTACTATTAATAGTTAGTTTGTGATTTCATGTTGTATGTGACGATTTCTTGCTATTTTCAAACTTATATTATGGTATTGGTGTAGATGTGCGGGGATTCTTAGTGGACTGTAAAACTCACATCATCTCTCCTTTTTTTCAGAGTTGCAGGATGCATAATTTGGGATAGGTTGGGTACAAAATTCGAGTATCGGAGTTATCAGTTAGTTAATTATTTTTTTTTTTTGATACCGATGAACATTTGAAGATTTTGTAACTGAACCAGTTTGATTATGTGGACACGATGAATTTATTTATTTAGGTTAATTGATTAATTGTAGAGTTATTAGATTTTTTGTTCATCTTTGGTCTTGCATGATCTTTAGGACACTGCTCTAGGGCTCATGCGAGCCGTGTCATGTGGTCGACCCAGATAATGGGTTCGGGGCGTGACACCAATCGTATAAAACTTTTCTATGATTGGATACATGTTTAAAGAGATTTAGTTTCGTCTGCATAGTTATATCATGGGACCGTACGTACTGGTTTCTTTAGTCTAGTTTCACTGGCTTCTATTGTAAGTTTCATACAATTAGCGCAAACTCTGCGGTTTTGTAAGAAGTCGAGTTTATTATTTGGTTCATCATCTCTTTATGAAGGTCATGATCAACACACAAGACTAATTAGGGTATGCTAGACTTGACTAGCTAGAAGGTTTTAAGCTAGGAAGGTCGATGTTATAGTTATGTTAGCGAACAAAGCCTACTAATATTTACAACAAAAAAAAAAAAACAAAGCCAACTAATTAATGTTCCATGGAAAAGTTAAGATCATGGCTTTGAAATGGTATCATTTCACTCCACCAAATCTCGACAAGAAGAATCGATACATGATCTCTACATAAGAGACTAAAAGAAGGCCATTCTTTGGGAAAGCATGGTTTGGCCTTGATTGGGGCTACATTGGCCTAATAGTATGTACTTTTTGAAAAGATGGGTGGGTCTCAACTTCCCAACTGCCACCGCTATGAGTTCAAGTTAGTAGTGACTAACCGTTTAATTTGGTGAAACACTATGGGCTATCATTTCAAGTAAAAATTTCAAATCTGCAATTCAAGCTTCCAGTAGAAATCCCTTCAACTCAAACTAATGGAAAAGCAAAGAGAATAAAGTGCGCCTCCCCAAAAACCCACCTCAACTGCAATGTGTGAGTTCGAAAGTTGCCAAGGGTAGAATCATAGGAAAAAGGATATGGCAATGGCCCAATTCGATTTTGAATGGAAAAGAATACCATATCATTCGCCGCAATGCGAAATCAATCATGTGATGATTACCTTAAAGCAAGGTAACTAAAAGGATAACGTAACCACTTCTTTTTTCGAATAATTTCTCTAACTTCAAATCTTAAATCATGAACTTCTTTTCCCTTCATCTTCTCCCAATGTGCTAGGTATCCTTCACTCATCTATTCAATCTAGAATGGGAGCAAGTGCATGTGTGCTAATTAAGTAAATGCAATGACTGAAGTTATTAGTCCAGGTATCTTGGTTCGTGAGGATTGTTCATCTCTTCCAGAGATTATAAGTTAAGAATGCTCTAAGGACTCGTTCGGTTCGCGAAATATTGTTTTTGAAAAGTTGATACCTGGAAAAGTAGTTTTTACATATTTGGTTGAACATGAAAAAATGACACATTGCAGAATAGCCTATATTTGATTGAGTAGCTACTTTTTTAAAAAAGTTATGTAAAGTACTGGTTATGCCTTTAATAAAAAAATTTACTCTATTCTATCTAAAAGCTTAAGAATATTTTTAAAAAAAAAATTACTCCAATTTCCAGCCAATAGAAATTAGATTTTTCATGTCTAATATGTTTTTTTAATAAAATATAAAAACCTTATTTCTATATAAAAACAACCAAACATGAGGCATTCATTAATTTTTCCATCGGCCACATTTTCCCTCCTCCTCTTCCTACAAACCAAAACGAGTCCTAAGATTCCCATAGTTTTACTTTAATCACTAATGGGACCAAAATAGGATAAAGGGGTATATCAAGGATAGATTTAGCTTTTTCTTTTCTATTTTTTCGGGCGGATCTTGGGGAGACGATGCGCTTCGACAAATTAAGGTAAAGATGATTCTCTACGCAAGGATGAATTCTGATCTTTTCGTAGAGTATAAGATTCCAATGGGGGACATGCCAAGCTAAAGACGCTCGCTAGATTTGACATGCATGACGGTCTACGTCGATGGGTAACATGGCTTGTAGTTTTACTTTAATCACAAAGTGCTTGTTTCATAAGCAAGAGAAGGCTTGTCACAAAGTGCAAGCCATGACAAAGTGCTCCTGGATCATGACTCAGTCCACGTAAAATTGTAGGACGAATTGGATGTGCACTTTTCTGTCCCATCTCACTCAACTTGATGTCAATTGTCATGTGAATCAGCACACAGACACATCGTATGACAAAGAAAAAAAAAGGGAAGCAAAAGTAATAAAATTCTAGATGAAATAGCAATTACTCTGTTTAAAATGATCTTCTAAACAAGCAAGTCAAGAAGGTTAGTGCTGAAAATATTGGAGTGATTGTTTTGATAGGACTCTCAGCCATCTTAGTAGAAGATCGGAAACGGCGAAGCATCTCCATGAACCGATAGTTAAAATGTCATTATGACTCACCGTGTCTCGAAGCATCATATTGGAAACTCAAAGCTGGAATCGCTGGGTAATGCGTGTTCCCTCTAAGAAGACTTGTACGTATATGACAACTGGTAAGTAATTGTCCTGCTTCAACACCAAAATCAAGTATCCAATCTTCACTATAAGCGTGCGTAATAGTTTCTTTGGTAATTGACACCTTGTGTATAGCTATAACAATCTAGAATCTTGTCCAAGAAGACTAACCGGAAGGTATTTTTTAGGCTTCTTAGTCCTATGTAAGTAGCCAACATCTCCTCGACGAATAACCAACGTAGGACTAAATCCGTACGAGTCCTCACATACTCCCCTCATTTAAGTCTCGACATTTTTATTAGGCTAAGAGTCTAGGTTCATTCAAATCTAATCACAAACACCACAATCGGCCTATGGTCAACCCCAATAAGCCTGTGCTATAGTATCTCCTAGTTCGCATGGGTTATATGTGAATGCCTGGCCCGTCTACTTGATTGGCCTAAGCTTGGACCAAAACTAGTTGGTCGTGCATGCTCGGCACGTGATCAACCGAGGAAGACTCCTAAGGTCACTAGAGACGCTAAGGCTCCTCTATAAAAGGTACCCCCTTCCCTCTATAGCCCTCTACCAACGAACTTTAAATGATTTATTGATGCATATAAAAACTTATGCTTGATCCGTTAAGTTAGTAAAAAGATTACTTATTGAGTTGTATTGCTCACATATCTTTATTCTTTCCTTTTCAAACTAGTAGGATCGTTAGGATTGAAGGATAGAGATGAAGAATGATTCAGGCTTGGAATTCACGCTAGCAAGTTTAACGATTTTGTAGTAGAATTTTAGTTTTTTAATTGACTATGAAATTTGTAGTTAATGAATGACTTTTTGAATTTTGAGGTTATGAATTTTGGGTATTTAAATTTGGATTTAGTTGCTCTGAACCTGCTCTTATTTATTTATTTAATGGATGATGGATTTGGATTATTTTGTTATATTTTTATTTGAAGTAGATTTGTTTACTAATTATGATTGTTGGCTTCGTATTATCGGGAGCAGTACCCCTCGATAGCATAGGCTATATTTCGAATTTGGGGTATGACACTATGGATCGGTGTGCTCTAATAGCATTTGTAACAATTCAAGACTTTACTTAAAAAGGCTATTTGCAAGATATTTTAGTTTGGGTTCTTTAGTAGTATATAAGTACCCAAAATATTTCTAACAAATAATCGATGCAGAATTAAACACATGTCCGCATGGGTTCTCACAATAGCACACCACAAACAAAAAGAGAGCAATGTAATCTCAAGTCTTGGAGGCCCGTATGCAGTAGGGCTTCTTCTAAATGAAACCACCAAGATATCAAAAGAACACAAAACTAACCCTAGGAAAAAAAGGTATCAAAAACATTTTCTCAAAAGGAAATGTCATTGGAAAACAGAGAGAGAGAGAGAGAGGGAGGACCGTGACAAGTAAAGCCAATAAGTGCATGAACTTGGTAGGTCTTGACAGCAGATACGCTTCCATGTGGCCAATTGCATCCAGCTACTCACGCCAACCTAACTCCTATTTGATATTGGTGGAGGAAAAGTGGCATGGTCTTGTGATAGAGATGTGATAAGGTAGGGATAGCGCGCATAGTCCAATTCAAACCCCACTTTAAATGAAAGTGGTAGTTTTCTCATTTTCTGTTCCTGACTCATTAATCCAGCCAATATTACCTTCTTTCTTTTTTCGTGTCAAAACGTTTCTCTTAATCATAAGATTTTGGTGATTCTTTCCCGTACTCAGAAAGCTTATGACATCTACAGCGTACCGTCCGAAGAGTTCTTTGCGCAGTGTGAACCGAGAAGAAAGTGTTTTACTTAGAAGACATTGGATACCAAACATGAGCCAAATAAGGTCCTATGGAAAGGGCGGAAATGTTTGAAAATAATCCGCGCGCAGTCAAAAGCCATGAAACGCGTGGAACCGCTGCTACTCGTCACCAGCTAGTCCCGCTCCCACACCAAACATTGGATCGGATAGTATATCCCGTAGGTGAGAGCATCAATTCCCATGAGCTGGCTCCTTGTACCACCATCCTGTGCGAGGAGACAGCTCTTGATAGGTATCTATCGCTGGTCTGAGCCTTGTCAAGCGTTCAACTCCGTTAAGCCAGCGGCATTAAATGGCGATGTAGTTGTCTCACCGGCTCCATCACCACATTACTGTGACAATTTGACGGAATGTATCCATTCTGACACTGTCGGCATGAAGATCGTAGCGTACCAAGTTGTGAAGGGGGAGGAGTTCATAAGACCAGCTAGGTCCAGCGCTGCATATTAATTGCCGAGCATTGGCAGGTCAAATTTGAGACTGGCAGCGAGTCATGCGGCACGCGAAACGTGCGCTTGTACGGTGTTATATCAAGAGCACACGTGGGCGGAGGACCGTCGTCGCCCTTTTGCCTTGGGCAGGCCCCGGAGCAAAGCTTTCGGTGCATGGCTTTTGCCTGAACAAGGACAGCAATGGCGGTCCGAAGTCTGCATGGGAGACGCTAGGACAGGCTCCTCTCTGCCTTCCTAGGCGAGGAAAGAGTGTGTTCACCCGAAGTACCCCACGGCGACTTCATCAAAACTAATTAAAAAAATAATTAGAAAAATAATTTTGATGACAACATGTCCACAGATAAAGATCCAGAAGGCATAGACTTTATGATTAAAGTTCATGGTTCCAAACTGATTACAGCTAAAGACGGCGTGCTTTTGATATAATAGTTATAGAGGCAGAGCTCAGAGCATCATGAGAGGACATCACTTACGCAAAATGTATTTTAGAAGCTGGCAACATTTATCTTGAAGAAGATTCAGCTATGATGATTGAGTGAATAAAGAATGAGATCCGATGGAGGATGGACACCTGCTGCTTGGTGACATTCATAGGCTGGTGAAAGATTGTGGCTCTTTTCAAATTGTTCATGTGTATCGAAAAGCGAATAGAGTCACAAATGGTCACCTCCTTTGTTTGCTGCTCAGTTTTCGGAAGAGATCTTCTGGACATGTTATGTAACTGCCTCTTCATCTTTGCGCCATCTCATTTTCTCTTGATGCTTTCTTTCGTAAATTAAGAGTAGCAGCTTGCTCATTCCCACCCACTCTCTTGAACAACTAATCGTAGTTCCAACTTGGTTTTGCCAAAGCTATAAAACATTCCAGTTCACTGAAGCCACAGATTAAACGATTCGCTTCTATGATAACAGTAGGCAGCTGTTGTAAGTCTTCCAATGATTAATTCCTTCTTAAACTTCGTTTGACGAGTTGGAAATCTATATTGACTGCATCAACCACTATTTACTAGTAACCAGTGATTTTTTGGCTGCATACCGGTAACCAGCGACGAAGTGTTATGTTTGAGAACCGGCCAATTTCGGTTGGATAGGCAGCCGACCAGATTGTATTCTATTATAAAAGAAAAACAAAAAAAGGTTACTTCAGGTGAAATAAAACCATCAAACGGATTTCCATCAAAAAAAAATCCAACAAAAAATTGTACAACAGATCACTCAGATGAAAACGGTGAGAAGAAGGCGAAGATGACTGAAGCACTCGGTTTTGACTAATCTTTTTTTTTTTTTGGTTCAAAGTCTTGACTGATCTTTGATGACAAAAGATGCCTCTCCATTTGACGACTGTCCCCATCCAGCAGTAATACTATTCTCTCGAAAAAAGCCTCAAATCGCAGTAGATACATTTTTTCACTTTGGAAAAATGGCTTCCCAAATTACTCTTAGTAAGTGAACTTATCAAAACTTATTCAAACTGATTATTAACTTTGTGCTTAGATTTCAAAATAGCAATGATATTTTAGCTATTGTTTATTATTCTTAGTTACGTCTTATTTCTTTTCAAGAAGTATTTCAATAAATTCATATCCACAAGTTTTGTTTTCCCCCGACCTTGGGTAATCCATGGTCTTTCCATCTTTTCGTTAAAAAATTCCACATTTTTTCCAAATTCCAAATCTTTGCCTCACGCCAAATCATTTCCAAACGTCACACTACACACTCGGCAGCTAGGAAACTCCAGCGGTGAGCACGTCAACAATATGCAAGATTTCCTCGGGACCCTCGACGACTAAAATCGCCGGCGAAAATCTGCCTCCCAGGCCCAGCAGCGGATTCCGATATAACACTTTTTAGTGCAGTCACCACATATGCAAGGCTCCGATTGGATATTTACCACAAAAAAAAAGGCTACGATTGGATTAGACAACCCACATAATCTTCGAGATTCAAATCAAAGGGACGGCATAAGGACCCGTTACGGCTGTCTTCCTCCATTCCGGGTCTCTTCCTGATGTCTCTGAGGCAGTTTACAGCTCACAATGGAGATTTAAGTCAATAAATAGGGAGTGCAAACGAGTTCCACGAAACCTGTAGGGTATGGCTCCATTGATTGGTTGAACGCGTCTCTCAGCAATGTCACGGGCATTTGTTGGAGACCTGCTGTTTCGTCGTCATCAGAGATTCCTACGTCCCAAGAGGTAGCCATGAATCTAGAGACATTCATCTTTCCCCTTTTTCTTTGTTGCAAAATTTCGTGGTCATGCTAG